>NW_028259155.1:6633437-7236250 GCF_977971745.1 Zootermopsis nevadensis
CTGTGGAATTTTGGAAAGGGTTTTATAGATATGTAAAATATGAATATTCAGTTAGAAACTAGATCAATGTAGTTTGTAAGCGTACAGTCAGCAGTCTTCAAATACTGGTTTGTCCAGTGCAGATTTGATTATATGAATGAAGATATATGTAAACAATTGTTTGCCAAACATAAACATTTTGATTATACGTAGTCTGCATGCAGAAAATACCACTGTTCAAAAAGCTGAAGACAGTTTAGCTTTTGCAATTGTTGGAACACATTGTTACACAGTAATGAGATGTTATTGCTGGAACAAATTGCTGTGCAACAATATCTGATTATATTAGTGCAAAAATGACCAAGAAGCCATATAAGTGCATGAATGATCTAAGGTGCAGTGGTTGCCTCAGATAATATTGGTGCAAGAGTTACCTAAGGACTGTATCAGTGAAACAATGACTTGTGTCATGTACTGTGAAGAACACCTTTGGAATGTCAGTGTACTCCAAAGAGTACCCCTTCCAGTTGTGTTTATATTTTGTGTTGGTATAAAATTATTGTGTTTATTATGTGTTACTTGGCACATTAGAAGGGAAACCTGTTACAAAGAAAACTGACGCTTTTAGCAATAAAATAACAAAAAGGGAAATTTTCTGTTTGATTATAGATATCAAATTTTCATGCTTTACATAAGTTGAATTATGAGTTCAGTGGAAGAAAAACTGAAAAGCAAAGATCCTACATTTAATAATATATTTCATAAAAGTAATTGCAGTTCCTCACTCTCATTTATTAAATTTATCACATGATTGTAGGAAATTTAAAACCCCTAAACTGTGGGGCTGCTGGCTGCACTTTAACTCTGGGCTTAACAGCGATGCATACCCAGGCATGGCCAAATGCATTATGTGAATTTAACTGCTACATACTGGTATATTTCCTTCTTTGCTGGTAGCCCTAAAACATTTTCTTTTAAAACAGTATAAAATGTGGTTACAAAATTAAAGTAAGATTACATGGGTTATAATATTTTGTCAGAATGTTGTAATCATTATTTGCATGTTTTCCAGTCACAACAAAATAGATAAACTTTTTCTGGGCATCAAAGAGGTTAGAAAATTTGAGAAGTATTTATTATTTTTGTAACAGAATAACCGTTGGATGAAGAGAGGTATTGCTTTGGTGCCATTGAAATATGCACTAGCATATGCGGGAAATTTTTCTGCGCTTGTGTCCATTTATGCTGCTGATGGGACAGTAGCTGTAGCACATGGCGGAATTGAATGCGGACAAGGAATTAATACAAAGGTGAGTTCAACTGATGACTACTTTTGGAGCATATCAGAGGTGAATTTTAGTTCAGGTCTCTACAGTGCAATTTCTTTATAGTGTATCGTAGAAACCACTGGTATTTCTCATTCACTGGGAAAAGACATTTATTTAAATTAATATGTAATTACAAAACCACCAGTTTACCAGATCTGTCTACTCATCAGTACAAATTATTAGTCATTCTGGATAAAAACTGAACAAAATGTAATATTAAGTAATTTTGCATAAAATAGTATTTAATATTAAGGTTTTGTACAGACATTCTTTGCTAACATACAGCTAAAATGGAAAATGAAAATTGTTTGTTTGTTCAGATAAGGAAGGCATTGAAAAGCAAAATATGTTTTAGGTTACAATTGTTTATATAATTTGATGCTTTGAAACAATAAACATCAACCAATGAAGTAATGATTAAGGCAAATTAATATTATTAGAGTAAAAATGTTTCATGAAACTTGCTAGGCTTATTAATATGTGTTTGAAAGAAAGCTGTAGTAAAGTTCATGTAAGTAAACATTTGTCTGACATGTTTCCTATTCAAAATGGTCTAAAGCAAGGAGATGCTTTGTCACCATTGCTTTTCAACTTTGCTTTAGAATGTGCCATTAGGAAGGCCCAAGAAAACCAGTTGGGACTGAAATTGAATGAGATGCAACAGCCCCTGGACTATGCTGATGATATAAATCTTTTAGGTGTTAATATACGTACCGTAAAAAAAAAAAACAGAAGCTCCTATTAACACTAATAAGGAAGTGCGTATAGAAGTAAACACAGAGGAAACTAAGTATATGTTGAAGTTTGATTACCAGAATGCAGAACAAAATCGTATCATAAAGACAGCTAATGGATCATTTGAAAATGTGGCATAGTTAAGATATTTGGGAGCAACAGCAACAAATTTAATTTATTCATGAGGAAATTAAATGCAGATTAAGTTAAAAAACTTTTGTCTTTTTATATGCTGTTTAACAATGTGAAGTTTAAAATATACACAGCTATACAGCTATAATTTTGCCTTTAGTTTTGCATGGGTGCTAAACATGGTCTCTGACACTAAGGGAGGAACATAGACTGGGAGTGTTCGAGAATATTTTGACTCAAAGGAGATAAAATACTAGGTGGCTGGAGAAAGTTGTATAATGAGGAGCTTTGTGAGTTGTATTCATCACCAAATATAATTGGACAGATCAAGTAAAGGAAGATGAAATGAGCAGGGCATGTAGCCCGCATGGGAGAGAAGAGGAATGCGTACAGGATTTTGGTGGACAAACCAGAAGGAAAGAGACCTCTAGGAAGACCTAGACATAGGTAGGAGGATAATATTAAAATGTATCTTAGAGAAATAGGATGGGGTGGTATGGACTGGATTCATCTGACTCAGGACAGGGACCAGTAACAGGCTCTTGTTAAGATGGTAATAAACCTTTGGGTTCCATAAAATACTGGAAGTTGCTTGAGTGGCTAAGTGACTGTTGGGTTCTCAGGAAGGACTCGGCTCCATGGAGTAAGTAAGTAAGTGAGTAAAAATGTTTTCACAGTTGAATTATTAGTATTGTATGCCATGTTTGTTTTACGAGGGTCGCTCATTAAGTAATGCCCCACATTTTTTTCCTCAGAACATATTTATTCAAGATGGCTCAAATTTAGTGACAATATAAATCAATGTTTCCTTTACACATACTATTTTTCCACATAGTCCCCATCAACTTGTACGGTTTTACGCCAGCGTGGAACAAGTGCATGCATGCCTTGCCGGTACCAGCTCTTGTCCTGTGCACGTAGCCATGTCCTCACTGCTTGAATAACGCTCTCGTCATCTTCAAACCTTGTTCCGCGGATAGCATCTTTAAGTGGCCCAAAGAGATGGAGTCGGAGGGTGGATGGGGCAGCACCGTTCAACCAAATTTGGTGATTTCTTCCCGGGTTCTCGGACTTGTGTAAGGGCGTGCATTGTCATGCAGGAGCAAAATTTCTGCTGGATGCTTGTGAGGCCGAACTCGTCGGAAACGCTTCTTGAGGGTTTCCAGGGTCATAATGTACGCGTCTGAATTGATGGTCGCACCTCTTGGCATCACATCCACAAGAATGACCCCATCACTGTCCCAAAAGACAGTCATCATGACTTTTCCGGCGGAGGGAGTTGACTTGAATTTCTTCTTTCTCGGTGATAGAGGATGATGCCACTCCATTGACTGCCTTTTTGTCTCCGGCTCAAAGTGGTGTATCCAGGTTTCGTCACCTGTAATGATCCGGGACAGAAAGATCTCTCCCTCAGCATCAAAACGCTCCAACAATTCAGAAGAAATCGTTTTCCTTTGAATCCTGTGGTCTGCTGTGAGACTTCGTGGAACCCATCTTGCGCACACCTTCGAATATGCAAGAGCCCGGATAATTGCAATTACACTTCCATTACTGACTGAAAGCTGTTGGGCCAATTGTCGAGTTGTGATGCGCCGATCCTCACGAATAATGGCATCCGCGCGGTTCAACATGTCTGGAGTGGTGGCTGTGGCAGGACGCCCAGAGCGCGGCAGATCACGGAGCTCGGTTTCTTCACTTCCTGAAGCTTTAACTCTCTTAGCCCAGCTACCAACGGTGCTCCTATCGACTGCACAGCTTCCATACACAGCACACAAACGTTTATGAATGTTCACCACCGTTTCTTTTTCAGCAACAAAGAATTCAATTACAGCTCGTTGTTTGTAACGAGAGTCGTTCACAGACGCCATTTTAACAGTTCACTACAGCTCCGCTATCGGTTGGAATCATTTGAAACTCCGTACACGAACGCGGGAAACATCAAATCTCAAGCATGTAAAAGTGCACTTTTCTATCTTCATTATTGGCTGAGAAAAAAAATGTGGGGCATTACTTAATGAGCGACCCTCGTATTTAATTGTATGTTTCTGGGAAAATAAGAAATAAATATTACAATGGTCCTTCAAGCTGTGATAAGAATGTTCACTTATGCTGTAGTAGATCTATTTATCTGACAAATTTCAGAACAAGATGCTGACATGCCCTAAAATACCACCGACAAAGCCAACTAATTTAGGCATTGAGAATACCAATAGCAATTAACTTAATTATGAAAACTCATTTGAAATCAGACATTGGCTTCCTCAGTTCACTTGTGTAAGCAATACCAACATAGCTGATGATTCTTTCAGGTTGCACAAGCAGTGGCATACACCTTGGGCATCAGTCTCGAACTTGTGAGTGTAAAACCCAGCAACAACCTGACTGCACCAAATAATGCAACTACTGGTGCCAGCATTACAAGTGAACTTTGTACATACGTATGTATAACTAACTTAACTAGATGGCTTAGGTAACCCTAAAGTTCTTCACCGAATTAACAAAAGCCCTCCACTGGTCCCTGTTCTGGGCCAGCAAAATCTAGTCTCCTTCAACTCCTATCTCCCATAGATCCCAATTGATATCCTCCCATCTATGTCTAGGTCTCCCCAGCGGTCTCTTCCCCTCAGGCTTCCCAACCAATACCCGGTGCAGACATCTTGTCCCATCCAAGCTTGCTACATGTCCCGCCCATCTCATTCTTCTCGACTTAATCAACCTGAAAATATTAGGAGAGTACAAATTTTTTAGCTGATCGTTATACAGTTTTCTCCATACCCCATCGACTTCTCTAAAATAATTATTTTGTATATTTTAATCTTTAGGTTTTTAGAAATCAGATGGGAAGACAAGGCTAAGAGGAATTAAATCTTTGTATCAAGCCCAGAGACTCTGGAAGTCTTATTAATGGCAAATCTTTAAAACCACCTTTTCAAGGGGTAACATAATTCTAACTAACTAACTCAATCTCTGGTAGCAGCACCCATAGTTCCAACACCCAAAACTCCAAAGCCCGCCACCAGACATGATCCTAAGCCAACTTAATCCATTTAATATCCTCACAGCATACCTCCCTAAGATCCATCTTAATGTCTTCCCATTTTCTTCTTTGTCTGCCTAGTGGCCGTTTCCCACCAAAATTCTGTATGTACACCTTGCCTTCCACATGCGTGCTACATCTCCAGTCCATCAGAGCCTCCTACATTTCATGATTCTCACTATGCTAGGTGGTTCGTACAATTCACACAGCTCCTCATTATGTAATATTCTGAATTACCCGCTTCCTAGGTCCAAATATCTTTCTGTGTACCTTTCTTCAAACACTTGTAATCTACATTCTTCCTTCAAGATAACATACTAAATCATATTTTATGTAAATAATTCATATACTTTAAGAAACAAGAACACTTCCGAAGTATGAGTTCTTTTAAATGAAACTGTTTGTCTACAGTCAGATTTAAACACACAACCTTTAAATCACAATGCCAAAGAATGAGAAATAACAAAATCAAAATAATAGAAATTAATACTTCTGTCACACTTCTTACCTCTTCATTGCACAGTACAAATAATATAGTGATAATGTAGATGGTAATACCGATAACTGCATTTCGTTCATTCGCAAAACTTACTGGATTTCTTATGCTTTACAGGTGAACAGTAATTATACTAATTGCACACACATTCTTCTGAATATCATAATCTACGTATTTCAGTATCAACTTTCATTTGTTTTGGTATGAGTTCTAGATGCAAATTTGAAAATTTATGATTGAATAATATGCAAATGCACAATTTAAATGTGTATTTATGCAAATAAAATATACACATTTAAAAAGATACATTAAAACTTGAAATCACTTATTTGAATTTGCAACAATGACAGTCTTCTACCCCAGTGGTCCCCAATGCGGTGCCTGTCGGCGCCAAGGCTTTTTTTTTTGGTGCCCGCGTTGTTACGGAAAGAGGTTATACTGAATAATGAAGGCCGTTCAACCATGAACATTATAAAATCAAAGCGCAGATCTCGACTTACTGATGCCCATCTTGACGATTGTTTGTGAGCAGCAACATCATCCTACACTCCCAATTTTAAAAAACTGGCCGAAATGCAGTGTCAAACATCACACTAACTTCCCACTTGAGTAATAATAATTGTACTTATAAAACTATGTATTTTTGATTGCATGGTTTCTTGTATCATTAAACGTCATGTTGTTTTGTGTCCATATCTTATTTGTCCAGAGAAAAGAAAATTTGGCTTTGTTAATTGGTTGGTGTCCACCATGATCTCAGAAATTCTCAAATGTGTCTGTAAGCACTAAAAAGTTGGGACCACTGTTCTACCCTTTCTGCCAGCATGTCTACCAATGAAGTATAGCCTTAAACTTTGCCCTCTGGAACCAAGTTACACATTTTAGAGAAGTCCAATGTTTTGTTTCTTTAGCTTAAAACTTATAAAGATTTTGTGTTCAGTGCAATGACCAGCTTGATTGTGTGACAAAATTAAATATTATTTGAATCGCTGTATGAAATTTGTTTATATCTTATAAATTGTTAAGGCTTCAGTGCAGTGCTGCAAGGAGCTCTTGAAACGCATGGAGCCAGCAAAGAAAGGCCTCAAGGATCCAACATGGCCACAGTGGGTACAGGCTGCATATCAACAAAATATTGACCTATGTGCTACACACATGTAAGTTGAAACAAACAGTTCCTGCATCCATATATACTGTGAGGAAGAAAGCGAACATTAATACATAAAATTTATGTATAGAAGTCAGTATTAAAAGAACACTTTTAAGATGGAGCTTGTATGTTTCATTGAAACATTGGTGAGTTTACAGGGTAACAAAATCCAGAATAACATTGATCTCACTTCATCAGGCTGTTAATAAGTTGATTGCTTGCATGAAAGTTGAAATTTCACATTTGTTCGAATCACGAGGCTATTATTCAGGTGTTCCGCTCCATTTCCCATCATCTAAAGGGAAAGCACAAGGAGAAAATGTAAAAAATGTTTATATTTAAAATGTTTTGAAATAGTAATAATTTGTCAATTGCGAATATTCAACACAGCTTCTCCGAAAAATGTCCAAAGTAATTTTCAATTCTAAGTTTTAATTTGAAAAGAACAATGGAAGAAAACAAATACATTTATCTTTTGTTTGCCTGTATCATGAAAAGGCTAAACAAACTAACTAACTAGATGGCTTACCGAACCCAAAGGTTCATCGCCGAATTAACCAAAGCCCTCCACCAGATCCTGTCCTGGTACAACAAAATCCAGTCTCCTTCAACTCCTATCCCCCATAGATTATCTTCCCATCTATGTCTAGATCTCCTCAGTGGTCTCTTCCCCTCAGGCTTCCCAACGAATACCTGGTGCACACCTCTTGTCCTATCCATGCGTTCTAATGCCCCGCTCATCTCATTCTTCTGGACTTAATCACCCTGACAATATTGGGGGAGAAGTACAGCTATATATAAGCTCATCATTATGCAGTTTTCTCCACGCCTCATCGTCTTCTCTCCTAGGCCCAAATATCTTCCTCAACACCCTCTTCTCAAATACCTGCAATCTGTGTTCCTCCCTCAGAGTGAGAGACCATGTTTCGCACCCATACAAAACAACAGGCAAGATAACTGTTTTGTATACTTTAATTTCCAGGTTCTTAGAAATCAGATGGGAAGACAAAATATTTTGAACTGAGAAGTAGCAAGCGTTTGCAGAATTTAATCTCCTCCTAACTTCCTCATGAGTGTCATTTTCATTTGTTGTTGTTGTTCCCAAATATTTGAACTTTGTAACCCTTTCAAAGGATTTATTAGCCACCCTAAGATAATTCTGCCCGCCTGTCTTCTGATGACAAGATACTAACATGTACTTAGCTTTTTCTAAATTTACTTCTAGCCCCACCTGTCTAGTAGGCTCTAGTAAAACTTCTGCGTTCCTCATCATGAAAAAGCTACTGTTGCAAATTAAAACTCTCGGAAAAGATCTTTTAAATAATGAGTGACAAACACTGAAAAGGAACATGGATTTTTTTACCTTACATTTACATTCAAATGTGCAAACTCTTCTATTTTTAACAGAAGCATGATTCCAAAGTATATTTTCTAAACCACATAAGAAAAATGATGAAATAAGTGATGTTCACAGTTTGGTCAGTGCCCCGAAACCTTTCGAGTTGCAGTTTTAAGATGTGATGAAAATATGCTGCTAAATTTCAAATGTACACACACACGCACATGTGTGTGCTCTTCTTTGTTGTTATAAATTTGCCACTGATTAAGATGAATAATTGGTTCTGTGTTTTGTATGCAATAAAACAAAATTGAGGCTAATTGTAAATTAACCATCCAATTATATAAGTCAACTGGATCTAAAAGCAAGTTGTACTGGAATGTGTTGTTGGTTTAATGGTTTATTTAATGTCAGTTCATTAGTTGTGTATATTATATGTGTGTACAAATTATATGTACACTATGATGATTATAGAAACTGAACTGGGTGGAATGATAGGTAAGTGAGGTCTATTTTAATATGCTATCTTAGCATTTACCATAAATGCGTAAGAATAACTGAAAGAAACTCAAGTCAGGGTATATGATATCAAAATCAGGACTCAAATTTTTAGTTTAAATTGGTTATTCATCTATGAAAAAGATTAAAGTACAGATATGATATGGGTTCAGCACCGTGCCACATCTTGAAGTGTTTTATGAGAATATGCTGCCCCTAATTTATCATTTTCCAGTCTCAGAACACATGAATATGAATGCCCCTGCCCTGCTGATTGTCTTGAATGCCCACATTAAACTAACAACTTGAGTGTCTGGACCACATTAAATGAAAACAAACTAGGAACTGTTACTATATTTTACAACACATGATATGTTTTGTTTGTAGGTATCCATACAATGATGACGTGAAAATGTATGATATTTTTGGAGTTACAGTTTGTGAAGTGGAGGTTGACTTATTAACTGGCCGACATCAGGTGAGTTCTAACTTTGAATTTGTAACATGGCTGGCATGTATCAGTTTCAATGTTGTGGTGTTGCAGTTCTAAGCATTTGTGTAGTAAATCATTAAAATGTGTTTTCCGTACATGGTCAACGTTTATATACTAAGGCATAATTTTATCTTGATTTGTGTTTATTGTGGTTACTTATAGCACAAATGACTTTCCTGAATTACGGTATAAATAAAAATATAATTAGGTTGTGTTATCACTGTACAATATTTGAGATCAGGAGATCAATTTCTAGGCAAAATGATTAATTCATTTTGGGCAAGGTGGTTCAAGCATTGCTAGTTCTTATTTGTATTCAGAAGTGTTCATGTTGTTTAAATCTTGGCTATAGCATCAACTTTCCTGACATTGTTTGTGATTTTTCTTACTCTCTTTTCATACATGCCAAGTAAGTGATGACCACTTCTTTAAAATTCACTGTATGTGATAATCCTGGAACATCATTCAATTCTAAATAACCCTTGCAGTTGTTACAGTGTTGTTAATTTGTCCTCTTGTATACTATCAGTAGAACAGAAGGAATTAGTACTGTTTTAACTTTGTCTCAGTTACGATTTAAATTTCTCAACATTTCATCAGAAAACTAAAACTTTGTATTTATATTTGTATGTGATTTCTGGCCAGGAACTGGGGTAGCTAGTCTGTATAGTGACTGGACGACTGGGGTTCGATCCCCCATGGGGGCAGAGGATTTTTCCTCTAACCTATGCATTCAGACTGGCTCTGGGGCCCACCCAGTCTCCTATCTAATGGGTGCCGGGGTCCTTTTCTGGGTGTAAAGCGCAGCCAGGGCATGACACCGACCACTCACCCCCTTCTAGCTCCGAAGTTAAGAGTGAGTAGGAGTTATACCTCCCCTCCCCCCAAGCCCCTCCATGACTTATGATGGGACAGCTTTACTTTTACTTATGATTTCTGGCCCATTTTTAATTGCATGCCAGAAGGTGTTCCAGTTTGGAAAGCAAAACCACGAAAGTGTCTACTTATATGTCTCTGACAAATTTAGGGAAGCAATGATGTCTTCCTGAGCAGTCAGCCATGTACATACACAGTGGATTGTTCAGTGTTCTTTATGCTAATGGGCATGTTCTGTTTATCTATCTGTATGTTGTGTTTTTCAGTCAAAGAGACTGTGCTACCATCTATCAGTGATCATACACATTAGTTGATCCATCATATAATAAATTAACAATGGCTGAATGATGTAAGTGTAATGTAAATCCTGGTGTGCCATGAGACAACTGACTCCACTGATAATTATTACCATCTTTTCTCATACCATTTAAATATATAATTTTTGTTTTGTTTTTTCCCTCTTCCATGAATTTAGTTAGCCTAAAAATTTATTTTATCTTGAGTAATTTAATGCTATGTAATTTAAATTCTACAATTGTACTTTTAAGTAAACACCAATACAACAGTTCAAACATTTTTTCAGATTCTTCGAGTTGACATTATTGAAGATGCGGGCAAGAGTATGAGTCCAGAAATTGATATTGGTCAGGTTGAAGGTGCTTTTGTGATGGGATTAGGATATTGGCTCACAGAATATGTTGTATATGATCCAAATACTGGAAAACTCCTGACAAACAGAACATGGGTAAGTTTACGTTACATAACCCTGTTTTGGGTTATGTTAATTTTTGTGATGTGTGTAGTGAGAAAAAAGAAATATCCATTTTGTTTTCTTTGAACATTTTGTGTGATTCGTGCTATATTTATTTCTTGTTTTCCAGAATGTTTTATTCAATTCCTGGCCTTAGTCAGTTATCCTGAAAGTATTTTAGTGGTTTTCCTCTATCTGTTCAATAAAACACAATATATGTACATAAACCAGTGTACTCCATAAAGTTTTGTATGATTCTGTAAATCATTAAAGCCATTTTTGGTCAACAACCGTTTCGGTGCTATCAAACTATAGTATAAATATATAGCCTGTGTGCAATCTCCTTAATTTTCAATTTCAAAGCTGCATGGACTGAAAAA
Source organism: Zootermopsis nevadensis (assembly GCF_977971745.1). Classification (NCBI taxonomy): domain Eukaryota; kingdom Metazoa; phylum Arthropoda; class Insecta; order Blattodea; family Termopsidae; genus Zootermopsis; species Zootermopsis nevadensis. The sequence goes on from NW_028259155.1 coordinate 6,644,632, forward strand.
TACAAGCAACTGAAATAATCTGGTGAATAAAAGAATTATTCTTATATGAAAACAGCATTATTTATTTAAATTTTTAATATATTAATAATTTGGACTAGATATTTGAACTAATTTTTATTTAACACAGAATTTTATGTTTCAAGAGAGGCTTGGTCAGGTACCTTCAAAAGAAGAATTTTCTTCATGTCCTGTCGCATCCAGAATAATGGGTCCTTCAGATCCAGTTGCTATGATAATCCAGTTTAAATGGACTGGATCACAAAAGTGATCTGTAGTGCCCACTTCTAAGTCAGTTTGTGCCATCATTTTGACATTTTGCTTTGGACCTTCAGAAGTATGTAAAGGTCATGCATTACTTATTTTGTGAATGTTTTACTATCTCACATACTTGTAATATTTAATAATGTTTTTTTTTTTTCAGAATTACAAACCACCAGGTGCAAAAGATATCCCAATAGACTTTCGTGTTGAGCTAAGGAAAAATGCACCAAACCCATTTGGTGTGTTACGTTCTAAAGGTGAGACACTTGTTTTCACAGAGAATGGACTTGATAGCTATTGTACAAAGGGATTGTGTTCAATAGAGGTGTTTTGTGCCTTTCTTTCTGGTGAGGCACCTTTACGACACTACTTAAAATAAAATTGTCAAATTCAAGTACATTTTCTAAGTAATGAAGGTACAGAGTGGTCATAAAGTCATGCAACCAAAGTCCTGACAGATGTTCTATTTGTCAAAAAATAAATTTTATTAAAATCATAAAACAAAAAAAAAGTATAACAAGTGTTGGAATTGATGCATGCATTCACTATATTTCTCATGTCTGATACATCTTGTTGAAGATTTTCTGATTCACTGGAAGAAATATTATTAATATTTTGGTACAGGTGAATTGGAAAATGTATTCCAAAGCTTATTCCATCAAGTTAATTATGAACAAGATGCCACACAGTGCTTGACAATAAACACTTTTTGCACTTGTGGTAAAGACAACCTTGCACTTAAACTATTTAAAGACAACTGACGAAGTTGTACAAGAAATTTATAACTTGACGTGACCTACACAGTGCGGTCCAAAAGTTTCTGGACTAAGGCAATAAGAACTAAAAAAGAATGCGGATATTTTTTTTCGGTTTATTTACTCAAAATAGGATCCATTTGATGCACTGCACTGGTTAGCACTTGTTGCCAACTTCTTCGTGGCATTGGAAAAGTCTTCTGCTGGAATCACTTGTAGCTTGTCGGTCACTGCTTTCTGAATCGCCTTAATTGTGTCAAATCTTGCACCCTTTAGCTGCAACGTCACCTTCGGGAACAGGAAATAGTCCGTGGGAGACAAATCTGGAGTATGGGGGGGGGGGGGGTGTTGTAACGTTGGCATGCGACAACTCGCTCGTCCATTTGCTCTCGCGTCAAGGCATGCGGGACAAATCTGGCGCACAGTTTTCGTTTTCGCAAATCTTCGCTTAAAATCCGCAGAGCCACTGTTTTCGGGATGCCAAGTGTGTCTGCTATTAACCGAGACGTCACTTTTCGATCTTGTTGAACTATTTTGGCGACGGCGGTAATGTTTTTATCGGTTCGACTTGTTCGTCGTCCTTCCCTCTCGAAACCGTTAGTGTCACTCAAAAATTGTTGTTCGGCTTACCGCTGCATCACCGTAAGCCTTCTGAATCAGCTCCACAGTCTTTGAAGCCGAAATATTGGCTTTACAGCAAAATTTAATCGCCACACGTTCCTCCTTCGCATCCATCTCACGACCTTGACACTGTGCAACAAGAATTGCTCGTACGAGACAACCCTTCTTAACAACATCTGCCACTATACTAACGCCAATTTGCACCCTTGTCAGAAAGGGTCTCTACTATGTAGTTCAACCTCGGTCCGGAAGATGACGTTGGTAGAAAAGCGGTAAAAAAATTCAGTCCGGAAACTTTTGGACCGCACTGTGTAATTTCAGTGATAGAGTGTGCTTATTAATCCTGTCAGATTTAAATGTTTAATCTTATGCCTTTCACACTATATTAAAATGTGACCAAAAACAAATATTTTAATATAAATTGCGTCTTTTAGATCATTCTGTAAAAGGGGTTAAAGCATCAATAAAATCAACATTGCTACATCAGACCCTTAGGTCATTTTAAGAACATGTATATGTTAAAGTATATTTTCACAAAATTGTTAACACAGTATATTTATAAATATTTATATGGGTCTTTACAGAAGAAGAAGAGTAGCAAAACTCTTTGGCTGAATGTAATATTCTTCCCATGACTTAAGACTATTTCAGTTTTTAGAGAGGTAAGGTCGTGCTGAAAGGTGTCCTATTTTGCAAACTTTCTCTCTAGAAGCCGCATCCTCATCTAACTATTCCCCATGCCAGGGAACTACATTCTCATCCAGACCACTTTACATTGATCGGAAAACATAATGGCAAGGCGGGAAGTGAAAGCACTTTTTTTCCATGTTTTGGGACATCACAAACATTGGAATAGAAATATATGCGTATATTCTGCAAGTGACCATCATTCCATTTAAATACTGGGTTATTAAAAAAGAATTGAACACTCTCAAAGATTTATTGTGAGAAAACTAAACAAGATATAAAAAACAAAGTTAAATATTTGGAAAGAATAATTTAAAAAGTTTTATTCCTTAACCTGTGAACATACAGATTTCTTGATGTCACAATGAGGAATGCTTCAAACACAAAAGATTAAAAATATTTACTCAAGTTGAGAAGGCATAATGTGTCATGTGGTTTGTGCAATGTTTATACAAGAACGTCATTTTCACGTAATGGGGAGAACTCAGATTTATGCATGGCATTGAAAATGCAGGATTAATTTTGTCTTTGTCATGAAACTGGAAGTTCCAAGTTGAGATAGTTGGTGTCACATTTATGAGAGAGTCTTTCAGCAGACATTAATGACTACACTGATACGTTATTATTCACTTTGTTTTATTATCTGATTTTATTAAAACCATAGGTATAAAAAGGTGGAACTTAATATGCATCTTATGTAACAAAGAATACCAGCAGATAGACAAGTAATGTATACATAGTGTCCCAAATAGAGGTACATATGTTATAATATGGAATATTAACCTTGTTGTTATTCTTTGTGTGATGTGTTATGTTTATGAGGGAAATTTAGTGTGGTCTATACCTAATAGATGGCATCATAATGCAAAATGATTGAGGATCAGTTGAGTTTAATGTATGTACTTATTTCTGTGATACCATGAGCATGTGTGCACATGTGTGTATGTGTGTGTATATATTAAATTATTTATTTATTTATTCCATTACAGCAACAGGAGAGCCTCCTCTGTGTATGAGCTGCAGTGTTCTGTTTGCATTGAGATATGCTCTGGACTCGGCTCGTATAGAAGCTGGTAAACCTGATGAATGGTATCAAATGAGTATGTGAACTTCATATTACATTAAAATGAGTAACTGCGTCATACAGAATATTAGAGCAGGTTATTATAATTTAAGACAAAATTTTTAATTTCTGCAAACACACTCAAACTTTTCTTACAGAAAACAAAATACCACGGTAACCATGACCTCCTTATACACTCTTATTCACTGTTTTCATCTGTTATCCTTCATATTGATAATACTTGCAAAATGCTTTGTCCCATCCCAGAAGCTGGCTGTCAAAAGTTTGTCATGATTCCCCTTCCTGGTAAATGTTGAGGTATTACCTTAATTTGCTTTTGTCTAATTCTAAAATATATTCATTATGACTCGGACATAATCATCATGTATGTCATAAACATTATACCAGATGCATATAAATTATTACCTTAGGCTGTAGGAATTTAGTTCTATATTGTGAATTAAATATAGAGTAACTAAATGAACAATGAAATATATTTATCATCATCGTCTTTACTAAATAAGACAACTTAGTACTAGTGTTTCTGACTTATATTGGTGGATAGGTTGCTGTTTTGGAGATCTGATGTGCATCATATTTTGAGTAATTGAAGCTTATGCATTGTTTCTCTTCATTTTTTACTCGGGGGACAGACTTTTTGAGGTTTTAATGTCCAGAGGTCATGCATGTATGGTTAGATCCCATAATAGTTTACAAAGGTTAATTTTTATAATAAATTAACAATAAAGTAGAAAACATTTCTCTGTTTTGAACATAAATACAATTATTTAAATAAAAACACTTCTCAGTTATGATGAAAATTTATTAAATTATTTTGCAATAAAAATAGGAAAATGGATACATAAAAATAACAGATCCCCGCATAGATTACCAAGTACCTGTGCATGTTATATAAACTAATTTGGAATATTGTCTGCTCTACTTCTCTTATATTTAATTTGAGGTAAAATTTTGTTTCAGATTTGCCAGCCACAGTTGAACATATCTTCCTCACAAGTCTGACCAATATCGACCTATTTACTCTATGATGTTTCATACAAATATTATACATGCAGAAACATGTCCGTTTAAATGCTGCAGGACTTTGCAATTTGCTGAATAACAGATACAGAAATGATAAAACTACTTACTCATGTAAGTCATTAACTTATGCCTGAAGGTTAGTGACCTGTGATAAACAAATGTAATATTACTTGAAAGAATGGAAAATAAGAGGATTTCAAGTTGAAAATGTTCAAACAGTACAAACACTCTGATATTTTCTTTGCACAGAATGCTTAAGCTGAAACTTGGCCTCTGAATAATATATTCAGTTAATAGTATTCATGTTTATTCATGCTGGTAATACTTCTTTCTTAACTTCACAGAGCACTATCAATTTCTCTTAGGGTAAGGTAAGAAATAACTGTATACATTGCATAAATTTTGGGGAATAGAATACAAAATTAACAGAAATTAATTCTATGACTAACTGATGAAACAATGTCATCTCACAGAGAAAGTAAGCTTAATGAATACACTGTGGTGGCAGAGGTAATGTCTGGTCGTAAGCACGACAGACGTAGAATTATGGTGGTGTCCGTCTTTATGTTCGAAGCCAAAATAAATTGAAGATACAAGAGAACATTCGTGAACACATATTCTTCAGAAGTTACAACCATTTTCTTTTCTTCTTTGTGGACATGATCCGACTACTGGTACCAATATTTAGAAACACTAAACAATGATGATGGGAGCTAATTTTTTAATCCCCTCTTGAAGATTTCCAAATGCCATTTTACAACATGATAAAATGTGATCTAATTTTCATGTATTGAGATATTCACATTTTTTTTTGTGACAATAGAAATCAGCCAGTATATACTGATAAAGAGTAATGGCAGATTTTAAAAAATAAAGTTTCTCTTTGACGTGCTCTAAAGACACCCATACTAAATTTTACAGTCTATCTGAACATTTAGGTAAAGATGAAGTCAATGTGCTATTTGGACTGAGAGTTAGATTCAAACAATAAATATTTTTAAGAAATATAAATGCTTTGGCATAAGGATTTATAAATTTTTGCAATATAAATTACTAAATGTACAATATGGACATATACTATGAAAAGGGCAGGCAACATATACAATGACACCACTACATGCAAAACAGAGAAATGTCACTAGGAGTGTGGCTATAAATTTCACATAAAATTTTATCTCTCTTTATTTATTTGTTTACCCGCACACTACACTTATCACCTGTTGCAGAAACGCCAATGTAAAGTAATCCTGGGGATTCTGACAATAAGACACTAAAGTTGAAGTGGTTTGATATACGTTCTAGTGAGAACTGTTTTCACAGTGATTTGAAAGCACAAATAAGACATGCAGATACTGACAAGTGCACATAAAATCACCAGCAGAAAGTAATTTTTGTGTTGAATGCACAACTGTCAATGTTGATGACTGAAATCAGCAAATGGACTCTGTCAACAAATGGGACAGAAGAGGTAATAGCTATTTAATTGACTTTAGAACAGGGTACAGGAAAAGAAACATATATTTTAAAATGTTGTATCAAACAATATTAAATAGTCATAGCAAACTAACATTCTGCGGTAGTCAAATAAACCACTAAATATTCTGTTTGGCTGTACTTCACACTTTATTGGAAATGAGTGCAAGAGTGCTGTGGGTTCAATCCAGCCTGAGCCAACAAATGAGTTATCTTGAAGGTCAAAATACCAGACACTGGCCAGGTGCCAGTGTGTTCAGTGATGAAGAAAAGAATTCTTGCAAAATGTAAGCGCATCATGTGCAAAGTCAGCTTGTATGTAGGTTTATGTAAGTCTATATTTTTTATACAAAAGTAAATATCTAAATCAACATGAGAATAATACATAGTATAAGTATTGAACATTGTGATGTATAAATTTTCTTTTTAATTGAGTTTAAGAAATTTATAGACATTACACGTAATAGCGCAGTACTAAAAAGTTGTGCAATATATATTTTTTCAACCCTTTATTACAGTGCTTTAGCATTAATAGCTTCACAGATATAGACATTTTCTCAACACAAATGTAATACCTTCAATAGGTAAATCCCTCAAGTTAAATTCTAGCTGGCAGTCTCTCAGGTTAGGCATTTAGATACCTAGTTCCAGTATGACAAAGTTTATGTAGTTCCACATGGTGCAATGTATTATCATTATGATCCAGCCAAGAATCGGGCCCTTGGCCCGTTCTGGACATTTGGTCAAGGCAACTTGCCAAATTAGTCTTTTAGTAGAGTAGCAGGTGACAAACCGACTGCATCTGTACAGTTTATGCTCATTTCTGATTTGTCACTTCTAGAAGGAGAGCCTTCTAGAAGTGAATCAGAAGAGACATGGGTGAGAAACAGCTGCTAATACACAGAGTTTAAAACTCTGAGACGTTTCTATCTCTCTATAACTTTAAAATAACATTTTGTACTGTGATGTTTCCTTTAGTACAATGGGAGCTCTAAAAACAAATTTGTAGAATCAAAATTCTATCCAAGAAGACATTTTAAACTGTTTTGTCTAAAACTTAAGTACATGATGGGAGAATGAATTTTGTCTTTTTACCCATTAGACATTGGTGATACATTCCCACCCATAAGGTCAATATGAATGTAAGTTTATCTTTGCATAAGAATCATGGTTTGAAAGTGTCTGGAAGAAGGGATGTAACACTCCATCCCTCTCTTTCTCATCAGTGGATGGAAGTGAGTGACCAGCTTCTGCTCCAGGTGGTTTATTCTGTGAAAAGGAACTCCAGGACTGACTAGGAGAATGAAGAGCCAGCCTGGATGTTGTTGAGAAAATTCCTGCTCACTTCATAAATTGAATCCCAGTTATCATGTGCAACACAAATCCATCCAGGCTCATACTTTGAGATATATGGGTCAGCGCTTGTAGCTGCATTACTGTCTTATTTAGCAGTTAAGATTGCAAGGAGCTTTATCACAGCACCTTCACAATGTGTTGCTTGGTACATATATCTCTTTGTCATGTCCTACCATTCTGTTCTGCATACCACCTCATCATGCTGAGTCTTCTAATAAAATACATATTTATGCATTTCTGAATGGAACAACTGTATTTTACTGAAATTTCAGTATCCTAATTTAATTTGCATTTAAGTTGGTATTCCTGTTGAATACGTGGGTGTTTGTGAATAGACAAATTTAGGAGTTGTGGATTCTTAACCTCAAAACTTCCTAATTTTCATCAAGTTGGTCTTGTTCTTCCTAATGCTTCCAAAGATTCTGGAAAAATATTTACAATTTTGTAACTAATTGCATTAGGTAACCTAAAATGGTGTGTTACTGGTAAGTAAATATATGTGAAATTCCATCTTGGTGGCAGGTTATGTGAGTCAGTTCAGTTGAAATAGTTTCATGGGCTTAGAAAAAGTAAATAAACCTCACAAACATCAACAGGTAAACGTGGTCATTAACTGCAAGAATATTTCCGATATGTCTTTCATACCCTTTATGATATTTACAAAGTGTCTTGGGCCGGAAATTCAATAGCAAATGAAGGAAGGAAACTGATGGTCATTACTCATACAAGAAGCATATATTATATTCTTGGCAAGGCTGTTGTGCTTTTAGCCGTATTAACGATTTGTAAAGGGAAGGACACATCTTTACATGGTCCACTGCAATCCTCTAGTGAGTAATTTATAGTGACAATTATTGCTCTGTGGTAGGAAACATGCTATTATGGTACAACATTTAGGTTAGGCTACTTTTAGGTTACATTTTTTTAGTTTTGATTTTAAAAATGATTTGATGTGTTGATTGTTCCATTCAATAAATGGAGTTGTACCAACTTTAAAGCAGTCAGGCAGGCAACCAACCATATTCAAATATTAGGGGAGGGAAGGATGTTTTGTGAAATTAATTAGCCTAGAAAATGTTTATATTGTTTGGACCCAAATCATGTTGTCTGGTAACTCTAACGTTTAGGTTCTTGGTTAATATAGAGAGACATTGAAATGTGTAGTCATTAGCATTCCATGTTTGTCACCATGTACAAACATGAGATTTGACATACCACTGCTGTGTGCTGCATCTGTGAAATCCGGAACAATTACAGCCATTTGATGTTGGTTGTCTAGCACATACAGTTGGCATTTGGTCATAAAACTGCAGAAAATTATCTTGTGTGGACTGAGGTTTCTTCAATTTAGTATTCAGACATTTAGTTTAAATGAGATTTTAATATTGACCTTCCATGCAATGTTACGATGGCGTGAAGGACACAGATGTCTGATGTGAGTACCTGCACTCGTGAATGCATTAACTCCCCCATAAAGGTAATCACTAATCAAGTTTACTTGGTCATTTTGGTGCTCAATGTTTTCTCAGTATCTCTCAGCCTTTGCTCTGGAAATTTTACTTTTAGAATTGGTTTCTGATCACAGAATTTCTTGTTTCAGGTTACATAATTAAGTTAATGTTTTGTGAATTAAGGTACAATATGACATAAATGTAGTTTATTTACTCAGATAATGAGAAATCTATTACTTTCCACTGTAAAGACTTGCGTTCAGATATTTTGTCCACACTGAATTTCTTAATGCGTGTTTTGAGTGTTCTCATTTATAAAAGTGTGTATGAAGTATGTGGTGCTGTCTTCTATCACTAGTGCCATATGTTCTCCAGGCATTTATGAGCGCCTCACACTTCTAGCTTAATTTATACAAAATTCTTGTGTGTTAAAATAATGATAATTAGTATGTAGTGCCCTAACAAAGAATGTGATTCTGAATTTGTCATTAGCAGCCTCTGCATGTACTGCCTTTGACCACTCCTTGAAATCTCAGAAGATCATCCTGAGGATGCTGGTGGCGTTCAACACAGTGGCATTTTGTAAAAAATTTTACTATCAATTTTATTTTCTAATTTCTTCTGTCTCCTTTATTAATTCACTTTCAAATTGTTTTTTCTTCTTTCTGTGGACTTCGTTTTCTTATTTCCTCTTTAACTTATTACTACAATTTTCTTAATTACAGATAAGAGTGTGACACAAATAGTTATTTAATTTTTTTAATTTGCATATTTAGTAATTTTATACAAACTTTCTTGTATTCAGATGCTTGCAGCTCACTTGGTAAAAGTTCATGGCACTCCATAAAACCTAGAGAAAATAGTCTCGAGTTGTCTGTGTGTGGGTCCTCATCTTGGCCAAAGTGGGAGACAAATACGTTTGTACACACACACACACATATATAAAAGTAGAAGTTGTACAAATAATCATGAATGTTAAATTAAAGTGGTTTAGAATCATTGTTATGTATAGGAATGGGTTTCAAATTACTGACAATGGTAGTTACCAATTTTGAACACCGTAAAAATGGCAGTTTGTTTCCGCAAAGAAGGAAGTAATACATTAGTTAAACTGAGATTAGAAATAAAAGTTAACAAGGAGGTAAAAGTATCAGAACAACCCTTAATTATGAATGATGGAACTCCATCCTTTTCCAAAACAAAATTTTTCAAAAAATCAAAAATGTAGGAAAATGTCCGAAAAGCGCACAAAACTAAACGATTTTGAAAAATTCCGACTTCAAAATTTCTTACGAATTTACCGAAATTCTTTTTGCATCTGTGCGCTTTTCAGACAATTTGCAGCATTTTTTTATTTTTCGATAATTTTGAAGATTTCTGAAATTTTTTTTGAAAGTCTTCCCTACACGATCCCTATCATAACTATTCTCCACCGGACACGGTCTCTGCCAGACTCTGTCTTTAGCTGTACCAGTATCTGCTGATCTCGGTGTGTGTCTACTTGACAAGGTCTGTGCCTCACCCGGTCTCTGTCGATACAGGTCTTTGCAGAGACGGCCTGACAGAGATCTGTTCATGGAGAGAACGATGCGTGCAGAGACCGGGTTCTTCTCCCTCCATTCCAGATGGTCCTTAGCCTCTTTACAGTAGGGCCCCGCTAATACGGCGCTCAACAGCTGAGTCAGAGAAGTGCGTCCGGCGCCATTTTCTCGTCGCTGATTCAGTCTGTTTACAGCTTTTGTGCGCTCTGCGTCTCTCTGTATTTCTGGCAATTTTTCAGTTATTACAAACTGTATATTTATATAATATTTTTGTGTTACTACAGTGTAATTACAATGGTGTCTAAGGGTAGTAGCGATAAAAAGGGGAGTCGTAAGCCTCTTACTTTAAATGCCAAGTTAGAGATGATTAAACTTCGTGAACAAGGCATGTCTATGGCTTCCGAACCATCACCAAAACCAATAAGATTCGTTGAAGAGTAAGATGATGAAGATGTGCCATCTCCTTCATCCTTCCTACTATAAGCATATCAATTTTCAAATTTATATTCACCAATCACTATAAGCTGAGGACAATGTGTGTATTACTGATATTTATTTTAATTTCATATCGTTTTCTTAGGCTTAGCGCTATTGTGCACTTACTATATGATAGTGTAACATCTTATTAGGCTTTGATATGCATTTACAAGTGAAATAAGGCAAAGATCCGATTTTCGCTTTACGGCGGGGGTCTGGTCCCTAACCCGCCGTATAAGCGGTGCCCTACTGTATATCAATTTCTTATTCCCATGATTTTCAAATCCTCTTCAGCATCATCTCTACGTCTCTTACATTGTCTACTGCAATTCCTTCTTCCTTTATGTCCAAGCCATCTGTCAGAGGTTTTATAAATTTTAAAATATAATACATCCTCTATCTCTTTATTAGTTTTGTTTTCCAGCTTTCTCCTTCATCTATGGGACAACGGATTAATCTAACAAACCGTCTTTCAAATACTCTAAGGGCCTTTATTTCTTCTGAAATCACTGTCCAAAATCACTAGGGTTCCGATTGTCTAAAATCGATATTAAGTCACTTCAAGTTTATGTTAAGCCACTTCGCATTGTTTTTATATTTTTCAATTAATATAATTATTGTGTGTACTTTTAAATTCAGCCAAAGTTAAGCGGTGAAACAAATGCTTAAAATTACTTCTAATATCCGTCATAAACGATCAGAATCTCAGTGTGTAACAACAGGGGAATTGAGGAGGAGAGGAATCACGGGACCCCAATTATCTTTCAAACGATTTGAAATGAGCGCGCTCTGCTCGCACTGACATCTCTGGTGACATCTTAGAAACAGTATCGAGATGTTATGTCGGTTGGGGTTGTCGTCGATTCTTCGTGGTAAAGAAAAACCCCATCATTCTCTCTTCTGTGTTTTAAAGTTAAGAGATTGCACGGAAAAATGTAGCCTTGTGTTCTTATTCCTTAATTTGAAAGTCTGTTCTTCTGAATCTGCAGTCTTGTAACACAATGAACTCAGACGGGAATAAATAATGTGTAAGTTAACCACGTCTGGGTTAATGGCACTTTCTGGTGGTCGAAATTCACTCAAAATTTCTTAAAGTCGCCAATAGAGTTCCTTATAAAACGAAGTGTCAAACGTATAGTGAACATAATTGCAAATTTTAAATAAATAAACTTTAAAAAATGTATTTATTACAATAATTATCAGAAAATTGTTATATGATAATTAGTACATGGTTTTAATGCTTTAAAATGGCTGCTAACGTATACGATACGTATCGTAAAAGCTCAGGAATGCAAGATACACATAATGAACAATAACGTATAACGAACAACGTATTGGAACGGAACTCGTTCGTAAACCGAGAGTTGGCTGCCTTTTCCCCAATCCAACATTTTTTACGTTTCTCCTCCATTAATTTGTCTGTGTTTGTAGGCGTAATCGCTTGCATTCGGTAGGTTCTTTAAGTCACAAGTCGACAGCAAGGATCTACAAACATTCATGGCACAGGATACCTGCAATTTGAAATATTAAAAGTGAAAACAAACCCTCTTTCGCAATCCATCAGTATTATCTACACTCAAGACAATTTGTGTCATATTTCACTGACACAGTTAAAGAAAATTTGTAGCTCTACGTGAGATGATGTAGCTCACGAAGAAATGCGTCTTCTACCATGAATAATTTATTTAATATAAATTTAATTGAAATGTAATTTGAATGTCAGTGCATTTATGCATAGAAATTAACCATTTTCTTAATAATATATACTTTTTCTTTTCGGGTTCTAAAATATCAGACATTTCGATGTAGAATAATTATAAAAGAAATGTAATTTTAATGTAAGTGCATTTATGTAAAGAAATAATCCATTTTGTTAAAATTATATACACCTTGGGGTTCCAAAATATCAGAGATTTCAGTGTAGAATTAGTATAAAAGAATTATCTTTGTGAGTCGTAAAATGTGTTGACCTAAAAATATCCATGTCTGATGGGTTGGCTCTGTCTTTGGGTAAACTGCTTGAAGCTAAGGGCACAGACTTCCACCGAAATGTCGTTGCTTGTATTTTGTTTCCAGACAACCTTAACAAAAATTCCCCCAATCGGAATTCAATGCACGATTGCCAAACCATATTTCAGAACATTCCCACGTGATCTTCCTTTAACTCATGAACATAGAACCACGGCCAACGTGTTATTATAACGTATTACATTTTATTACTTCAAAGTGGAGGGAGAGGTTATGGCTATTTTAAAAAGCTGTTAAAGTTTAAGCGTGTCTTGTTTGAGACATGCACCCATGACAATACTTCCCTCTTTTAGCAATACACTTTCATTTTTTTTTGTCCCAAAGAAAATATAGTTCTGGTGATTTTCTGCTAGACGAAAACAGACGAACATGAATGAAATTAATTTTTGTTTGATTTCTGGCTCGTGAACAGTCGAGTATGAGGAAAGCTGTTTTCTGTTTTCTTTTTGGAGCTGCTTACTCACTCCGTCAACGGATGGCAGGAGACTGCTTGGTCAAACACGCCATTTCTAAATAAACTTCAATCAAAAATGGGAACATGTGATGGATAGGCGTCGTTAAACCTAAAACTGGCCTAACTCTTTGATGAAAGCCGATGATTATGGCAATGCTGATGTGCTGAAGGCCAGAATCTTCCTGCCCAAGAGATTAACACTGATTAAAGTAACTTACTGTAAGAGCTTCTTATTAACGCAGTTACAGCTTACGTCTGATTAGCATTACTTAGTCGATTGCCCTCTGATTTAACAATTCAGCTTGACCGCAACATCGCCCTCCCTGCTTTCACTCTACCCCCTACCTCTCAGCCATTTTTTGCGCGTTGTATTCAAGGCCCTGAGTAATCAGTAAGAACCTATGAAACGTCGGTGAGTTTCTACGATACTACACGTGACGAAGACAAAGGCTCACGATTTACATTAATTAGTTAAGAACACGAGTGAAAATTGAATTGAAAATGCGGGCTTCACTTCCCATAAACATCCACGATTTCAGGGGCATACTGACCTTCTTAAGGACGAAATATTTGTCAATTAGTCCAAGCCTGACGCCCTTCGAAAGGGCCGCGATGTAACCTTTCCTGATGTCCTGGTCGTGGTTGACCCACCGGAGAATGCACTCCCACACAAATCTCTCTTCCTTCATGTTCAGTTTATCGGACCCGATTATTGCTTGCAGTTCCTCTGCAGACAGTTCCAGCAGTTCTTTGTTCTTCTCAGACATTTCCACGAAGTGGCTCAGAATGAAGCGACGAGCGTGAGTCTCGAGGTCAGCGCAGTAGTGTAACCTGCCACAGCGAGGGTAAGAATCGATCTCCGTAAACATCTGACACATTTTAACACTGCAGCAAGAACTGAATTCTGAAGTGTTACCACACCACAGTATTTCGCCTCCAGTTTTTATCTTAGCCGTTTTAAGCCCGAATCAGCGAGACTGAGAGGAGAGACGTGGAGAGGCAACGGTGAGAGACGCTCCGTTTAACCGGGGCAAAATAGAAAGTTTTCGGCTCTGAAGGTTCCCAGGCAATGCCCGCTCGTCCTCGTGATAAGGATATAGGTTGAAACAAGGGCATAGCGTACGCAAGTGAAGAAGGCAGTGAGATGAGAATTGTAGAACTTTGAATTCTGGCATTAACCTTGGCGAAACGACATTGTGTTAATTGTGTGTATTAATCCAGTGAAACCGTGTTTAACCGGACTGTATTGGGGATACACGGGTCCTATAAGCCGATAAGTCGGATCTGCGTGGGAAAGGGGAACGTGGTCATGGATATGAACAAAGAATTAGAGTTCCATTACAGATTTTCCTCGGTAGATGATGATGCGGGCGCTGTTCGTGGGAGATCCTGTACTAAAATAGTCTCGTTCTGTCCAACGCATGAAGTGGAGGTTCTGGTGTGATAAAGCCGATGTCAGTTGTCCTGAACAAGAAGGTGTTGGACTTCAGCTTCTACGGGGAACAGCGTGTTGTATTCTGTCTTTACTCGATAAACAAGTCTCTAAATGTCTTGAGGTATTCATAAGAATCAGGAAAATATGGGAGCGGGGTTAGATCAATAAACTGTATCGCGTGGACATCGCTTTAAGCACTCTGACCGGTGGAAACCGATAGCAACCGATCTGGTTGAAATTCGGTCCCAAAATGCGAGGATCGGGTAAACGAGGCTCGGTTCACAGTCTACGTGATGCAGTTAGTCATAATGAAGATCTAAACATAGGCAGTTAAATCAAAACATTTAAATTACAGGCACATTAATAACGACCTGCCAAAATCCCTGACAAACAACGCTTTCTAATTTGCCCAGTCCTCAGTCAGAGGCTTTAATCTCCGACCCGGCACTCGGCTGCTCTGTTGAATAAAGCTGATTCGCTCCAGGGGCGAAGGCTGGCGTCACAACAAATGACAAATGAACATCAATTACCTTGCGAAATTCATGATGTCGATACAGTTGTCGGCGTTTATCTCGTCCTTGAGAAAGTTGCAGCAGAGTTCAGAAAGACCTGGCATACACAAGTATTCAGCCATCATTAGCAGCTGACGCACGTTGTCGGAGTGGATGTTGATCTTCCGAAAATAAATATAATCCAGTATCTGGATCATCATGTTCGAGCTGACTCCGTAGAGGACAATATCAGTCTTATCAGTTATCGTGAAGAGGTTCCTGAAACGTCACGAAGCAGTCGTCGATTTGGAGAAACGGCGAGCAGAAAATTACAAGTCATGCGCATAAACTTTCAGTTTTTATGACTCACGTAGCGAAATAAAAGTATCTTTCGTCAATGTGGTGGATGAAATTTTGTTATCTGAATACATCAAAAATTCCCAGAATGTGTACTAATGTGACCAGATTAACTGCGAGGGGTTTACCGGAATATAAGTTACAAATCGGATAGCAAGCAGCGAACATTTGTACTATAGAATGGTCACCTCGTTTCTTACATACCCTTGAAATCTCCAAGACATACCTGAGTATACAACAACCATTACAAAATTTTTAAAGCTAATCACCAAAATAACTCAAATATTTCAACATACATCGCAGGCTGTACATTCCACTGATTGATCAGTACGAAATATAAAATCTATTTGTTCTGTCAAAACATTTTCCCGACAATAAACAACTTAAATGAAAAGCCGATTTTCTACGCGGCCTTTAAAATGTGATCGCCAACCAGCAAACAATTTCCTATTACAAATTAAGGGCTTCGCATTGCAAGACAAGCAGAAATATTTGATTGTCGGAAAACTGAAAAAGGGGCACAGTTTGTAACATGAGAAACTTCAGTTGGAAAACAGAAGCAATGGTTGGCGGTTACAATTCAATTCTCATTTCAAGAACGCACCGCAACTTTATTTAAACAAAAGCAAATTGACGTATGCACAAATTCTCGAACGATTATCTCCTAACAATTAAACATTTCTCGCGAAGTTATTTGTTACAGTTTATAATATTTCAGAGAGAGAAACACACAGCAGCTTTCAATGTTCCGGACAATTTCGTGACAAAGGTGCATTACCAAATTGCTTCTGGATTTTGTCGGTCGTCTTTATGCACTAAAACCAAGACGTTTCGGAAATGGATTGATCCTAATTCTCCCTCCAGATCGATTGACTGTCACATTGGTACAACCGCACTTAAAAATTAGTACAAAAACCACGTACGACTTCTGGAATGTTGCGTCGTGTTGTCCCATAGAAATTATCGGACGTTTCAGAGGTGTTTACTGCAACAATTCGATATAACATTTCACACACGAATTGAGTTCTATAATGTCTTTATTTCACATGTTAATCAACTACGTCAGTAAATAATCAAACCTAAAATATACGCTGCGTTTCAAGAGAATCGATCTGTGGACTCGAAAGGCGCCGCCGCCCTGCGACCTCAACACCGCGTCACACAAGAGGTTCCTCTCTCTCAGCTCATTTACAGGGACCGATGCATCGGTGCACGTGCACCTGCCGCCATCTTGAGAACAGCAGCGACTTTGGTTTGACTCCATCTCCTGAAAAACAGTTCATCGCTGTTACAGATTTTGGCGTAAATACTTGTCTATAAGGAAGGGTCATTCGGCAAAAAGTGTAACGAAGAAGGGAAACGAAAAAGTGTAACCATTGACAGGAAAATGTGTAAGATCCGATAACAATGGTTACCTAGGAAACCTCATCTGTTTACTCGGAATTGTTGTTACCTAGGAAACGTCATCTGTATACTCGGAATTGTTGTTCCCTAGGAAACGTCATCTGTTTACTCGGAATTGTTGTTGCCTAGGAAACGTCATCTGTTTACTCGGAATTGATGTTACCTATAAAACATTACATTACATTACATTCAGCTACCACAGACCCATCTTAAGCGTAACTAATTCAAGTTAAATAAGCAGTCTTAATCAAAGTTAACTCAATTGTAAAGCGGATATAAAGGAAATATTTAGAATAAAGCCAATATATAAACTTCCTTTCCGTATAGACGTATTTACGTTGAATTCTCCGGAACCGTGGTTCCACTGACAACTTTATTCTCCATACTGACGCGTCAGCACAGCTGAGAGTGACTGAGATAGAACACGGTATTGAGAATAATATCTGGTCCTGCGAGAGAGTTACTGACAAAGGAATGGTGAATTTTTACGAAATATGGACCTTTATAGATCTCTTCATTAATTAATAAATTGTAGGCTGTCAGATCAAGGGTGATTAGATGGACGGGGCATGTAGAACACATGGCAGAGACAAGAAATGCAGCTCTTTAATCGGAAGACCTGAAATGAAAAGGTCCCTTGACAGTCCTATTCGTTGCTGGGATAATATTAAAATGGATCTTAGAGAGGTGGGGGATTGAAGGTGTGACTTGTGGATGTAGCTTAGAGGCGGGGTCTTGTAAACACGGACATGAAACTTCATGTTTCATAAAAGGCGAGACATTTGATTACCTAGGCTACTGTTAGATTCTCAAGTAGGACTTCGGCTCCATGGACTCAGTAGTTTGTTTCTTTGTTACAGAAATGCCTGTTGAGATCCAACACAAAATGACAAAGCTGTAAATGTGCTTATAACTAACTAATTAGTTAGAGGGCTTACGAAAACCGAAGTTTCAACACCGAATTAACCAAAGCACTCCACCGGTCCCTGTCCTGGGCCAACAAAATCCATTCTACTTCAACTCCTATCTCCGATAGATCCCGCCTGATATTATCCTCTCACCTACGTCTAGGTCTCCCCAGCAGCCTCTTCTCCTCAGGCTCTCCAAAAATACCCGGTGCACACCTCTCGCCCCATCCATGCATTCCACATGCCCCGCCAATCTCACTCTTCTTGGCTTAATAGCCTTGAAGATGTGACTGATATAGGCAATATTAAGCCATGCCGCGTGTTTGTCATTACTCACAAAAAGTTAAATATTCTTATATGTAAACTACGTAGACTTTCAATAAAAACTTCTCGTTCATACAACCGCGTTAGCTAGTGAACCCTGAAGATGGGGACAGAGTTTGTTCCCGAAACGTCGGTTTACTACAGTAACCAGCTAACGCGGATGATTGCCCGAGAAATTTTTATTGATTGTAGCCGCCGCGAAAGTCTCAAATCCTATATGTAGACATTACGTATCAAATATCAAAGTAATCTATAAGGTCTTAGATGCTTCTACTCTCGTGAACCGATTTTAAAAAATTACGACAAAAATATGCCATAGAAATTGCGTGACTTTTGATGCAGGACCAGATAGTTAATAAATAAAATTTGGAAAATGAAGGCTACGCTTTTTCAAAAGCATTAATATTTTGAGTTCTTCTCCCTCTGTAGAACTAAAAGTCCTTAAGGACTTTGCTGCCTAAGTTACACATTTATATACCCTACAAGCACAAAATGTAATTTAAATTTATCAAATGAAGGCGAGTATTACATTTGGGATCAGCCACAAAAGCTGTTCGTTGTTCTAACGCATGCGTAGATCAGGCCTAGATCACGCTACTCACACACTGCAATGTGCAGGATATTCTATGAAGAGTAATATCTTCCTCAACACTCTGTTCTCAGAGGCCCTCAGTCTGTGTTCCTCCCTCAAAGTGAAAGACCACGTTTTGCACCCATAAACACTTTGCACTCAATAATAGCAAGCATCCCCCGGATTTAATCTGTTGTTGCAGGGATGATCGTCCATAATTAGGCTTGTGAAACCGAAATAAAAATTCTTCACAGTTCCAAAAATCGCTTTAACAATGTCGATGTATCAAGAGATGAAAAGTGTTAGAATTATTCTTCAGAATATAAACCCCACTTCTTAGCATCCATAAATTTTTATTAAGATTCTGGGCTACGAAAAACGTTTTATTTTTTAAAATTGTAAAATGTTAATTGCCTACTGGAATATTCTTTTACTATCAATGATGTCGTGAACAAACAGAAGTCAATGCAACATTACTTGAAATTGTGTTAAAAAAGTTTAATTCTCTTACACGAGTTCACAAATGCAGATGAAAACTTTAAAGTTGATGAACAATAATAATAAATAGGAATCCCTTACCTCAAACTTTGTTCAATTGTACGAGACCTCGATGTCCACTGGCAAAGATGAATTTAATCAAATATAAAACGGGTATAGTCGAGGGCAGTATCACAGAATTCTTAATAATTCTTATATAAGACAAGTACTTTTTATATTCTAAAATGTTTTTAACAGCACAAAATTATTTATTCTACGACGCACTTCTTCTACAATCGATTCACAGCTCAGCTCTTTCCTCAATGACGAAAACGGATTGTTGACGGCGATATATACTAATGCAACAATGCCGAATAAACAGATGACGCAACAATTAGTGTCTTAGGCAAAGGAATGGATTGCAATACGGTACATTCAGGCTATTATACTGCATGCATAATAAATGAGAAAAGAGCCTTACGGCATGCTCAGCCAATATTGTTGCAGGCGTGTGTTAGAAATTCGAATCTTTTCTCTTGCATTGTTATGCAAGCGGGAGTTCATATAATAGCTGACCATTGTCGGTCCATATTTACACATTGTTGATAGGTGAAAGAAATACAGGGTTATTCATAATTCCCTGATGCATTACAAAAAATCACTAGACCTTAATGATGCAATGGATCGTAACATATGACATTTCGATAGAAAGAGAAACTCTCCAAGTTTATTTTACATACCTCATAAATGCTCTGTGTGTCCGCCCTTTGTGACGCGGCAGTCGTTAAACCGATAATCCATTTTTGCCCACACCCGCTGCAGCATGTCACGATCGATTTGTGAGATGGCGGCGATGATTCGTCTTTCTCAGTTTAGCCAGATCTCGTGACAGAGGCGGTACAAAGACCCGGTCCTTAACGTACCCCATAAGAATAAATCACATGGCGTTAGGTCAGGTGATCGGGGTGGCCAACGGAGCACCGTAAGTTTATTGAGCATTTATGAGGTATGTTAAATAAACTTGATGAGTTTCTCTTTCTATCGGCTTGTCCTATGTTACCATCCATTGCACCATTCAAATCCAGCGATTATTTGTAATGTGTCAGGGATTTATGAATAACCCTGTACAAAGAGAATTTCTCTTTTTTGAATGATGTTAAGGAACTGATAAGGAGTTTGCTTCGGATAAGTAAGAAATTGTCTCGTACAAGATTCGAACTGAATATCGCTTAGCTAACCTATCAGCATTATACATTTTGTTTCTGATCTTCAACGTTTTGTCTTGAGTGCTTCGTGTTTTTACTTTCGTTAAGTTAGAGAATTTTCTGGCGTTGACTCCGATTCTGCCTCAGATAATTCGTTAATGCGATAATTGTTCCTGTGCTCAAGCGTCATCTTCACGCTTCGGCCTGCTTGACCCTCGGTGTTTAGGGGATACCAGGCTAGGTGGGCCCCAGAAAGAGACTGGACGCAGAGAGGGAGGGAATTTGCCCCGTAGTCCACACAAAACCAGGATCCCGATTGAATATGTCTCGCCTGATCGCAAGTTAAGGGCCGCCTGATACGGAGTGTTTCGAATAAGCATTCGCGGACAGCCGACATGGGGTGATTCTCCGACTTGTAGATTGGGACGGATTATTTGCAGGTAACTAATTTGCTGGACTAAGGGTAATCGAAGGTAAAAGACAAATAACCGGTGCTTATGCTCATCCATTTTTTAATTTGAAACATGCGACATTAGCATTTGGGTGTGTTGGTTAATACGATACTTGAGAATTTGTATTTCTTCATATATGCCCACAGTTTGCTCTTCACAATTTGTTTTGACGTGAAAACGTCTTTAAATTCGATGCCGGGTGTGGGGAGGCAATCGCGCCCAAATGAGCGACAGTTTCTGTTGAAGTAATTGCAAACTTAAATAACTCAGCTAAAAATAGACATAGCGCCGCCATCTTAGTCTTGCTTTAAAGAGGAAGGATGAAAGTTTGTGCCAGCACCGCTCCGACATTCGTGGCGGCCGGACTTCGCGAACTGAGCACGCGCAAACTGAACCCACGATTTTCGACATTCCGGATTCGACACGTGTCCATAGACGGGATCATATCTCAGAGACTAATTATCCGATCCGAGTGAATCAAGTGTTGTTTTGAAGAGGAGTGTATATGTTACAACTCATCATGGTCTCCAAGTGTGTATCTCAAAAATTCAAAAAGATACGAGGCTGTGAATTTGAAAACGTTTGAAAATTTCCCGATTTTCTTAAAATGTCGCGATATATGAGGGCAAAGTAAAACCAGAATTACAAAACTCGGACACGAATGCGTAGAGCACAAAATTCCAAAGAGAATGACACCGAAAACGCCGAGCTCGGACCCAAAACCAACGCGCAGTACTGCCGCGAATATAGGCAACGTAAGCGCGCTCGGACAACTCAGGCGGCATCTGACGAGCCTGGGCCAAGTATGGATGTGTACCAATTAAGAAATAATCATTTATAAAAATGATTATATTTACAATATCCTACTTCTCATACCACTACCCTGTATTCAATAAATGTAAGTTGCAAATGAATTAAACGATTCAAAACAAAAATTTTGTTTAATTTCAATATACGATATACACGATTGACGTTTTCACGAAAATAACTGCGGCAGTGTCCGACACTGCCTATCAATTTCTTTTTATCCAACCATAAGAAAGGGGCCTAGAGGAGACTTAGACTTAATACACCATGTGCACAACATTTACTTCTGAAACGAGGTACTTTGGCGAAGTGGTCAGAGGAGCAACATCGAACGAGAATCGAACTGTGGAACAATCAGCAGACGACAGGAGCTCGCCACTGAGCTATTATCCGCATTGAAAATATCCTTATTAATTATATGTTGTAGCAGTGTGCATTCTTCTGCCTGGCAGTCAGTTTATTGGTTGGCAAAATTTCTTCATTTCTCCAGGGGATTCTGAGCTGCGAGTGTTGTGTTGTTGTCAGTTGTGACTTGGCTTTTTATTGTCGCGTAAGGAAAAGTGAATTTGCGATTCGATCATTTGTCGCTGTTCGGTGAAGCGTTGGGTTTTAATTTTATGCATATTTAGAATAAATTAAAGTTTCTGCTGCTTTCGATCCCGGGTAAGTGTTTGCTTTGAACTGAACTGATGTGAAGATGTGTACAGGGAAGTGAGCTGAGTTTTACCAAACAAAATTTTTGGTAACTTACGGGGAAACACAATTATTACAACATTGATCAGAATAAACGTTCAAGTTAAAAAGGCGAATAATTTCGTTCGCTAGGTGCAGTCATTTATTTGTGGCTAATTTAATTGAAAAATTAAGTACAGTCGAAAGCTTCTGGGATTGAGGTTATGGAAATGTATTTACTTTTGTGTATAATGCTCAATATATTGATTGACCTTCAGGTATTCATCATTTTTTTATTATAAATTTAGTTAGGTATTTATGAGAATGTATTTGACTTGGATTTATAATATTGTGACGTGTTGCCTTGAGAGCAGCATAACAATGTCATAAACAGTTTAGTTGTCTGTTTATTGACATTGTCGCGTCTGGCATTGTTGTAATCGTATGTATTATCCAAACAGGATGAAAATGTTTGATATTTCAAATACTCGATCCAATTTTCTTCAATCTTTCTTGCGTAGTTTTGTCAGAATAAATTAAAATAAAGTTTATACAAGATGACGACCACAGCCGGTTTTGGGCATCTTGAACACTGGGATTATGGGTTCGCATCCAACTCGCGTTTTTCAATCCTGTCTCGTGCAAGTGGACATCTTCCCCTTGTCAAAGGAGTCCTGCCGAGTGGCTTCAAGGATTCGCACTTGCTTCTGAATTTGAATACGTCAGAAGACGCTCATCGGAAAAACTGGATAAGAGGAAATTCAATGAAAGATGGTAAAAGCATTTTCAGCTTTCTGTAACCTTTGTAAGTAGCGCAGACGCTGTAGAATTTCGAAGCACGGCTCACCTTTGGCGTGAAGACGTTGAGAAAGAGACAGTCGTCCTTTCCCGACAGTAATGTCGTCAAGTCGCTCCTCTGAGTGCACGTGCACCCTTCCGAAGTCGCATCACGAGTTCCTGACCATGGTTCCGGCGCTTGAGGGGCCGTCAGCGAGCAAATTTCGAATTAAAACTGAATAGAAATTATTTGCCATCACAGACTTTGCTTCGAGTGGCAGAGCAACGGAGCAGAACTGCCAGCGAATGCGTCGTTAAATTTCTCAAGCTGTTGGACATTTCGTCATTACCAGGAATGGTTAATCAGCATGGAATTTAGTGACGTGTTTGCGTATGTGAATAATTGTGGCTGGTAAACAATTTCAAGTTGTTAGACTCGAAATAGAAAATTTTTACGCATAAGAAAAGCTCCTGCAAAATTCGCGTTTATGCTTCTAACGTGCATCGGGAATTAAATAATCTCATTCCTACAATCTATTTGATGTAATTCCGAGATCGGTTGTCCTGATTGAAGTTTTTCGTGGTTTTATTTCTTTCTTTCAGGCACATTCTGTGATAGTACCGGAAACTAGGCCGTAGTCCTTTCCTTCAACGTATTTTACAATTTATTATTCATTACTCGTCCCTTCATTCGACGTAATGCACTTTAGATTACAAATATCGTCGTTAAACAGGCCGTAAATACAACATTCGAAGTTAAAGACCGTAATTTCATGATGATCTGCTGGAGTTTTTGTACCGTAGAGGCTGAAGATACGACTTTTAAGATTACGGCGTGTGTATTCGTCTTTTACAGTTCATGCGACACCTTTTTCCCAATTAATAACCTCGTTCGAATTCATGCAATGGCCCTTAAAAGGGTATCAGAAATAATTGCGTACTTTCGCTTAATAAAAGTCTGTTTTTGAATTATATCCTGCTTGAAGTAAATCGCCCGTGGACATCTGAACCCCTACAAATGGATTCCAAATCCTCGCACTCTTTGTGCAAGAGACATTGGATTCAATTTACGTAATTTACCGCTGGTACATTTCCCGTTTTGATCGGCTTTAACAAATTTATTGAAAGTTTTGTAAAAATTAAGACGTCGATATATATCATTCAATTTGTCTCTCACGCAATGTTAGTTACTTTATGTACGATGTGACATTTTAGGTTCTAAGGTTTTTTCGTAATTTTGGCGACACTTTTCCTCTGGACACGGCGATATATTGCGAATGATTTATGTACTTTTCACAAAATACAGACCGCAATGTAGAACTCGCGTTGTTACTTATCATCTTCTCGTTACCTTGAACTTGAGGTCGCCGACAGGAAGTTTGGCCTACGGAATTCCAAGAAACGCCACGCACTTTTTCTAGTTTCGGATAAATGCTAAAAGATTTCCCTTCAGCAAACCTCGTTGCACTCTAAGTATTGGTTTTCTTGAGGTCTGCTCCTCCGACGCGAGGCTGCTACACATGCAGAGCATCTCCAGTGCCAACGCGGAGATCCGATGGCCCGCCGTGTCTCCACGTCTGTGCGCTGGACTCCAGAGATCCAGATCCATTTCAAGTTACTGCATTATTTATCAAAAGCATAAAAAGTTACACTGGTTGCAATTATTCAGTTTAATTTAAAAACTTTGGAAAACTTTCTTGTGCATATACAAGGTGATTCAAAAGGTTAAGGCCAAACTGAAGGAGCGTATACAGGGACGCAGAGAGAACAACTTTCGAATAGGAATCCATGTCCTCCGAAGTTATCCTCAGTCAGTCAATTCCATGAAGGTATGGACGTCTGATAACATACCGCTGAAATAATCTTAATTTGCTATTGTCCTACTAGCTTAATTTTGAATCACCCTGTATATTAAAAGTTTGCGAGTCTTGAGGAAATGTCGGTGAATCAAATAGGAACGTAACAAGTCAGAACGAAATTACATGTTCAGTTGTTGGGTTTTAAAAGCAAGAGCGATATAAGTCTCAATTGTGACATGGATTACAACTAGAAAGGGATACAAATTATAATTTCCATCTCAGTCTCCTTGAAAAGAGAGCTCTGCCAACTTCAGAGGCGATTACACTTCCATTTTCAACGCCAGAACTGCTAAACATGCGGCCCCCGGAAACATTTTCCCTGGCAAAGGGCAATTGAAAAATTATTTATAAAACACGGCGTTATTTTTAAATAAGCGAAAATGAAATTGCAATTCATTCTTATGCCCCTTCTCATTATTTTTAAATTTATTTCCTTCTGATAGAAATCACATTTGATATTAATTATTAACTTCATACATTTATGATTGAATGTAACCAAATTATAAGACAGAGTGATTCTCTTTTTCTTTAAGTACCAACAATGTGTAAATATGGACCGACAATGGTCAGTCTTTACGTGAACACCTGCGTGCGTAACAATGCAAGAAAAAGCATTGGAATTTCTAACCCACGAATGCAACAATCTTGCCTGAGCATGCCGTAAGGCTCTTTTCTCGTTTCTTATACATGCAGTATAATAGCCTTGAATGAACCTTATTGCACTCCACTCTTTTACCGAAGAAACTAATTGTTGCGTCATCTGTTTACTCGGCATTGTTGTGTTTCATTATCGCTTCAACAATCCGTTTTCGTTATTGTGGAAAGAGCTGAGCTGTGAATCACTTGTAGAAGAAGTGCGTCGTAGAATAAATAATTTTGTGCTGTTAAAAACGTTTTAGAATATAAAAAGTACTTGTCTTATATAAGAATTATTAAGAATTCTGTGATACTGCCCTCGTACCCGTTTTATATTTGATTAAATGCATCTTTGCCAGTGGACATCGAGGTCTCGTACAATTGAACAAAGTTTGAGGTAAGGGATTCCTATTTATTATTATTGTTCATCAACTTTAAAGTTTTCATCTGCATTTGTGAACTCGTGTAAGAGAATTAGGCTTGTCTTCTTTTTAACATAATTTCAAGTAACATTAGATTGACTTCTGTTTGTTCACGACATCATTGATAGTAAAAGAATATTCCAGTAGGCAATTAACATTTTACAATTTTAAAAAATAAAACGTGTTTCGTAGCCCAGAATCATAATAAAAATTTATGGATGCTAAGAAGTGGGGTTTATATTCTGAAGAATAATTCTAACACTTTTCATCTCTTGATACATCGACATTGTTAAAGCGATTTTTGGAACTGTGAAGAATTTTTATTTCGGTTTCACAAGCCTAATTATGGACGATCATCCCTGCAACAACAGATTAAATCCGGGGGATGCTTACTGTCATTGAGTGCAAAGTGTTTGTGGGTGAAAAACGTGGTCTTTCACTTTGAGGGAGGAACACAGACTGAGGGTCTCTGAGAACAGAGTGTTGAGGAAGATGTTTGGACCCAAAACGGAAGTGAGAGAGATAAGAGAGGAAACTGCATGTCGAGCTCCACGGTCTGTGCTCCTCACCTGATTTTGTTATGGCTAGGAGGGCAGGGGAGGGGTGTTTACAAGGCCTGAAGGGAGGAGACCTCTGGCGTAGGTGGGAGGTTAACCTTAAGATGGACCTTAGGGAGATGTTACTCGTTGAAGGGAACTGGATGCAACTGGCTCAGGATAGACCCCGGTGGCGGGCTTTTGTGAACACGGTGATGAACCTTCTGGTTCAGTAAAGGAAGTGGGCTATTTTTTTACAAGACGTATACCAATCGACTCTTCATAGAATATCACGCACTTTGCAGTTGCACTTTGAGTAGCGTGATCTAGGCCTGATCTACGCATGCGGTAGAACAAATTAGAGTTTTGTGGCTGATCCCAAATGTAATACTCGCCTTCATTTGATAAATTTAAATTACATTTTGTGCTTGTAGTGTATATAAATGTGTAACTTAGGCAGCAAAGTCCTTAAGGACTCTTAGTTATACAGAGGGAGAAGAACTCAAAATATTAATGCTTTTGAAAAAGCGTAGCCTTCATTTTCCCAATTTTATTTATTAACTGTCTGGTCCTGCATCAAAAGTCACGCAATTTCTATGGCATATTTTTTTCGTGATTTTTTAAAATCGGTTCACGAGAGTAGAAGCATCTAAGACCTTATAGATTACTTTGATATTTTATACGTAATGTCTACATATAGGATTTGAGACTTTCGCGGCGGCTACAATCAATAAAAATTTCTCGGACAATCATCCGCGTTAGCTGGTTACTGTATTAAACCGACGTTTCGGGAACAAACTCTGTCCCCATCTTCAGGGTTCACTAGCTAACGCGGTTGTATGAACGAGAAGTTGTTATTGAAAGTCTACGTAGTTTACATATAAGAATATTTAACTTTTTGTGAGTAATGACAAACACGCGGCATGGCTTAATATTGCCTATATCAGTCACATCTTCAGGGCGATTAAGCCAAGAAGAGTGAGATTGGCGGGGCATGTGGAATGCATGGATGGGGCGACAGGTGTGCACCGGGTATTTTTGGAGAGCCTGCGGAGAAGAGGCTGCTGGGGAGACCTAGACGTAGATGGGAGAAATGTCAGGCGGGATCTATGGGAGATAGGAGTTGAAGGAGACTGGTTTTTGTTCGCCCAGGGCAGGGTCTGGTGAATGGCATTGGTTAGTTCGGTGTAGATAATTAGTTAGTTATAAGTCACATTTACAGCTTTGTAATTTTGTGTTGGATCTCAACAGGCATTTCTGTAACAAAGTCGAGCTGAAGAATCTAACAGTAGCCTAGGTAATCAAATGTCTCGCCTTTTATGAAACATGAATTTTCGTGTCCTTCTTCATACTACACAGATTCTAAGCCACATCCACAAGTCACACCTTTATTCTCCACCTCTCTAAGATTCATTTTAATATTATCCCAGCAGCTCAGGGGACTTTCAAGTGTGAGATTTGAGGTTCATATTCATCTCCATGTTGATGGAGGCAGTATGACCTCTGAAACGTTGGGAAACATCGACCAGACTTCACAGCGCAACAAACCAGAAGACAGAAATTTTCGATTCTCAAGTGACCTTTTCATTTCAGGTCTTCCGATTAAAGAGCTGCATTTCTTGTCTCTGCCATGTGTTCTACATGCCCCGTCCATCTCATCACCCTTGATCTGACAGCCTACAATTTATTAATTAGTGAAGAGATCTATAAAGGTCCATATTTCGTAAAAATTCACCATTCCCTTGTCAGTAACTCTCTCGCAGGACCAGATATTCTTCTCAATACCGTGTTCTATCTCAGTCACTCTCAGTTTTACACACGCGTCAGTATGAAGAAAAACCTGTAACAGCGATGGACTGTTTTTCAGATGATGGAGTCAAACCAAAGTTGCGGCTCTTCTCAAGATGGCGCCAGGTGCATGTTTACCGACACATCGGTCCCTGTAAATGAGCTGAGAGACAAGAACCTCTTGTGTGACGCGGTGTTGAGGTTGGAGGATGACGGCGTCTTTCGTGTCCACAGAGTGATTCTATCGATGTGCAGCGCATATTTCTGGTTTGTTTATTTACTGACGTAGTTGATTAACATGTGAAATAAAGACATTATAGAACTCAATTCGTGTGTGAAATGTTATATCCAATTGTTGCAGTAAACACCTCTGAAACGTCCGATAATTTCTATGGGACAACACGACGCAACATTCCAGAAGTCGTACGTGGTTTTTGTACTAATTTTTAAGTGCGGTTGTACCAATGTGACAGTCAATCGATCTGGAGGGAGAATTAGAATCAATCCATTTCCGAAACGTCTTGGTTTTAGTGCATAAAGACGACCGACAAAATCCAGAAGCAATTTGGTAATGCACCTTTGTCACGAAATTGTCCGGAACATTGAAGCTGCTGTGTGTTTCTCTCTCTGAAATGAAATAAACTGTAACAAATAACTTCGCCAGAAATGTTTAATTGTTAGGAGAGAATTTGTGCATACGTCAATTTGCTTTTGTTTAAATAAAGTTGCGGTGCGTTCTTGAAATGAGAATTGAATTGTAACCGCGAACCATTGCTTCTGTTTTCCAACTGAAGTTTTTCATGTTACAAACTGTGGCCCTCTTTCAGTTTTCCGACAATCAAATATTTCTGTTTGTCTTGCAATGCGAAGCCCTTAATTTGTAATAGGAAATTGTTTGCTGGTTGGCGATCACATTTTAAAGGCCGCGTAGAAAATCGGCTTTTCATTTAAGTTGTTTGTTGTCGGGAAAATGTTTTAAAATTTCTTTACTAGTTGTTATAACCTCAGATATCTATTGGAGGATTTGAGGGTATGTAAGAAACGAGGTGACCATTCTATTGTACAAATGTTCGCAGTTGCTATCCGATTTGTAAGTTATATTCCGGTAAACCCCTCGCAGTTAATCTGGTCACATTAGTACACATTCTGGGAATTTTTGATGTAATCAGATAACAAAAATTCGTCCACCACATTGACAAATGGGTACTTTTATTTCGCTATGTGAGTCATAAAAACTGAAAGTTTATGCGCATGACTTGTAATTCTCTGCTCGCCGTTTCTCAAAATCGACGACTGCTTCGTGACGTTTCAGGAACCTCTTCACGACAACTGAGGAGACTGATTTTTTACTGCCCGGAGTCAGCTCAGACATAATGATCCAGATACTGGATTATGTTTATTTTCGCGAGCTGTACATCCGCTCCGACAACGTGCGTCAGCTGCTAGTGACGGCTGAATACTTGTGTATACCAGGCGTTATTGAACCCTGCTGCGACTTCCTCAAGGACGAGATGGACGCCGACAACTGTATCGGCATCACGCGTGTCGCAAGGTAATTGATGTTCATTTGTCATTTGCTGTGACGCCAGCCTTCGCCCCTGGAGCGAATCAGCTTTATTCAACAGAGCAGCCGAGTGCCGGGTCAGAGATTAAAGCCTCTGACTGAGGACCGGGCAAATTAGAAAGAGTTGTAGATCAGGGCTGTTGGCGGGTTATTATTAACGTGCCTGTATTTAAAATATTCTGATATATCTGCTTAAGTTTTGAGCGACATTATGGCCAGCAGATGACTAATTTCACCATGTAGAA
The DNA here is from genome assembly GCF_977971745.1 of Zootermopsis nevadensis. NCBI lineage: Eukaryota > Metazoa > Arthropoda > Insecta > Blattodea > Termopsidae > Zootermopsis > Zootermopsis nevadensis. Next base: position 6,674,773 of record NW_028259155.1, read on the forward strand.
TTTTAATCACGACCTATTGCATGATCATAATTAAGTCTGTCTTCCTTTCGAATTCCCTTTCTTCCTTGTTTCTCTGCGGCATTCCTTGCTACTTACGTAATCCTCCCAAAGTCAACAATCAGACCCACATTTTTCTGCATACTGCAAAACCTCTGTAAATCGAGCCTCGATTATCCGATTCCCGCATTAAGCGAACGAATTTTAACGAGATAGATTGAGATCGGCTTCCATCGACGAGAGTGTTTGAAGCGATGTCCACGCGGTACAGATCGTTGTTCTAACCTCACACCCATATTTTACTGAGTATTATGAACACTTCAAGACATTTAGAGAATTGGTTATTATCGATCAAAAACAGCAAAACCTCTGGTGCCCGTAGAAGCTGAACCCCTACTCCTTCTTGTTCAGGACAATATTGCTAGCAAATCAATTGCATCGGCAGAATCACACCACAACTTCCACTTCATGCGATGGACAGAGTGACTGATAAATACACTATTTTAATACAGGGACTCCCTCGAACAGCCCCCAACGAGTGACTTTTGCCGTCTGCTTGTGCGCGCGAAACGCCCGCATCACCCGCCGCCGAGGGAAATCTGTAATTATTTGTTCACATGCATGACCACATTCCCCTTTTCCTTGGTCATCCGGCTTATCCGACCCGTGTGTCCCCCATATAGATCGGTTAAAGGAGGTTTCACTGGCTTAACACACGCAGTTACAACAATGTCGTATCGCCAAGGTTAATGCCAGAATTCAAAATTCTACAATTCTTATCTCACTGCCTTCTTCACTTGCGTACGCCATGCCCTTGTTTCAACCTGTAATTTTATCACGAGGACGAGCGGGCATTGCCTGGGAACCTTCAGAGCAGACATCTTTCTAGTTTGCCCCGGTTAAATGGAGCGTATCTCATCGTCGTTTCTCCACGTGTCTGCTCTCAGTCTCGCTCATTCCGGCTTCAAAGGGCGAAAAACTGTGGTGTGCAAATGTTGGAGAAACCAGTTCATGCTGCAGTGTTTCAATGTGTCAGAGTTCGAAGGAGATCGATTCTTACCCTCGCTGTCGCAGGTTACAATTCTGCGCCGACCTCGAGACTCACGCTCGTCGCTTCGTTCTGCGCCAATTCGTGGAGGCGTCTCAGGAGAGCGACGAAGTGATAGAACTGCCTGTAGAGGAGCTGCAAACGATAATCGAGTCCGAGGAACTGGACGAGGAAGGCCAGAAAGTTTTGTGGGAGCGCATTCTCCGGTGGATCTACCACGACCCGGACAAGAGGAAAGGTTACATCGCAGGCCTTTTGAAGGGCGTCAGACTACAACTACTTGACACAAACGTTTTCAAGGAGACGGTCAGTATGCCCCTGAAATCGTGAATGTTTATGGGAAATGAAGCCCGCGTTTTCAATTTCATATTCACACGTGCTCTTAACTAATTAATGCAATTCGTGAGCCTTTCTCTTCGTCACGTGTAAGCCCGTCTGTCTGTCCGCAGTTCCAGCTCGATAACGTCTAAACGGATGTTTATTAAATTTGATACTGAAGAGCTTTAACATAATCTGTTGCCATATTCAAATTCTGGTTAAAATCTTACATTAACAACGTGAAAATTACACAATGATTTGGATGCCTTATTCCGCGCAAAATTTGCTGCATAAGAAATCCACAGATTGCCTTAGTTTCCATGGTTACAATAACCACCTGTGGAATGTCGCTGGTAACACGCTCGTATATGTGAGCATGTGCAACACAAATATTCGATTCGTCCTTTTATGCAGAAATGTGTTTGGGGTTTAATAATCGTCCTTTATTCATCGTCTTTAAGTTTGTCAGTCCGTCTGTGCTACAATCTTTTATTACAGTCTCAGTGTTTATTAAGATCCCTTACGTGTTTTACTTCAACTACAGCATTCCACCGTCAACTACATTGAAACGTCCACTGTCCTTGAATAGGAAAATCCTCCAACAGATAAATCATGTCTTCTGGCGCTGCGATCTGCTTAACCAGGGATCATACTGCCTTAAGAAGCGTTTCTTAGCTGCTATAATAATTTCACGCATCTCCGACGATATATATAGCCAACTTCAGCGTCATAAGAATCAGCTGATTGACCACATAGGGAATACCGATATTCGAAAATTGCGGCAAGAAAGCTACGTTCTACACCCAAGTGTAAATTACCGAGGGGCTTATTATCCTTTTATATAGCATAGTCTATTTCGGTGAGTTCTCAACGAAATTATGTGTGGATATCTTGTCCATTCTGCTATGACTGATGCCATTTCTTCCTAAAGTTTATAAGGTCCACATTGAACTGTTCAACAGGTACCAAACCTCCCTAACGTGAAGGAAAACGAGGCGTACAGACCCGGGATCTTCAAGACGATCGCGTTTCAGTATGACTCAGAAATGATGACGAAGAAAGACAGGAAATTCGTGACACGAAGAATTGTCCGCCCGCTAATCCCACAGGACATCCTGTTTGCTATTGGTGGGTATCACGAAGGAAGGCCGTCAGATGTGATCGAAGCGTACGACGCACGAGCAGACCGGTGGAGTGTGGTGAGTTGCACGCATTTCTACTATTACCGTGCCTTGTTAAATGACGCCTCCGACAAAAGCTAGATTTCCTCCTTTTTGCTTATTTTTACGAAGTAATTGTTTATTTAAACTTAATCACAAGGACCTCTTAGCCTCTTTATTTCGTTTACGCTAATTTCCATTGCACTGAACCCTTTTATAAAAGGAGCTCCAAAGACATGAATTAAAAAGAATAAATAAATTAATTACATAAATGCTGAGTCTCACGTAAAATGTAAGTTCTAATGGGAATCGACGAAGGATGTGAAGTTTTCCTTAAATACCGTTTACAATAAGCGTCCTACTTCAACTGTCATGGCGAACTTTCTGCTGATTTTAGACATCGTTGATCGTCTTTGGATCTCAACGTAATAAATGAAGCACTGATCAGTGTCTGTGTTTGCCATCTGCGTGGTAACGCCTCGTGAATTAGAAGGCTTTGATTTGGGGTGGGGGACGTACTGCCTCCATCTCTGCGTCGATAAAACCCAAAACACCAACATCTGTCGTTACCATTGTAGGAATCTGAAATGTCAGCTGTTGATCAGAAATTAATTCTACATTTGTCTGTCGTACTAGACGAAAGCACTGGTAATGTTTTAGCTTCTTTTCGGGTCTTCCTGTATCCTCCGTCTCTCGTAATTCCTCCATTGCTCCAAGTTCGTTTCTCACTGTCTTTGTAGAGTGCGGTGGACCTGGCCACCCTCCACGGTGTAGCAATTTCGGTCCACTGTTGGGGGTTGAACCTCTCCTCCGGTGGTTGGTCGCTTGGACTCTAATGTAAGGACTTCACTTCAGTAGACTGAATGACCCAAAGAAACATAAAGCCATAACTTGTCGTTCCTGCAGGTGGAGGGTGTCGACTCGATCGCTCCGCGAGTCTTCCATGGCACGGCAGTAGTCGGTTTCGACATTTACGTCATCGGTGGTGTTGGCGACTTCTATGAAGTTTTAAGCTCATGCCGCTGCTTGAACGCAGTTACGAAGACATGGCGCGAGGTGGCGCCTATGAATGCCCGAAGGTAAGATGCAGATCGGTAACTGAGGAAGTCCTTGGAGCAGAGTCCTTCTTCAAAAACTTATAGTCATTCTGTTAGTCAAGATATAAATTTGGGCAGGAGATGTAAAATTGTACCACTCACATACAGGAGTCTCGTGCAAAGTGTGAATAGGTAGGAGGACTTTTGCGACAATTTTGGTTCTAAGAATGCGATTTGCTTGTTAATTCATTTGAATTATGATCTAACAATGACGAGCGAACAATTGCGTTCTTCGAGAGGAAATGCATCTCCATCAGCAATAAATGAGCTTGGCAGAGTGTGTTCTTTTTCGTTTCAGGCGAAGTTTAATGGTGGCAGTTCTGCGAGGTGCAGTGTACGCCATGGGCGGTTTCGATGGTCATCTGTGTGACAGAACGGCCGAAAGATACGACTGCAAGACAAACAAGTGGTCGTGGATCGCTTCCATGAACACAGGGCGATCCAGTGCAGGTGCGGCTGTGCTGAATGGTACGTAAATCCTGTTAAAGAGTAGTGTATGAGTTAGTGCAGAAGGCGAAGCGTCTGTCCGCGTGTGACAACGCAAGAACGGTTGAAGGAATCGCGGGATTTGAGGTTCTCACGGCGGGGAGTACGAAGATGGCTGTCGTTTGGTTTCTGCCGACGTTTCAGACGAACATTATGCCTTAATCATCCAGACATTCCTCTTTGCATTTGATCTGATTTTCCCTCACTCCATTGTCCCTCATTCTTTTAATATCTCTTCTTTTATCCGTGCTATTTACTACGTTATTTCACACACTGCAACAGCTTGAAGTCTCTGAGCGCGTGATGGTGTCTTGTGCTCTTGTAAGCTGTTCCTGTGCGTCGTCTTCTGCCTTTGTAGTGCACACTAGAGGTGAATGCAAACAACCATCAAACTATCAAACTGGCTCTCATATAATACAGATGTAATATGTTTTTGAGACAGTTAATTATCTCGTGTTAAGAGCACATTATATTATAAATATAAAGCACCGCTTGTTAGCTCGTACCGTACATCTGTGGCACCAAATTTAATAAAATTCGATTCACAGAAGATGTAACTTACTATCGTTTCCATTCTGTATTAATTAAGCAATTTTTAGGTGTTTATATTAAATTTTTGTCAGTTAGAATCTTTTCCTTTCACACGCTCTTTTTCTGAATTCAAAACGAAGAAACAGTTGAACAGAGACAGCGGTGTCTGTGTAGTTTCTGTGACACGAAGGGGGACATTAAATACAATATTATTGGTAGATTTACACATTTAAGTATGGATTGTCCTATGCTTGTGCTCTGCAAGGACCAGTTTAATGTCTCGGCCTGGAACAAATATGTGTACAGTTCATGTGATATAACTAATTTGTTTTTACAGACAAAATATACGTCGCTGGTGGATTAAATAGTGTGAATTATCTAAACTCGGTGGAAGGTTACGACCCCGACACCGACCAGTGGACGTTCGCTGCACCAATGCTTTCTCAACGCGCCGCTTTCTCTTGCGTCGAGTTCCACGGCTGTCTGTACGCCCTAGGTGAGAACTCTGGACCTTCTGAGTGATGTTGCACTATCCTTCTTACAGAAATTGCTATTGTGAAATGTTTTCCTGGTTTTCGTTATGTGACTGAGATTTTATGAACAGCATTTTTCTCCTTTCATTAGAGAGTTAGTTTGTCAGTAATTTTAACCCCGATTCATGATTTCGATTACATTCTCCAAAAAGAACACTTAACTAACTAACTAACTAACTTACAACGCATAATCTATTGTGGTATCTCAAGTAACGTATGCCCCATTTGTCACACAGTCCCTGTTTTAAAGTTAAATATTTTGTTGTTGAAGCAATGAAATTTCAGTTTGCCATGCTGTTATCCACCAAAAAGCCGATGGCTTAAAGCAGTCCCTTCGCAATCTTTGTTTCTCGTCACTTCTTTGTGTAACGCCGTTTTGAACAGTGCATCTTGTGTCTATTCTTGGACGTTATTTTTGCACGCAGTTTAATGAAGCAGAAAACAGATGTCAGACGCAAATTCCTGAGGTTTCAAGTACGAAAATAATATTGTAGCTACTTCATGCTTAACTTCGTTCCTGGTACTAATATTAATATTTCACGAGGGAATTAATTTTCTTCGTTTTATTTCATTCATTCGTTCCGTTTACGGAATTACAAATTTTAAGAGCGTAAAATCCGTTGGGTAAGACGCGCGGAGTGTGAAGCATTGAAGTTACGATTAATACAAACATCTAGAAAGTTATAATTGGTGATGTTGATGGTAAGATAGCACTGGTGATACATAGTCTTAAGAGGAAGGATAATATTAAAATGTTTTTAAGGATCTAGAGTGTGTTGGAATTGTTCAACTACCGACTTTAATGAATAAGGTAATAAATCGTGACCAGGTGACAGAGTAATAAATATCAAGAAGGACCCAGCTGAATGGGGTTAGAATAAGTTTCGTTTGGAAGCTTTTATATATGCTGTGACCAATTACGAATGTGTGTTTGTGCAGGAGGAAACAACAGGGCATCATTCAAGCTCGGTACCGAAAGGTATGACCCCGCAGAAGACGCGTGGACCGAGATCCCTTACATGACCGTCAATTCAAATTACTTAATCGCAGAAGTCATCGACGACATGATGTTGCTCATCGGTGGACGTTGCAAGGGAGAAACCAACTTCAGTGCCAAATGTTACAATGACAACGAAAATCAATGGTTTGTTTCTTTTTTTGATTGTTCGTAGAAACTCACCGACGTTTCAGAGGTTCTTACTGATTACTCAGCGCCTTGAATACAACGCGCAAAAAATGGCTGAGAGTGAAAGCAGGGAGGGCGATGTTGCGGTCAAGTTGAATCGTTAAAGCAGAGGGCGAATGACTAAGTAATGCCGATCAGACGTAAGCTGTAACTGCGTTAATAAGAAGCTCTTACAGTAAGTTTCTTTAATCAGTGTTAATCTCTTGGGCAGGAAGATTCTGGCCTTCAGCACATCAGCATTGCCATAATCATCGGCTTTCATCAAAGAGTTAGGCCAGTTTTAGGTTTAACGTCGCCTATCCATCACATGTTCCCATTTTTGATTGAAGTTTATTTAGAAATGGCGTGTTTGACCAAGCTCACTCCTGCCATCCGTTGACGGAGTGAGTAAGCAGCTCCAAAAACACCCCAGAAAACAGCTTTCCTCATACTCGACTGTTCACGAGCCAGAAATCAAACAGAAATTAATTTGATTTTGTTTTTTGTTTTTCTGTTTTATGTCTAGCGAAAACTCTCCAGAACTATTTTTTGTGGGACAAAATTGTTTCTGAAAATATATTGCTAAAAGAGGGAAATATTGTCATATGCGCATGTCTCAAACAATAAACGCTTATCTGTCCAAAGAAAGTGTCTGATTAAATTTATTATTCTGACCGAAGTTAATGGCTTAATGAAGTTTACCAAACGTCGCTAGCCAGAACACAAGTCATTTGACAGCTTTTTAAAATAGCCATAACCTCTCCCTCCACTATGAAGTAATAAAATGTAATACGTTATAATAACACGTTGGCCGTGGTTCTATGTGAATGATTGAAAGAAAGATCACGTGGGAATGTTCTGAAATATGGTTTGGCAATCGTGCATTGAATTCCGATTGGGGGAATTTTTGTTAAGGTTGTCTGGAAACAAATTATAAGCAACGACATTTCGGTGGAAGTCTGTGCCCTTAGCTTCAAGCAGTTTACCCAAAGACAGAGCCAACCCATCAGACATGGATATTTTTAGGTCAACACATTTTACGACTATAATTCTTTTATACTTACTCTACACCGAAATCTCTGATAGTTTAGAACCCCAAGGTGTATATAATTTTAACAAAATGGATTATTTCTTTACATAAATGCACTTACATTAAAATTACATTTCTTTTATAATTATTCTACATCGAAATGTCTGATATTTTAGAACCCGAAAAGAAAAAGTATATATTATTAAGAAAATGGTTAATTTCTATGCATAAATGCACTGACATTCAAATTACATTTCAATTAAATTTATATTAAATAAATTATTCATGGTAGAAGACGCATTCCTTCGTGAGCTACATCATCTCACGTAGAGCTACAAATTTTCTGTAACTGTGTCTGTAAAATATGACACAAATTGTGTTGAGTGTAGATAATACTGATGGATGATGAACGAGGGTTTGTTTTCACTTTTAATATTTCAAATTGCAGGTACTTGGCGGCAGGAATGAATGTTCATAGAATCGAGTTTTCGACTTGTGTCATCAAGAACCTACCGAATTCAAGCGATTACGCCTACAAACAAAGAGAAAAATTAATTAAGGAGATACGTGAAAAAATGTTGGAATGGGAGAGTAAGTAACCTTCCACACACACTGATCCTTGAACTGTTATATCTACGGTTTCAATCCTAGTAGCTTGGCCGGTGCAGTTTCTGATACTACATTTCCTATTCTGGTGAGCGGAAAGGGTAAAAGGTTTTCTCAGGATACCTTGTTAGTCGGTGGGCAAGGATCTCCGACTCTCAGGGAATCTACGGGGAGGCCTTAATTGGAGCTGATAATTATTGTAACAAATACATTTTCTAAATTTTATTTATTTAAATTTTACAATTATGTTCACTATACGTTTGGCATTTCGTTTTGTAAGAAACTCTATTGGCGACTTTAAGAAATTTTGAATGAATTGTGACGTTCGTTATAGCGAATGTTCGTAAACCGAGAGTTGCCTGTATTTTGCAGTTGATTACATCCATGACGAACACATTAATTTTAAATAAGTACCTTACGAAAATAATGTAGAAATCTGGGAATTGCAAAAATAAAAAATAAAAAAGAGAAATATTGTTTGCAGCAAAGAAGGAGAAATTATTTCTCCTCGTTATTATCTGCACAAGAAGTCTTATTGAAATTAATTATTTTACAGACGTTTAATTTTATCTAAAATATTACCATCCATCAACACACAGCAGTTTCTCTTTGCGTCTTGTATTAAATAAATCCACTTGTGCCGACATGTTTCGAGTTACGACATCGTCTTCATGTTACTAGGGGAAGGTTAAATATTCTTGTTTCATGAACATCGTTTACAAAAACGTCATTATGAAGGCAACAGACTCAGAATTTTGTATTGATTTCTGACCTACGTGTGATACTTAAAAAAATTGCAAATTATATTTGACTAGGTTGCCCCAGTATAACGGGTAATTGTGCTATGTCCCTGAGGAAGTACCAACCTTTTCAAATGATGTGCTTTCAGTTAACAGATGTATTTACAGTGGCGGCCCGCCCATAAGAGCTGAATCTCTTTGATTTTATTATAATAAAATCAAAGTAACAGGTATTGTTTTGCTACAAGCTCGCTTGTGCGTTGACAATGAAAGAAGTTATTTCGAACATTAAGATGCTTAAGTACGTACGTTTTATTGAGTATGAACGTTAAACATGAATGTAACACCATTTCTATATAACAAAGTATTTTCTTCAATAAAAATAATTTAATCATTCGGCGCGTGTCTCTGAGTTTCCTTAAATTCCATTCATCACAGCACGTAGCAGTTGGGATTTTGGCCAATACATGCTATCACATAGCGTCCAAATTGGAATTCATCTTACATTTCCAGTCTTATAATAAATTGTAAACGCATCACAGATATAAATAAATGTATCTACAGATGCCCGTACGATATGTGACCATGTGTTTACTATTTGTATCAACTTCAAGTTACTATGAATCGTGTTCTACAAGGGATTATGGCTCAACAATTTTGGTTGCTTTCCACACTCGCCCACGAAATGCGTATAATAATGAATATGGATTCTTCTTAAATGGACTACACACATTTCCATTCTCTTAAATAAATAAATATTATCAATCAAGGCAGGTCACGTATTCAGCCAGTTTGTACGTTAGACATTGCCCTACTCCGAAAAAATTACAACCCTCTCAACAAATTTTCGATTCATACAAACCTGGATTTAATTCAAAACACCAGATATAACTGAATTCAATATTTTGATATATATATATATATATATATATATATATATACCCCCTTGTCCATTGTATCGAAAAAATGTTTGTGATGGTGTGAGAATCGATTTTTTGCGTGAAAGTCAGCCACTATACCGCGTGATGATCAGGATTCCAGAAGCAAGGAACACAGCCGGTTTGATAACATCACAATACTCTGAGTAGTCGAACTGTGTTAGAGAAACACACGCAAGCTCTGGGTCTGTGTTGGGGGGGTGGGGAGATTGAAATGCAATGAAATAAAAATTTACCGCAAAATTCTCTTCGCTTTTTCATCTATCTCAGAGGGCTTTAGGATTATCTCTGTTACCATATCCCACCTGGTGCCGAGGTTAGGAATGAGTAGAAGCCATACCGTCTCTTCTCACAAGCTCCTACATGGCGTTTAGTTGGGACAGCTTTTCTTTTTGACGTAAATACGTCTATATTTTCGGGTCAGTGTCATTCGGCAAAAAGTGAAACGAAAAAGTGTAACTACATTGTTATGTTACCTTGGAAACGTCATCTGTTTATCAACAAATAAACAACAATGGTTACCTACATAATTACCTTACCTTACATTACCTTACATTACCTCGGCGGTGCCCGAATTTATAACTTGTGTTGGGCAAGGCCGTGGTCTAGGCAACACGGAGTTTTCCTCCGTGGCATCCCAACAATTACTCCATTCACACACAGAAGAAGGCAATGGCAAACCACTTCTGGATCATCTGCCAAGAACGTATATGAACAGGTCCCAGTCCGAGAAAATGATGGAAGGATCCTGTTCATATGGACCTGTCGTCAGACAGGACAATAAATAAATAATAAGATGAGGTGGTCTAGCGGTTAGAACGCTGGCCTTGTAATCCTGGGGTCTCGGGTTCGATTCCCGGCGGTGCCCGAATTTATAACTTGTGTTGGGCAAGGCCGTGGTCTAGGAAACACGGAGTTTTCCTCCGTGGCATCCCAACAATTACTCCATTCACACACAGAAGAAGGCAATGGCAAACCACTTCTGGATCATCTGCCAAGAACGTATATGAACAGGACCCAGTCCGAGAAAAGGATGGAAGGATCCTGTTCATATGGACCTGTCGTCAGACAGAACACTAAACAATAACATTACCTTACCTTACATCACATTACATTTCATTACATTATATTAAAATACATTACTTTACATTACATTCGTCTACCACAAACCCATCTTAAGCGTAACTAATTCAAGTTAAATAAGCAATGTCTTAATCAAACTTTACTCAATTGTAAAGCAGGTATGAAGTATTTACGTCAAATTATCCGGAACCATGGTTCCACTGACAACTTCTTACTTTACCACATTCGACACAGAGTATGAGCAGATAATTTACCGCCCATTTTGACAAAGTTCTTGCCACTCTCTCACAGCTCAAAATAGGCCCACGGTTGCTAAGTGGTTAGCACTTCGTAGTCGGAAAGTCCCGGGTTCAAATCTCGGCAATGAAGTCGGATATTCTGACAGGATTCCAAGTTTTGAGCCAGGCAGACACTATTAGTTTCCGCGGTGTCAAGGATTAGCATGTCCTCAGAATTATTGCGCCATGCAGTGTGATGGAACTTTACTGATAATTCAGGAGCGCACACCCTGATGAATGAGGCAGCAGTTACTTCTTAAACGTCGGCAAGCGTCCAAAATACCACACCGCGCAAAAACCCAGTAGCCTTACATTCTGTTGAAATATGTTCGATTTAATACTAAAATCATCATTTCTCTCGTAGTCTAATGCCTTCTGTGCAACATAATTAATGAAACTCTTTATATGTTCAAGTAAGTGAACCAAAGTTTACTCTTATAGATTCTTAACATCTAAATGCAATTATTTTTAATTTTCAAACGAAATTTTTAAGTTGTATTTATTAATTACATTATGTAATCTATAAATTACCACTCTGATGTTTGTCTTCTGAACAGATGCATAAAATACAGTCATCATCGAACAAAGGGACATTTGAAATCTGAAAGTTTGTGACGATGGTGCGATTTTAAAATAAAAACGTTTTCTGGATCTTAACAGTTTTGTTGATATCACAATACATCATTTTAAATATATCAACGCTGAATGAACTCTGTTGTTGGCATAAAGTCCACAAATAACTATGACTTACGAGGTGCGATCGGAAAGTTTCTAGACTGCGCCTATAAAAACCCGTACACTTATCTCAGGTATTAAATGCATCCATCACCCTCGAAGTAGTTCCCCTGGGAGTGAACACAACGATCCCAGCGCCGCTGCCAAGCCTGGAAGCATCCCTGGAAATCTTTCTTTGTCAGCCTGTCAAGCACCATCTGCGATTCTGCCTGAATCTCTTCTATCGTCTCAAATCTCCTTCCCTTTAGCTGAATTTTCATCTTTGGGAAGAGGAAGAAGTCACACGGAGCTAAATCCGGCGAATAAGGAGAGTGCGGGATGACGGCCATGGTGTTTGAGGCCAAAAACTGCCGAACTTTGAGGGCGGTGTGCGCTGGCGCGTTGTCATGATGCAGCAGCCAGTTGTGGTTGCGCCACTTTGCCGGCCGCTTCCGTCTCACATCTTCACGCAACCGCCTCAGGACCCCACAGTAAAATTCAGCATTGACCGTCTGACCTGCAGGAAGAAACTCCCTATGGACGATCCCCTCCTGGTCGAAAAAACAGATCAGCATTGACTTCACATTGCTCTTGACCTGTCTTGCCTTCTTCGGTTGTGGTGACGATGGGCTCTTCCATTGTGAAGATTGCTGCTTCGTTTCCGGATCGTACCCGTAAACCCAGTTTTCATCACCTGTGATAACCTTAGAAAGGAAGTTGGGGTCGGTTCTTGCAAGATCTTTGAGCTCCTGACAAGCGAGAAGTCGATTCTGCTTCTGGTCCTCAGACAGGATGCGTCGCATGTGGAGTTCTTCCTTTAGAATCAGCTGACAGGTCCCATAGCCTATCCCAACAATGTCGCACAAGTCGCTGATGGTACGACGTCGATTTTCGTAACATTTTCTGGCGTTGTGCTCGAAGATGGTCGTCCAGAACGCTCGTCATCATCGACAGAGGTTCGGCCATTTTTAAAACGTGAGTGCCACACAAAAGTTTATGCACGACCCATTGCGGACTCCCCAAATGCTTGCTTTAGCATTTCATAGGTTTCCGTAGCCGTTTTGGCGAGTCTTTGGCAAAATTTGATGGACACGCCATTCCGAAATCGCAGGAGGGTCGGTGTAATGCACTACCAAAACGCCCGTAACTAAGAAAGAAATGCTAATTCGATGATGCCGGCTGGCACACTGATTCACTATGAATGTAGGCCGCACCCCCTAGCGGCAGAAGCTCGTACTACATCCGGTTCGCCCGCTATTGACACAGTCTTGAAACTTTCCGATCGTACCTCGTACGTCTATACGGAAGGGTCATTCGGCAAAAAAGGGGAACGAAAAAGTGGAACGAAAAAGGGGAACGAAAAAGGGAAACGAAAAAGTGTAATCTGGTTACCTAGGAAACGTCGTGTTTACTCGGCATTGTTGTTACCAAGGAAACGTCATCTGTTTACTCAGCATTGTTGTTACCTATAAAACATTTCATTACATTACCTTACCTTATATTATTCTTCTTCTTCTTCTTCTTCTTCTTCTTCTTATAGCGTTATAACCCTGTGTGGGTCTTAGCTTGTTCGATGATTTTTTTCCATTCTGTCCTATCATTCACAATTCTTCTCCATCCCCTTACTCCCATCGTCCTCACATCCTCCACCACGTCGTCTATCCATCGTTTCCGTGGCCTCCCTCTCATCCTTCTTCCATTCCATCACTCTTCTAGTTACCCTGTTTCCCTCCATTTTTGCACCATGGCCAACCTAACCTAACCTTTTGCTTTTGATCAGCCTCACAATACCTGCTCCCTGTATGATACAATCTAGTTCATGATTCATCCTAATTCTCCAGGACCATAGATTTTCCGTAATATTTTGCGTTCAAATATTCCAAGTTGTTGCTCATCAAAGCTAGATAATGTCCAGGCTTCACATCCATATGTGACTACTGGTCTTATCAGAACTTTATAGATTCTCAGTTTAAGTTCCCTCCCCAGTATTTTAGACTTCATTAAATTCTGATAGGCATAATAACACCTATTACCATTCACAATACGTGCTTTAATTTCATTAGTTACTGAATTTATAGTATTAATCTGTGAACCCAGGTAATTAAAATTCTGCACATGTTCAAAATTATAATGTCCTATTCTCAATTTATTTGTGACATTTCTTGCTGCTCTTGTAACTTTCATATATTTTGTTTTCGATTCATTTATTTTTAGCCCCCTTAATTCTGTTTCTTCTATCAATTTTAATACTGTTTCTTCCAGTGCAGCTTTATTCCTGCTAATAATAGCTATATCATCTGCATACGCACTCACGTGTATTGATTTTATGCCTATATATCCTGAGATCTCAAGTTTCCGAATAGATGCTTCCAGCGTCAGGTTAAAGAGCATTGTTGAGAGAGCATCTCCTTGTCTAACTCGCATATTGACATTAAATGGTTTAGTTAGCTCACCATCTACTCTTACTACAGCCTTGGAGTCTTTCAACGTCGCTCTGATGAGCCTTACGTATTTAGATGGTATCCCTAATAGGAGAATATCATTTAACATTTGGTCCCTATTGAGACTATCAAATGCTTGTCTGAAGTCCACATATAAATGATTTAAGTCAATGTTATATTCATAGGCTTTCTCTTGAATCTGTCTCAATACAAATATCTGGTCTATCGTTGATCTATCTGCTCTAAAGCCACACTGATACTCTCCTAACATCTCTTCTACATATACAACCAATCTATTATATAGAGTACTTGACAAGATTTTATATATTACATTCAGAAGTGTAATTCCTCTATAATTGGTACACTCCATTTTATCTCCTTTTTTATGTATAGGTTGTATTACTCCTAGGGTCCATTCCTCTGGAATCTTTTCTTCTTTCCAGATCAACAATATCAGATAATGTATTCTCTCCCATAACTTGACTCCCCCTTTTTTTAGTAGTTCAGCAGTAATCCCATCACTTCCGGGTGCTTTACCATTTTTCAGACATTTGATTACTTTTTGTACTTCTTTGAACGTAGGATCTTCAATGTAATTATCCACAGTATAATATGTCGGCTGCTCTGACTCAATTACATTTCCGGTCAGGATACAACTAAAATACTCTTTCCATCTATTAACAATATCACGGTTCTCTGTCAATAAATTTCCTTGACTATCTTTACATGCTACAGCTTTAGGTCTGTATTCTTGTGTTACTTCTTTAAGCTCCTTATGCAATTTTCTACTTTCATTTCTACGATGGTGTTTTATCATACTGTCGATCTTTCTTCCTAACGCTTCTCTTTTCTTCTTTCTACATAGTCTGGTGGCCAATATCAGTTCTTCATTATAAAGATTTCTATTAGCTCTCGTATTTCGTTGAAAACATTTCATTCTAGCTTGCTTCTTCTGTTCCACGACCGATCTACATTTCTTGATCTTCTTGTCTCTCCAACAGTTATATGTGCTGTATTTAAAATGGCATTCTTTATGCAGTTCCATTCATCTTCAATATTAGGCCCTTTTTCTATCTTTTGTAATTCTAAGTTCATGATACTCCTGTACTGTGCCACTATCTTCTAATTTCTCTACATTCCATCTTTTAATTCTTTCCATTTTCCCTTTCATAACCATAGATATTTTTTGCTTCAAAAAAACCAACTAAATAATGGTCGGAATCAGAATTTGCCCCTCGGAATGTGCGCACATTTTCCACATCTGTCACCCATCTTCTAGATACCATTATATGATCTATTTGATTAAAATTATTTGTTGCAGGTATTTTCCAAGTACCCTTATGAATATCTTTCCTTGGGAAGTACGTGCTCATGACCCTTAAATTATTTGCAGCTGTAAATTGTGCTACCAGTAGGCCATTATTATTGGTTTCTTCATGTAGACTATTCCTTCCAAATAGTTTGACATAGACATCTTCTTTCCCAAGCTTTGAATTATAATCACCAAGTACTATTATCATGTCATGTTTCGAAATTTTATCACATACAGACTGCAATTCATCATAGAAACCATCTACTGCCACCTCTTCTGTACCCTCGATTGGTGCACAGACATTAACAAGGGTTTTATTATGGAATTTCCCTTTTACTCTAAGTGTATATATTCTTTCACTTACTGGCATAAAGGCCAGCACAGCCTTACGCATTTGTCTGGTAACAATAAATCCTACTCCACATTCTCCTTGCCTATCGTCTTTCCCAGAATAATATATGGAGAAGTTTGCCTTATTTATTACTCCCTTATTTTTCCATCTAATTTCTTGTATAGCGACAATTTCCATTCTATATTTTATAATTTCATCAGCTATACCATTCATCGCTCCTACTTGTAGCAGAGTGCTCACATTCCATGTTCCAATATGTAGTACCAAATTTTTATCCTTGTTCCTAGCTAATGTTCGTCTTCGTGAGGACAGTCCGGCTTCATTCATCAAATTATTCTCAACTTTGTTCTTTTTTACGATGCAAGGTTGTTAGCCTTGCGACCAACCCCCAACCTGGAGGACCAGGGTACCTGTCTTAGTCTGACCTCTCCCCCTCGACCAATCTGGCTACGGAGGCCCTACCAGTAGCAATGCTACCGCCAGCATAGATCTTGGGGTCACTGAGGTACTCAAGCCCCACCACCACGACAAGGTGCAGGTACCATTAAGTGGGGACGTTACCTTACATTACATTCAGCTACAACAGACCCATCTTAAGCGTAACTAATTCAAGTTAAATAAGCAATGTCTTAATCAAACTTTTCTCAATTGTAAAGCATGTATAAAGGAAATATTTAGAATAAAGCCAATATATAAACTTCCTTTCCGTATAGACGTATTTACGTCTAATTCTCCGGAACCGTGGTTCCACTATCACTTTTTCTATGCCCAGTACCATCTCAGTGAATCACACGCTGTGTACATGGCCATCACAGCACAAGATAGGAACGAGTACTGAAAGGGACCGATAGATGGCTCTCCTGTCAGGCAGAAATGTTTGGAAACGTAACGGTAATAACAGATTGAAACTAGATGAGGGTGTCGAAGGAAACAAAAAACGAATACAACTGAAATCTGGAAATAATTGTTTTGGAAGTAAATTCTTTTCTTTGATACCCATTCTTGGAAAACCAATTATATTTTGTCAGTTCTGAGATTAGATCCCTCGTTTCCAAGTTGTTGCCCGGTTGTTATATTTCCCTCAAGCAACACAAACTGGTACTCTGGTTTCCCTTCGATACGCTTAAATCTTTCGCCTTTTACTAAAGATTTCCGTGGAGGGGAACATTTGATGAGTCTTTAACCAATTTTTTGTTGTGCCTGGCGTAAGCTGGGCCAGTAATCATTATCATGTTTTCGTAACAATAATTACGCATTTCTTTGCTGCTCTGTTCTTGAGTGTGTCTTGAAGTGCTGTAACAAGATACGGCGTCTGTTTTGTGCCGGTATTGTTTGCTATAGAAAATGTATGAAAGTCTATGTAACGAGGTTACGATCCGAGATCCACAAGCATTTGTATTCCAATAATATAGCCGTGTTAAAATACATGAGAGATTCTTCTGATAAGATTAAACTACTGATAACACATTCTGCATTTCTCATACTATACTGGGGTTAAAAACTCGGGGTGTGGCTGTGTCGGGGACACTGCCGTGGGTTTTACGTGAATACGTCTGCGTTAGCAGGTAATATTTTCTTTCGGATATGGGAATGAAATGAAAGAAACGAAATGGATACTTCCATGGGCTCGCAGTCGTCTTCGGTAGATGCGGGAGCCTCGTGTGAGCACTGCACCTCCATCGGCTCAGCGATAGCGGCCGTCGTTTGCCGCGTCGACTTTCCGACGTTTCCGAAGCCGTCTCAATCGTTCCGCCACGGACATGGCGGCACTGATCGATGGCTGATTAGACGCCCTTTCCGATGAGATGCGTTGCTTGTATTTCCTCTGGGCTTTTCGGTGAGTATGGACCGACATCAGAAAGTTTAAATTTTTCACGACATATTCTTGATTTGTCACCAAGAAATATTTTACAAAGTTCAAATCGACAGATCTAGACGAGATCTTTCGTTTGGTACCAAAATCAGCGCGCTAGCACATCGGAGTCGCGAGATATACTGCCCGGAAATTTTCGCCCACGCCCAAAATGGCCGCCCCCCGGGCCTAGCGCAACTCAAGGTCATGCTCGCATCGTAGTCGTATATCCGATGGAATGAGACCAAATTTATTTCAATCGTGTTATTAGTCACGAAGTTATGTAATGTAATAATTCTTATATAAGAAACGTACTTGCGATATTCTAAAACGTTTTTAACAGCACAAAATTATTTATTCTACGACGCATTCACGGCCGATTCACAGGAAAGTTCTTTCCGCAATAACGAAAACGGATTGTTGAAGCGATAATCAAACACAACAATGCCGAGTAAACAAATGTCGTTTCCTAGGCAATATGACAATGCACGCAAGCTGACCATTGTTGTCGGTCCAAATTTACACATTTTTGATATGGATCTTACACGTTTTCCTTTCACTCTTTTGTCGAATAACCCTTTCGTATAGACGTATTTACGTCAAAAGTATTCGAATTTCTAACACACGCCTGCAACAATATTGGCTGAGCATGCCGTAAGGCTCACTTCTCATTTATTATGCATGCATGAATGTACCGTATTGCACTCCACTCCTTTGCCTAAGAAACTAATTGTTACGTCATCTGTTTACTCGGCATTGTTGTGTTTCATTATCGCTTCAACAATCCGTTTTCGTTATTGTGGAAAGAGCTAGGCTGTGGATCACTTGTAGAAGAAGTGCGTCGTAGAATAAATAATTTTGTGCTGTTAAAAACGTTTTAGAATATAAAAAGTACTTGTCTTATATAAGAATTATTAAGAATTCTGTGAAACTGCCCTCCACTCTCTCCATTTTAGTTTTCATTAAATTCATCTTTGCCGGTGGACATCGAGGTCTCGTACAATTGAACAAAGTTTGAGGTAAGGGATTCCTATTTATTACTATTATTTGCAAATGTATTTGCAATTGTGTGTGGTATCGTGAGCTTTAGTGTGTAATCGTTAAACATTCTAATGCCAGCAAGTCCATATGGAAGATCTCGTTGAATCTAGAGGACTCTACTTCTATAATATTGGCTACTTGAAGAATTCTGTAGCCACTTCGTCCTTAAGGGAGGATAGCAGCTGGTCGTATTTATGTCCTGTTATTGGCAACGCCCGATTGTCTGATTTTATTTGTGCTGTCACGAATACTAAACAATTTGAGGTAGAATTGACATTGAACCGTTTTCTACCGCACGAGGTTTTTGTAATTCAAATTCCTTCTGCTTTTATGGTAAATATTTCAACTTTTAGAGCAATACGAAAAAAACCTGAATTAATTTCGTAACTTTTTTTTAAAACAATTTATGAACTCCTAATAATCACTGCTTATAGCGCAACACATGAATAGAGAATGTAGCGTTAAAAGTTGCTAAAGCTGATGGTACATGCACGGGCTACCACTCTGTTTGAAGTGTCGTGAGAACTAGAAAGTTTTCCTTGAGTTCAGTGCTTAACAGTAGCCATAGTAGCTTGTTGCTTTTCAGTTTTAAACGATGATGAACCAACTGGCAAGTATGAAATCTTCATATTAGCATCGGAATAAAGGAACGTAAATTCTGTTTCTGGGAATTAAAATCGTAAAAGGTCAATGTACGTGACCTTGCTTTGATAAAAATCCCCGGAAAAACTTTTAATAGATCCGAGACATAATACGTATTTAGACTAGACACATTTCAAATTTGAATATTTTGATAAAGAGGAACACAGAAGTTTTACTTGACGCTAGTAGGAAGTTGGGGATGAGTGAGTTTTTCCGAGCTTTTCCTCAGTTGTAAGGTAAATATAAGGGAATAATTCAAAAGGAGGACGGCCCGCCAACCCCAAATCATTGAGCCCTACAGCTGACGTGACAATAATTCGTAGACTGTCCTCTGGGGTCAAATTCTAGACAACTCTCCAACCTAAATCCTTTTCATGACCGATAAGTTGCCTCACGAGATAACTCTCATGAGCAGCAAAAGCCCGTCAAAAGCTTTCGAAGCGATAAAAACCTCGTATTGGTTATAAAGCTCTGTTTACCATTTCGAGCAATGCGGTCATGACGTAGGAATAGTGTCTTCTAGCAAGGGAAGATGTCTTGCGCTTGCGCAGGACTCTGCCCTTAGTTAGCTTTTTGATGCTGCTAGGTCCAGAGACTGGGACTAGCTTTAAAGATTGGGCCTAACAGAGTCGGATTTTTACCTGGAGACGGAGATAGACTCCAGTCTCCAATACGCCATTTTTATTCGTTTTTGGTGTTGGACTTTGCATTAGGTCCAAAAAATAGTTTGCTTCAACATTTTAAGAGAGACTCGAACCAAGGAATGTATTTTGGTCTGTGACCTTAGATCCTGTAATTTCCTTTTCGAAAGGACAGAATTTTTCCTTGTCGTCGCTCTCTTAACGCGGTTGCGTTCCCATCAACAGAAACCATTCTCCTTGTCAGGAGTCGAACCCAGTTTCCGCAATATCCCCTTCGAGGCAAAGAACTCTGATCGTGGCGCCATCGTCGTGTCTCGCTTAGTTTCGGAGTTAAAGGAAGGAAATCGAACCCAGACTCCTGACCTTCCTGAGTTCTCTCATTGTCTTAAGGAATAATTACGTCATGTTTCATTTTCACGATCCGCAAGGGAACGACTAAGAAATGTCAGCCTCAATTTCGAGTCTACACAAGACCTGTAGACTCTGCGGTATTTACTAAGTGGAACTACGAGAGTTTCTTACAAATTCATCTTCTGGGTCTCAGACAGTTTTCGGGCTTGTGACCTTAGTCAGTCAAATCATTTCCCAGGAACAAAAACAAAATTTGCTTTAGCCCCATTCTTTCCTAGTGCTTGCTGTCCGAACAACAGAAAAACTTTGGCGGCGTTCGAACAAAGGAAACAATTTCTCTGGCTCAGCGCCCGGGCCACTCAAAAACCATCTTTAAAATTAATCAAGTATACTAAAACCGAGGGTCATTTTTAAATAAGGGCAATTGGATTTGCATTATCTCCCCATGTCACTTCGGATTACTTTTAAATTTATTTTCTTCTTATAGGAAAATTATTTGGTATTAATTATTGACTTCTAATATTTAAGACTGAATGCAACTAAATTAATCTTTGATTTGTTTCTTCACCTGCCAACAATGAGTAAATATGGACCGACAATGGTCAACTATTATATGAACTCCCGCGTGCATAACAATGCAAGAAAAAGTATTCGAATTTCTAACACACGCCTGCAACAATATTGGTTCAGCATGCCGTAAGGCTCTTTTCTAATTTCTTATGCATGCAGTATAATTGCCTGAATAAACCGTATTGCACTCCATTCCTTTTCATAAGAAACTAATTGTTACGTCATCTGTTTACTCGGCATTGTTGTGTTTCATTATCGCTTCAACAATCCGTTTTCGTTATTGTGGAAAGAGCTGAGCTGTGAATCGTTTGTAGAAGAAGTGCGTCGTAGAATAAATAATTTTGTGCTGTTAAAAACGTTTTAGAATATAAAAAATACTTGTCTTATAAAAGAATTATTAAGAATTCTGTGATACTGCCCTCGACTATACCCGTTTTATATTTGATTAAATTCATCTTTGCCGGTGGACATCGAGGTCTCGTACAATTGAACAAAGTTTGAGGTAAGGGATTCCTATTTATTATTATTGTTCATCAACTTTAAAGTTTTCATCTGCATTTGTGAACTCGTGTAAGAGAATTAGGCTTGTCTTCTTTTTAACACAATTTCAAGTAACATTAGATCGACTTCTATTTGTTCACGACATCATTTATAATAAAAGAATATTCCAGTAGGCAATTAACATTTTACAATTTTAAAAAATAAAACGTGTTTCGTAGCCCAGAATCTTAATAAAAATTTATGGATGCTAAGAAGTGGGGTTTATATTCTGAATAATAATTCTAACACTTTTCATCTCTTGATACATCGACATTGTTAAAGCGATTTAGGGAACTGTGAAGAATTTTTATTTCGGATTCACAAGCCTAATTATGGACGATCATCAATGCAACAGCAGATTAAATCCGGGGAATGTTTGCTATTATTGAGTGCAAAGTATTTATGGGTGCAAAACGTGGTCTTTCACTTTGAGGGAGGAACATAGACTGAGGGCCTCTGAGAACAGAGTGTTGAGGAAGATATTACTCTTCATAGAATATCCTGCACATTGCAGTGTGTGAGTAGCGTGATCTAGGCCTGATCTACGCATGCGTTAGAACAACGAACAGCTTTTGTGGCTGATCCCAAATGTAATACTCGCCTTCATTTGATAAATTTAAATTACATTTTGTGCTTGTAGGGTACATAAATGTGTAACTTAGGCAGCAAAGTCCTTAAGGACTCTTAGTTCTACAGAGGGAGAAGAACTCAAAATATTAATGCTTTTGAAAAAGCGTAGCCTTCATTTTCCAAATTTTATTTATTAACTGTCTGGTCCTGCATCAAAAGTCACGCAATTTCTATGGCATATTTTTGTCGTAATTTATTTAAACTAGAGCAGAGCGCTCCTTTCGGAGCGCTTTCTCTAGAGTCGTTCTTGATCGATAATTTCGCGTTTTTACTTTCGGAGCTCCTTTCGTCTATCAAGGTCATTCGGGGGGTTGATTGCGTTTTAAAATCTTAAGTAACACACTAAACTAACCTTTAACCCTTGACTAAGAAACTAAACGACCCCCCGAATGGGGGTTAAAACACTTCTGTTCACCAGATTAGAAACATCTAAGACTTTATAGATTATTTTGATAATTATATGTAATGTCAACGTAGTTTACAAATAAGAAGATTTAACTTTGTGAGAGAATTGGAGGAAGAAGATAGAGGAGGCTAGGGCTCGATTTTGGGCTGTTACACCATAGTAGTAGTAGTAGTAGTAGAGTAATGACATACACGCGGCATGACTTAACATTGCCTATATCAGTCACATCTTCAGGGTGATTAAGCCGAGAAGAATGAGATGGGCGGGGCATGTAGCGCGCATAGATGGGACAAGAGGTGTGCACCAGGTATTTTTGGAAAGCCTGAGTAGAAGAGGACGCTGGGGAGACCTAGACGTAGGTGAGAGGATAATATCAGGCGTGATCTATGGGAGATAGGAATTGAAGTAGAATAGATTTTGTTGGCCCAGGACAGGGAACGGTGGAGGGCTTTGGTTAATTCGGTGTTGAAACTTCGGTTTTCGTAAGCCCCCTAACTAATTAGTTAGTTATAAGCACATTTACAGCTTTGTCATTTTGGGTTGGATCTCAACAGGCATTTCTGTAACAAAGAAACAAACTGAGTCCATGGAGCCGAAGTCCTACTTGAGAATCCAACAGTAGCCTAGGTAATCAAATGTCTCGCCTTTTATGAAACATGAAGTTTCATGTCCGTGTTTACAAGACCCCGCCTCTAAGCTACATCCACAAGTCACACCTTCAATCCTCCACCTCTCTAAGATCCATTTTAATATTATCCCAGCAACGAATAGGACTGTCAAGTGACCTTTTCATTTCAGGTCTTCCTATTAAAGAGCTGCATTTATTGTCTCTGCCATGTGTTCTACATACCCCGTCCATCTCATCACCCTTGATCTGACAGCTTACAATTTATTAATTAGTGAAGAGATCTATAAAGCTCCATATTTCGTAAAAATTCACCATTCCCTTGTCAGTAACTCTCTCGCAGGACCAGATATTATTCTCAATACCGTGTTCTATCTCAGTCACTCTCAGTTTTACACACGCGTCAGTATGAAGAAAAACCTGTAACAGCGGTGACCTGTTTTTCAGGAGATGGAGTCAAACCAAAGTTGCGGCTCTTCTCAAGATGGCGCCAGGTGCATGTTTACCGACACATCGGTCCCTGTAAATGAGCTGAGAGAGAGGAACCTCTTGTGTGACGCGGTGTTGAGGTTGGAGGACGGCGGCGCCTTTCGAGTCCACAGATCGATTCTCTTGAATCGCAGCGCATATTTCTGGTTTGTTTATTTACTGACGTAGTTGATTAACATGTGAAATAAAGACATAATAGAACTCAATTCGTGTGCGAATGTTATATCGAATTGTTGCAGTAAACACCTCTGAAACGTCCGATAATTTCTATGGGACAACACGACGCAACATTCCAGAAGTCGTACGTGGTTTTTGTACTAATTTTTAAGTGCGGTTGTACCAATGTGACAGTCAATCGATCTGGAGGGAGAATTAGAATCAATCCATTTCCGAAACGTCTTGGTTTTAGTGCATAAAGACGACCGACAAAATCCAGAAGCAATTTGGTAATGCACCTTTGTCACGAAATTGTCCGGAACATTGAAAGCTGCTGTGTGTTTCTCTCCCTGAAATGAAATAAACTGTAACAAAGAACTTCGCCAGAAATGTTTAATTGTTAGGAGAGAATTTGTGCATACGTCAATTTGCTTGTGTTAAAATAAAGTTGCGGTGAGTTCTTGAAATGAGAATTGAATTGTAACCGCCAACCATTGCTTCTGTTTTCCAACTGAAGTTTGTCATGTTACAAACTGTGCCCCTTTTTCAGTTTTCCGACAATCAAATATTTCTGTTTGTCTTGCAATGCGAAGCCCTTAATTTGTAATAGGAAATTCTTTGCTGGTTGGCGATCACATTTTAAATGCCGCGTAGAAAATCAGCTTTTCATTTAAATTGTTTATTGTCGGGAAAATGCTTTGACAGGACAAATAGATTTTATATTTCGAACTGATCAATCAGTGGAATGTACAGCCTGCGATGTATGTTGAAATATTTGTGTTATTTTGGTGATTGGCTTTAAAAAATTTGTAATGGTTGTTGTATACTCAGATATGTCTTGGAGATTTCAAGGGTATGTAAGAAACGGGGTGACCATTCTATAGTACAAATGTTCGCTGCTTGCTATCCGATTTGTAACTTATATTCTGTTAAACCCCTCGCAGTTAATCTGGTCACATTAGTACACATTCTGGGAATTTTTGATGTATTCAGATAACAAAATTTCATCCACCACATTGACGAAAGATACTTTTATTTCGCTACGTGAGTCATAAAAACTGAAAGTTTATGCGCATGACTTGTAATTTTCTGCTCGCCGTTTCTCCAAATCGACGACTGCTTCGTGACGTTTCAGGAACCTCTTCACGATAACTGATAAGACTGATTTTGTCCTCTACGGAGTCAGCTCGAACATGATGATCCAGATACTGGATTATATTTATTTTCGGAAGATCAACATCCACTCCGACAACGTGCGTCAGCTGCTAATGACGGCTGAATACTTGTGTATGCCAGGTCTTTCTGAACTCTGCTGCAACTTTCTCAAGGACGAGATAAACGCCGACAACTGTATCGGCATCATGAATTTCGCAAGGTAATTGATGTTCATTTGTCATTTGTTGTGACGCCAGCCTTCGCCCCTGGAGCGAATCAGCTTTATTCAACAGAGCAGCCGAGTGCCGGGTCGGAGATTAAAGCCTCTGACTGAGGACTGGGCAAATTAGAAAGCGTTGTAGGTCAGGGATTTTGGCAGGTCGTTATTAATGTGCCTGTAATTTAAATGTTTTGATTTAACTGCCTTTGTTTAGATCTTCATTATGACTAACTGCATCACGTAGACTGTGAATCATGACCTATTTCAGGGTCGTAATTAAATCTGTCTTCCTTTCGAATTCCCTTTCTTCCTTGTTTCTCTGCGGCATTCCTTGCTTCTTACATAATCCTCCCAATATCAAAATCAACATTCAGCCCCACATCTTTCTGCATACACCAAAACTTCTGTCAACCGAGCCTCGTTTACCCGATTCTCGCATTTCGGGACCGAATTTCAACCAGATCGGTTGCTATCGGTTTCCACCGGCTAGAGTGCTTAAAGCGATGTCCACGCGATACAGTTTATTGATCTAACCCCACTCCCATATTTTCCTGATTCTTATGAACACTTCAAGACATTTAGAGACTTGTTTATTATCGAGTAAAGACAGAATACAACACGCTGTTCCCCGTAGAAGCTGAAGTCAACACCTTCTTGTTCAGGACAACTGACATCGGCTTTATCACACCAGAACCTCCACTTCATGCGCTGGACAGAAAGAGACTATTTTAGTACAGGGTCTCCCACGAACAGCGCCCGCATCATCATCTGCCGAGGAAAATCTGTAATGGAACTCTAATTCTTTGTTCATATCCATTACCACGTTCCCCTTTCCAACGCAGATCCGACTTATCGGCTTATCCGACCCGTGTATCCCCAATACAGTCCGGTTAAACACGGTTTCACTGGATTAATACACACAATTAACACAATGTCGTTTCGCCAAGGTTAATGCCAGAATTCAAAATTCTACAATTCTCATCTCACTGCCTTCGTCAGTTTCGTGCGCCATTCCCTCGTTTCAACCTGTAATTTTATCACGAGGACGAGCAGTCATTGCCTGGGAACCTTCAGAGCAGACATCTTTCTAGTTTGCCCCGGTCTCTCATCGTTGCCTCTGCACGTGTCTGCTCCCAGTCTCGCTCATTCGGGCTTCAAAGGGATAAAAACTAGAGGCGAAATACTGTGGTGTGCAAATGCTTGAGATTGCAGTTGTTGCTGCAGTGTTTCAATATGTCAGATGTTTACGGAGATCGATTCTTACCCTCGCTGTGGCAGGTTACACTACTGCGCTGACCTCGAGACTCACGCTCGTCGCTTCGTTCTGAGCCACTTCGTGGAAGTGTCTCAGCAGAGCGAAGAACTTTTGGAACTGCCTGTAGAGGAGCTGCAAACGATAATCGAGTCCGAGGAACTAAACGTGAAGAACGAGAAAGTTGTGTGGGAGTGCATTCTCCGGTGGATCAACCACGACCCGGACAACAGGAAAGGTCACATCGCGGGCCTTTTGAAGGGCGTCAGACTGGGACGACTTGACACAAAGTTTTTCAATGAGACGGTCAGTATGCCCCTGAAATCGTGGATGTTTATGGGAAATGAAGCCCGCATTTTCAATTCCATATTCACACGTGTTCGTAACTGATTAATGCAATTCGTGAGCCTTTCTCTTCGTCACGTGTAAGCCCGTCTGTCTGTCCGCAGTTCCAGCTCGATAACGTCTAAACGGATGTTTATTAAATTTGATACTGAAGAGCTTTAACAGAATCTGTTAACATTTACCAATTCTGGTTAAAATCTTACATTAACAACGTGAAAATTACACAATTATTTGGATGCCTTATTCCGCGCAAAATTTGCTGCATAAGAAATCCACAGATTGCCTTAGTTTCCATGGTTACAATAACCACCTGTTGAATGTCGCTGGTAACACGCTCGTATATGTGAGCATGTGCAACACAAATATTCGATTCGTCCTTTTATGCAGAAATGTGTTTGGGGTTTAATAATCGTCCTTTATTCATCGTATTTAAGTTTGTCAGTCCGTCTGTGCTACAATCTTTTATTACAGTCCCAGCGTTAATTAAGATCCATTACGTGTTTTACTTCAACTACAGCATTCCACCGTTAACTACATTCAAACGCCCACTGACCTTGAATAGGAAAAACCTCCAACAGATAGATCATGTCTTCTGGCGCTGCGATCTGCTTAACCAGGGATCATACTGCCTTAAGAAGCGTTTCCTAGCTGCTATAATAATTTCACGCATCTCCGACGATATATATAGCCAACTTCAGCGTCATAAGAATCAGCTGATTGACCACATAGGGACTACAGATTTTCGAAAATTGCTGCAAGAAAGTTACGTTCTACGTCCAAGAGTAAATTACCGAGGGGCTTCAAACTTTTTAGACAGCTTTAACATTCTAATATTTTAACCGTCATCTCACGAAGCAGCCACACAGCTTAAGATATTCTTTCTTCCATTTCACCATGCGCTTTAACCCGAGAAAAAAAATGTTTTTTCTCTAGGTCAAATGCCCTGTGATTTCAGCCACTCACCTCTTACGAATACGTGTGAAACATCCGCAAAGATTCATGAAAATGTTGTCTGCTTCAAATGCCTTTTCAATTTAGCATTCGTATCTACTAGTTTCCAACACTTAAAGAGAACCACCTGATGATGGCAAATTAAGGTCGAAACATGCAATGGCTCTTAATAGACATCGAGCACAATATCACACGCTGTTGTGTTGACGGGCCTTCAACACAAACATCAACGTGCAGAAGGTTGCCTCCCTTGATCTCGAAGCAACTAATTGTCATAATTTTCTTTCGATGCCACGTAATTTTGACGATTAATTAAAGTTATCGAATCAAAAAGAATGTGCATCTGGCACGGAAGAGACGAGAAATAAGTCACAATTTTCAATGTAACTCAAAACGCAACATTTACATAAGTATTTACCTTTCGGTTGAAACACATTTCAATACATTTCTCTAAGATCGATTTAAATTTGATTTCGCTTCTCTCCACAATCTGTGCATTTATTGAGAGCGTTGATACATAAACAAAAAAAAATATATATACATTTCCCTGTGTGTACCATAGTCTATTTCGGTGAGTTCCTACCCAAAATAACGTGAATTTCTTGTTTCCTCTGCAATGGAACATGGCATCCCTTCCTTAAATATTCCAACGTCCACATTGAACTGTTCAACAGGTATCAAAGCACCCGTACGTGACGGAAAATGAGGAATGCAGACCCGTGATCTCGGAGACGCTCACATACCTGGACGACGTGAAAAGCTTGACGAAGGAAGACAAGGACCTCGTGACACCAAGGATTGCCCGTACGCAAATCAGACAAGACATTCTGTTTGCTATTGGTGGTTATATCCACGGAGTCCCGACAGAATTAATTGAAGCGTACGACGCACGAGCAGACCGGTGGAGTGTGGTGAGTTGTACGCATTTCTACTATTACCGTGCCTTGTTAAATGACGCCTCCGACAAAAGCTAGATTTCCTCCTTTTTGCTTATTTTTACTAAGTAATTGTTTATTTAAACTTAATCACAAGGACCTCTTAGCCTCTTTATTTCGTTTTCGCTAATTTCCATTGCAGTGAAACTTTTTTTAGGAGTAACTCCAAAGACATGAATTAAAAGAATAAATAAATGAATTACTCAAATGCCGAGTCTCGTGTAAAATGTAAGTTCTAATGGGAATCGACGAAGGATGTGAAGTTTTCCTTAAATACCGTTTACAATAAGCGTCCTACTTCACCTGTCATGGCGACCTGTCTGCTGATTTTAGAAATCGTTGATCGTCTTTGGATCTCAACGTAATAAATGAAGCACTGATCAGTGTCGATGTTGGCCATCTGCGTGGTAACGCCTCGTGAATCAGAAGGCTGACAAACTGTTTGGGGTGGGTTGGGGGACGAACTGATTCCAGATTTGCGTCGATAAAACCCAAAACACCAACATCTGTCTTTACCATTGTAGGAATCTGAAATGTCAGCTGTTGATCAGAAATTAATTCTACATTTGTCTGTCGTACTAGACGAAAGCACTGGTAATGTTTGAGCTTCCTCCGTCTCTCGTAATTCCTCCATTGCTCCAAGTTCGTTTCTCACTGTCTTTGTCGAGTGCTGTAGGCCCGGCCACCCATCACGGTGTAGCAATTTCGGTCCACTGTTGAGGGTTGAACCTCTCCTCCGGTGGTTGGTCGCTTGGACTCTAATGTAAGGACTTCACTTTAGTAGACCGAATGACCCAAAGAAACATAAAGCCATAACTTGTCGTTCCTGCAGGTGGAGGGTGTCGACTTGATCGGTCCGCGAGTCTTCCATGGCACGGCAGTAGTCGGTTTCGACATTTACGTCATCGGTGGTGTTGGCGACTTCTATGAAGTTTTAAGCTCATGCCGCTGCTTGAACGCAGTTACGAAGACATGGCGCGAGGTGGCGCCCATGAATGCCCGAAGGTAAGATGCAGATCGGTAACTGAGGAAGTCCTTGGAGCAGAGTCCTTCTTCAAAAACTTATAGTCATTCTGTTAGTCAAGATATAAATTTGGGCAGGAGATGTAAAATTGTACCACTCACATACAGGAGTCTCGTGCAAAGTGTGAATAGGTAGGAGGACTTTTGCGACAATTTTGGTTCTAAGAATGCGATTTGCTTGTTAATTCATTTGAATATATGATCTAACAATGACGAGCGAACAATTGCGTTCTTCGAGAGGAAATGCATCTCCATCAGCAATAAATGAGCAGAGCAAAGAGTATACTTTTATCGTTTCAGGCGAAGTTTAATGGTGGCAGTTCTGCGAGGTGCAGTGTACGCCATGGGCGGTTTCGATGGTCATCTGTGTGACAGAACGGCCGAAAGATACGACTGCAAGACAAACAAGTGGTCGTGGATCGCTTCCATGAACACAGGGCGATCCAGTGCAGGTGCGGCTGTGCTGAATGGTACGTAAATCCTGTTAAAGAGTAGTGTATGAGTTAGCGCAGAAGGCGAAGCGTCTGTCCGCGTATGACAACGCAAGAACGGTTGAAGGAATCGCGGGATTTGAGGTTCTCACGGCGGGGAGTACGAAGATGGCTCTCGTTTGGTTTCTGCCGACGTTTCAGACGAACATTATGCCTTAATCATCAAGACATTCCTCTTTGCTTTTGATCTTATTTTCCCTCACTCCATTGTCCCTCATTCTTTTAATATCTCTTCTTTTATCCGTGCTATTTACTACGTTATTTCACAGACTGCAACGGCTTGAATTCTCTGAGTGCGTGATGGTGTCTTGTGCTCTCGTAAGCTGTCCCTGGACATCGCCTTCTGCCTTTGTAGTGTACACTAGGGGTGAATGCAAACAACCATCAAACTATTAAACTGGCACTCAAATAATTCAGATGTAATATGTTTTTGAGACAGTTAATTATCTCGTGTTAAGAGCACATTATATTATAAATATAAAGCACCGCTTGTTAGCTCGTACCGTACATCTGTGGCACCAAATTTAATAAAATTCGATTCACAGAAGATGTAACTTACTATCGTTTCCATTCTGTATTAATTAAGCAATTTTTAGGTGTTCATATTAAATTTTTGTCAGTTAAAATCTTTTCCTTTCACACGCTCTTTGTCTGCATTCAAAACGAAGAAACAGTTGATCAGAGACAGCGGTGTCGCTGCAGTGTCTGTGACACGAAGGGGGACATTAAATACAATATTATTGGTAGATTTACACATTTAAGTATGGATTGTCCCATGTTTGTGCTCTGCAAGGACCAGTTTAATGTCTCGGCCTGGAACAAATATGTGTACATTTCATGTGATATAACTAATTTGTTTTTACAGACAAAATATACGTCGCTGGTGGATTAAATAGTGTGAATTATCTAAACTCGGTGGAAGGTTATGACCCCGACACCGACCAGTGGACGTTCGTTGCACCAATGCTTTCTCAACGCGCCGAGTTTTCTTGCGTCGCGTTCAACGGCTGTCTGTACGCCCTAGGTGAGAACTCTGGACCTTCTGAGTATTGTTGCACTATCCTTCTTACAGAAATTGCTATTGTGAAATGTTTTCCTGGTTTTCGTTATGTGACTGAAATTTTATGAACAGCATTTTTCTCCTTTCATTAGAGAGTTAGTTTGCCAGTAATTTTAACCCCGATTCATGATTTCGATTACATTCTCCAAAAAGAACACTTAACTAAGAACGCATAATCTATTGTGGTATCTCAAGTAACGTATGCCCCATTTTTCACACAGTCCCTGTTTTAAAGTTAAATATTTTGTTGTTGAAGCAATGAAATTTCATTTTGTCGTGCTGTTATCCCCAAAAAGCCGATGGTTTAAAGCAGTCCCTTCGCAGTCTTGTGTTTCGTCACTTGTTTTCTAACGCCATTTTGAACAGTGCATCTTGTGTTGTTTTTGAAGGCTATTTTCAAACGCAGTTTCATTAAGTAGAAAACAGATGACAGGCGCAATTTCCTGATGATACAAGTACGAAAATAATATTGGAGCTATTTCATCATTAATTTCGTTCCTGGTACTAATATTAATACTTCAAGAGGGAATGAATTTTATTCGTTGTATTTCATTCATTCATTCGTTCCGTTTACGGAATTACAAATTTTAAGAGCGTAAAGTCCGTTGGGTAAGACGCTGGGAGTGTGAAGCATTGAAGTTACGATTAATACAAACATCTAGAAAGTTATAATTGGTGATGTTGATGGTAAGATAGCACTGGTGATACATAGTCTTAAGAGGAAGGATAATATTAAAATGTTTTTAAGGATCTAGAGTGTGTTGGAATTGTTCAACTACCGACTTTAATGAATAAGGTAATAAATCTTCTGGATCCATAAAGGCTAAACATTTCGTGACCAGGTGACAGAGTAATAAATATCTAGAAAGTCCCCGCTGAATGGGGTTAGAATAATTTCCTTCGGACAGCTTTTTTTTATATATTGTGACCAATTACGAAATATGTGTATGTGTGTGTGTGCAGGAGGATACAACAGGATCTTAGACGATCTCAGTACAGAAAAGTATGACTCTGCAGAAGACACGTGGACCGTGATCCCTGGCATGAGCTTCAATATAAGAAACTTCAACGCAGAAGTCATCGACGACACGATCTTCGTGATCGGTGGACGTTGCAATGGGAAAACCGACTTAAGTGTCAAATGTTGCAAAGACAAGGAAAATCTATGGTTTGTTTGTTTGTTTGTTTGTTTTTTTGATTGTTCACGACTGTATAATCACAAATTGTTACCTTCGAAAAGCACTAGGAAGTGAATCATTTCCGGTCGAGATAACCGCGATTTTGCGGAAGCAGCGCCGTGTAGTGTCGTAGAAAAAACACCGACGTTTCAGAGGTTCTTACTGATTACTCAGGGCCTTGAATACAACGCGCAAAAAATGGCTGAGAGTGAAAGCAGGGAGGGCGATGTTGCGGTCAAGTTGAATTGTTAAAGCAGAGGGCGAATGACTAAGTAATGCCGATCAGACGTAAGCTGTAACTGCGTTAATAAGAAGCTCTTACAGTAAGTTTCTTTAATCAGTGTTAATCTCTTGGGCAGGAAGATTCTGGCCTTCAGCACATCAGCATTGCCATAATCATCGGCTTTCCTCAAAGAGTTAGGCCAGTTTTAGGTTTAACGACGCCTATCCATCACATGTTCCCATTTTTGATTGAAGTTTATTTAGAAATGGCGTGTTTGACCAAGCAGTCTCCTGCCATCCGTTGACGGAGTGAGTAAGCAGCTCCAAAAAGAAAACAGAAAACAGCTTTCCTCATACTCGACTGTTCAAGACCCAGAAATCAAACAAAAATTAATTTCATTCATGTTCGTCTGTTTTCGTCTAGCAGAAAATCACCAGAACTATATTTTCTTTGGGACAAAAAAAAATGAAAGTGTATTGCTAAAAGAGGGAAGTATTGTCATGGGTGCATGTCTCAAACAAGACACGCTTAAACTTTAACAGCTTTTTAAAATAGCCATAACCTCTCCCTCCACTTTGAAGTAATAAAATGTAATACGTTATAATAACACGTTGGCCGTGGTTCTATGTTCATGAGTTAAAGGAAGATCACGTGGGAATGTTCTGAAATATGGTTTGGCAATCGTGCATTGAATTCCGATTGGGGGAATTTTTGTTAAGGTTGTCTGGAAACAAAATACAAGCAACGACATTTCGGTGGAAGCTGTGCCCTTAGCTTCAAGCAGTTTTGCATTCAACCCGAAGACAGAGCCAACCCATCAGACATGGATATTTTTAGGTCAACACATTTTACGACTCACAAAGATAATTCTTTTATACTAATTCTACACCGAAATCTCTGATATTTTGGAACCCCAAGGTGTATATAATTTTAACAAAATGGATTATTTCTTTACATAAATGCACTTACATTAAAATTACATTTCTTTTATAATTATTCTACATCGAAATGTCTGATATTTTAGAACCCGAAAAGAAAAAGTATATATTATTAAGAAAATGGTTAATGTCTATGCATAAATGATAAATTACATTTCAATTAAATTTATATTAAATAAATTATTCATGGTAGAAGACGCATTTCTTCGTGAGCTACATCATCTCACGTAGAGCTACAAATTTTCTGTAACTGTGTCTGTAAAATATGACACAAATTGTGTTGAGTGTAGATAATACTGATGGATGATGAACGAGGGTTTGTTTTCACTTTTAATATTTCAAATTGCAGGTATCCGGTGGCAAAGATGAATGTTCATAGAAACCATCTTTCGACTTGTGTCATCAAGAACCTACCGAATGCAAGAGATTACGCATACAAACACAGAGACAAATTAATGAAGATGAAAAGCAAAACATTTTTGGATAGTTAAAATCAGTAATTTGCAGTTGATTTCAACAACGACGAACACATTAATTTTAATTAAGTACCTTAAGAAAATAATGTAAGAAACTGAGAATTGATGTAGGATCTACAAAAATTAAATAAAAGGGAGAAATATTGTTTGCTGCAAAGAAGGAGAACTTATTTTCTGCTCAAGAAGTCTTACTGAAATTAACTTAGAGACAAAGGTTTTTGTCTCCTGGGTTGTTGCGCTGTATAGTCTGACCAGACTACACAGCGCAACAACCCAGAAGACAGAAATCTTCACAATCACCTCTGTGAAAACGTCAAATCTTACATATCTTAAAGACGTTTAATTTCATCCAAATATTACTCTCCATTAACACATAGCAGATTCTCTTTGCATTTTTCATGTAATCAAATTGTGCCGACATGTTTCGAGTTACGAAACCGTCTTCATGATATTAGGGGCAGATTAAATGTTTGCTACATGAACGTCATTTACAGAAACGTCGTTATGAAGGCAACAGATTGAGAATTTTGTATTGATATCAGACCTACCCGTGATATTTAAAAAAATTGTAAAATTATATTTGACTAGGTTGCCCCAGTATAACGGGTAATTGTGCCATGTCCCTGAGGAAGTACCTACCTTTTCAAATGACGTGCTTTCAGTTAACAGATGTGTTTATTTATTCCCGGTATTTTGTACGGTACTTTTAAGTATTTTGATGAACAAGTGCAAAATATTACCACAAAATACACAAAACTAGGAACTTGAATTTAGTTAGGATAGATACAGAGAAGAAGAAAAATGTGACAGCTCTAGTCAAATGGGGAACTCAAGGCAAGTTTCCGAGATAAAATCAAATACAGAATCAGCTTCACAGATCATAAGCCGGGTCTGACAGAAGACTTTACGTCGTCTAACTGCCTGGTACCTGGGAAATACAGCACCAGAATGTGCCATTAATCCAGACGTGGTTAACATAACAAATTATTTATTCCGTTCTAAGTCCATTGTGTTACAAGACTGCAGATTCAGAAGAACAGACTTTCAAATTAAGGAATAAGAACACAAAGCTACAGTTACCGTGCAATCTGTTAACTTTAAAACACAGAAGAGAGAGAGAGATGAGATTTTTCTTTACCACAAAGAAACGACGACAACCCCAACCGCCATAACATCTCGATACTGTTTCTAAGATGTCACCAGAGATGTCAGTGCGAGCAGAGCGCGCTCATTTCAAATCGTTTGAAAGATAATTGGGGTCCCGTGATTCCTCTCCTCCTCAATTCCCCTGTTGTTACACACTGAGATTCTGATCGTTTACGACGGATTTTAGCAGTAATTTTAAGCATTTGTTTCACCGCTTAACTTTGGCTGAATGTAAAACACACGCAATATTCATATTACTTGAAAAAAAGATAAAAACAATCCGAAGTGACGTAGGTTGGTACGCCCTTTAATTGTCAACCCTGATTTATTCACGTTAAATTAATTCAGTTACAGAGGTCTGCACTTGCAGGCAACTCTCCACTACTACAACAGTATCTGAGTCTCTGCTCTCAACGCGCGCGCACTCGCACTGTCCTTCGAGCCTATCTGGTCCCCAGAGCTTGGCGTTCTTCACACATGCAAACACGTCGGCCCGTAGCAACCCACCGGACGCACGCTGGCTCCTCGGCCGCCACGGTCCACGAACTCGGTGCTCTCACACGCAGCCGATCTGTGCTTACTCAGCGCCACACCAGACCGCTCGACTCACTTCGCTCTTATCACCAACTCGGTCCTCTGGCTTATCGCATGCAACTCCCCTCGCACTCGGGCAGGCGCCCAACCCACAAGTCGGAGGATCACCCAATGTCGGCTGTCAGCGAATTCTTATTAGAAACACTCCGTATCTGGCGGCCATATTCAATCGTGATCCTGGTTTTCTATGGACTACGGGGTAAAAACCCTCCTTCTCTGCGCCCAGTCTTGTTTCTGGGGCCCACCTAGCCTGGTATCCCCTGACCACCGAGTGTCAAGCAGGCCGAAGCGTGAAGATGACGCTTGAGCACAGGAACAATTATCTCATCAACGAATTATCTGAGGCGGAAATGGAATCGATACCAGAAATCTCCGTACCTTGCCGAAAGTAAAAACACGAAGTACTGGTCACAAAACGTTGAAGTTTAGAAACAAAAAGTATAACGTTAACAGATTATCTAAGCAATATTCAGTTCGAATCTTGTAGAATGAGACAATTTCTATCTTATCCAACGCAAATTCATTATCAGTATCTTAAAATCATTCACAATTTCACCATGAACTATTCAGAATTCATAACAAAATTAGCATCCTCCATTCGAGGCCGCCTCTCAGATTATTAAAAATCTGTGGCAATATAATCTAAAAAATTCGATCCAATTTCTGTCCCCTCATCCCCAAAATATCGGTTTCATCCTATCGCAGGAGGCTAACACGTTTGAATCGGCTAACCCCGGTTTCCAGGTTCTTCTCAGTTACTTTAAAGCAGTAGGACAGTAGACACTATCGCTTAAGGACTTCAACATAACCTTCCAGGACTTTCACAGCATTTGTCCAGGATTTCTCCAGCACTTCTCGTGACCTATTAACTTCCACATAAGCTCTACCGGACAACTCTACTATAGGACATATCCAGGATATCTCCAGGACATTTCCAACAATTTTCCAGCACTTCTCCAGGATTCCTCCAGCACTTCCTCATGATCAACAACTTTCACATAAACTCTTCAGGACTTCTCAGGAATTATCTAAGATTTCTCAAGGATTTTTCCAGGAAGTCTACCTAATTAGAGGGAGGTAATTTGATTTATTTATGTTATTATGAGCCCATTTGGAATGAATCTGATTAAAAAAAATATTTAAAAAATTTTACGCAGTCGGTGTTCGAACCTGGGTCGTCGTAGACTTCCACAAATGTGATAATGAAGACTTACTTATGTGTTACCAAATATGTGAAAGAATGGAAGACGTGAAATTTTTCAGCAGCTGCTGAATGACACAGTTCTTGTATCTCTTCATGTCTGATCTTGTACAATATGCAGCAAAGGCACTATCAGTTCATTCTGGAATGTGCACTTTGCTGGTGTACAGAGATTGTGAAAGGTACCATAGTCAGTTCATGAGCCGGGATAGCTCAGTCAGTATAGTAACTAGCTACGGGCTGGACGACCGGGGTTCGATCCCCGACTGGGGTAGAGGATTTTTTTTCCTCTAGCCTCTGCGTCCAGACCGGCTCTGGGGTCCACCCAGCCTCCTCTACAATGGGTACCGGGGGTAAAGCCGGCCGGGGCGTGATGCTGACCACTCACCCCCATCTAGTGACGAGGTCAAGGAATAGAGGAGCTATACCTCCACTCCCCCCAAACGCCTACATGGCGTATAGTGGGACAACCTTTACTTTACTTACCATAGTCAGTTCAGCCAGAAAATTTTTCAGAACTCAGTACATAAGAAAGTCACAAATTGAAGAGCAAATGAATATTAAAATTTATGTAGATCTGAATAAGACATTTTCTCAGACTTAAAACATGATCAATGAAGCTAAGAGGAATGCTGCAGGCAATGGAATGTGCTGCAGTGAACAAATGATTCTGGTATTTTAAGAAGGGCAGACAGTCATTGGTGGATGACCCAAGGAAGGAAACACCAGTAGCAGCTTGTAATAATGATATCATCCGACGTCAAAGAAGTCATCTCAGAGAACCATACATGACTGATCCAAGAAGCTAATCAGAAATAAAAAAGGAAAGAAACGCTAGCAGTATGAATGATATTTTATTTATTTATTTATTTAGTGTTCTGTCTGACGACAGGTCCATATGAACAGGATCCTTCAATCCTTTTCTCGGACTGGGAGCTGTTCATATACGTTCTTGGCAGATGATCCAGAAGTGGTTTGCCATTGCCTTCTTCTGTGTGTGAATGGAGTAATTGTTGGGATGCCACGGAGAAACCGGGGAAGCCCCCGGAGGAAAACTCCGTGTTGCCTAGACCACGGCCTTGCCCAACACAAGTTATAAATTCGGGCACCGCCGGGAATCGAACCCGACACCCCAAGATTACAAGGCCAGCGTTCTAACCGCTAGACCACCGTGGTTACCTATGAATGATATAAGAAATATTAAGTCGTTCAAGATGATTTTATTCCTTCACTTTGAACAAATCCAAAACTTTTCTCACAGCTGCATAAAGTGAGACATGTGTGTTTATATTGTTAATATAAAATTCATCTCTCATATTAATCACAGATATTTACCACTTTTGCATTGCCTTTATAAAAACTATTTAAACAGTTTAAAAACAGTCTGTAATAGTGCCAGTTCCACACCACTCAAAAACACAACTTCTTCCACTCTTATATGTGTAGTCAAACAAATCTGAAAGGTTCGTATTAGAACCTCAAAGTATTTTATGTAACTGGTAACTATGACAGCAGTTTTACTAAGCATTTAATCTGTTGACAGTTCAAACATCAACTGAATTATTTATACAATGTTTCATCACTTTCTATATATATATATAATTTTGTAATAATATTTATTTATATTTCCATTTCAACTAAATTATTTTGAATTGAAGCATTTTCAGAGATGAGTCATGGTGGCCTTATTATGTTCTAATTTTATAAAGTTCATGAAATGAAAGCACAGATAGTAATAGTAGATCACTGGTTGCATATTTTCTATCAACATGAAAATCTGAGTTACTTGCATTACATTTACATCAAATTAAAATTAAATTGGCTTTACCTGCAATCTTGTGCTGCTCTTAGACATGATTTATTCCTCATTATAAAAGGAGACAAAGTGAAGTTTATGCATTTTATGTATTTATAGTTTATTTAATGATACTTTTCAGTAGCTCAGACCATACAGAATCGAATGAGAGGATTATAGTTAATAATGATTTGAAAACGATGTGAAATGAAGTGATCATAGCCTAATTTAAGAACTATCCTGGCATTTGAGGGCTGGTCTAAAGAAAACCCAGTCAGGATAGCTGGTGTCCGGGCCAACATTTGAATCCAGGGCCTCCCGAATATGAAGCATGACGTTCAGTAAATTTTATGTAATAGAAAAAAAAAATGTATATACACTTTGTACCAGGAAAACTGTCATTAAAACAACACTTAAAATTTCAAATGAAGTGAGATCTATTTACACAAATACAAATTATTTTGGCCTTAAGCATATTGTATTTATTCTCTGTTTTAAGAACCTCAGGTTTTGAAATATTGGTACAGTCTGGGTGAAATATGAGCACCACTATCTTCGATGAAGCGAATGTTAAGTTAATCTTCCATAAGACACAGCTTGTGAATCACATTGAGGAGTTCCTGGAATCAAATTCCAGATATCTACTTTCCATAGTACAGTGAAACCTCTTTTAACCGACCTATAAGGGGGAACCATACGTCGGATATGCCGATTAAGTCGGAGCGAGGGTTAGGGGAACGTGGTCATGCATATGAAAAAAAAAAGATGTAGAAAACAAAGATTAGCAAAGTTTGAACAAAAACATGTAAATCATTGTTATAAATACTGAAATATACAGAGATTCAATATAGATTTTCCTCGGCAGATGATGCGGGTGTTTCGCATGAACAAGCCGACGGCGCTGTTCGAGGAAGTCCTTGTACTAAAACAGTGATTCTGAGTCGCTGTCCATCACATGAAGTGGAGGTTCCGGTGTGATGCTGCTGATATCAGATGATTTGATTGCTCGCCGGTAGAAACCGATCGAAACCGATCTGATTGAAATTCGGCCGGTTAATATGGGAATCGGATAGTGCAGTATTTACTGTACTCTGGTGAATGGTTTCTACTACAATAACTAACTGATCATTATTTTCTTTGAATTAACGATGACAGATGGAATCGAACCTGCGAATTTTGGTTGCTCCCAGAATTTACCTTTGTCAGCCATATTTTTCAGAAGCCCAGCTGTTGCTGAGTAAGACATTACCACAATATATTACAGGGATTAACTTTCTGTCATTCCCTAATTCATGAAATAACTGAGGTCTACAGAAATTTAACTATCGGAAAAACTGAGCATGGCCCTCGAAGATTAATGTTGAAGCTATCAGTGTCCAAAAGTGGGGGAAACAAGGGTGACAAACTTAGGACTGAATTTCGGTATCTTCGCTTTAACGTCTATAGAAAAATAAATTAGTAAAATCAGTCCTCTAAAACGTCGTGCCACCGCGTATTCTCGTGTGCTGAACATCGAATTCCTTAAGTAGACGATATCAAAAGAGCGAAATTGTATAGAGCAGGCCTACACATAACTGCTTTGCAAGTTCATCGGTAAAAAAATGTCCCAGTTTAGGAGACCGCACTAATATGATTCACATGGCTACTGTACGTTAGTGACTAGCAATTGCAGTAATGTTTTTAGATAATACTCATCACATCTAATAACCCTTTCGTTACCATTCGGAAATATTTTAGACGACGAATACTATGTCACTTTCCTGTCTGTTAACAATTCGTACACGCTGTCGGTATATTCATCTATGATCATTGATAACATTCCTCAGAAGAAGTCTGTCTTCTGTGTTGATGCGCCGTGTAGTCTGGTAGAAGTTCACCACCGTTTCAGAGGTCCCTGGTGCATCCATCATCAGGGCGATCTCTATTATGGAAATCAACAGTGGTAGTGCGTAGAACCAAGCGTATCGTGAGTAAATTCTTAATTGACTTTACTGTAATGCAATCTGAACGAAGTCAGCATATCTTTAGAATTACAATTAGACTTTATTTGCATTGAATATATTCCTCACAGTACACGACAAGGATGTGGAAGATGTCATAGTATGAATTTTGGACATTTGGTACAATAAAATGCCAGAACAATACAAAAATATCAAACCATTGCTAGGACATTTGGAAGCCATGGTACAGAGAACAAATGCAGAAACTATAGGCTGTGCATCTTTTGGGTCTTCTTTATGACTAATAAAAAGTCATACATCGGAGATCGATTGATCATGTTGCGTAATTTTATTGTATTTCTGTTTTCTGAACTGGAGTGCCTCTTTATGTGTTTCAGTGGGTTGTGGCATTTGAGGGTGAAGCACCACTTGCAAATTTTGTCTACCCTAATTTTTAGCATCAACAGGGCTCGGAGGTTTCAACATGGAACAGTTGAAAGATCTCTGATACCCAGTAAGTACATGTTTTTAGAAACAGACATCTGTCGAGGAAGTCTTCAGAAAAATAGTCTTCGGGTTCTTGATTGGGATTCACGTCCATGTTGAGAGTTACATCAAGAATTGCTTTGAGCTCTGTCAGGTCCAGAAGTTTCTTAGATTCTTCTTTTTAAGCTATGCTTTCTAATATTATCTTTCTATATTGATTTCAGCTATTCATAATTCATCATTGCAAATACTCTGACAAAAATGCCATAAAGATTACGATGGGGAAGAATGTGACTTGTCCACTAGAGGCTTGAAATCCTTTGCTGATGCACGTTATTTGAAAAGTTTGTGTCGGCATTGTCATTCACCTTCTGGATATCATCAGCTCTCATTTCCATGAATGCTGGCTTCACTCACATCACCATTAAGAAAGTTAAAGCTGTTCCAATACATGCCATGGAGCAAATGGGGCAGAGGAGATATAGATGCTAGTCCTTGGCCTTAACAATAGATGGGGGTGAGTGGTCAGCATTATCACATCCCAGCTGTGCTTCACCCTTAAAGAAGGGACTTATGGTACCCATTGGGTGAGGGCCCTAGAGCTGTTATGCACACAGATGCCAAAAGAAAAATCCTTTGCCCCTGCTGGGGATTGAAGCCCAGTGATTCAGTCAAAAGTCAGACAAAACACTGACTGAGCTACCCTGCCTCTTCATCACTCTCATTATCATTTTTTTATTTATATTAACTTTATGAAGCAGATTTGGATGAACCCTCATCATCTTCTTAATCATCAGTTCTTACAGATAATCTTTGTTTCTGTCCCCATTCTTACAACCTTGTTGTGTTGGCATTAGTTTGTCTTTAATTTGCATATTTAGTAATTTTATACAACCTTTCTTGTATTCAGATGCTTGCAGCTCATTTGGTAGAAGCTCATGGCGCTGCACTTGAGAACCTCTGATCTGATACATGAAGTTCACTGAACATAGACACAGGTGAAACAACTGACATCACATGCAGCTCTCGTGGGAAAAGTAGTGAATTCACGCACGTTTCCACTCTCCTACGAGTTGGTGAGACGCAGTGTGTGACCTCCTTTCCCCTGTGCTCTTCATCACAGATCTGTATCTTTCCTGAATATTAGTTTGTGTTCTGTGCATCTGTATGATATATTAATGTTTGTAGACGCATTTGCAACACTTCATACTGCTGAAAATGCATGTTCCTGAAAGTGTCTTTTATTGCTGTTAGTTTTATCCAAAATTCTAGTTTAACTTCCAAAGTCAAATTTCATGATAGTGTGTTTCTGGAGTTACTATGTTCAGAAGACAGATATGTTGAAGCTTGGCGTTATTAAGGTAACTGCTACTTTTGTTCCTCACTGCCTTCTCCCTTACATAGCTGCAACCCTGTGTGCTGATGAATGAGGCCTTTCTACATATTTTAATTTGCATTTAAGGAAATTGATTTTGGCTGGTTCTGTAACTTTCTATGGACGCACCTTGTCCAGGTGGCTGCTGTTGTACCACAGACAATATGATCACATGTCACAGTGCAAACAAATGGACCAAAGAATAGTAATGAAATATTTTATGAACTGACATTTTTTCAGAATTTAGTTACATTGGTAAATGTTATACTTGGCATTAGCCATATATTGTTTTCTAATTTATCATATTTGGATAGAAGAGCAATCAAAATTTTTGGGGATGTCTGAAATTTACTCTAATTTTATGTACAATTATCTGTTAGCATTAACACAAATTTTAATATGTATTCTTTGGAAATGTTAACAGAATGTG
Organism: Zootermopsis nevadensis; assembly: GCF_977971745.1. Classification (NCBI taxonomy): domain Eukaryota; kingdom Metazoa; phylum Arthropoda; class Insecta; order Blattodea; family Termopsidae; genus Zootermopsis; species Zootermopsis nevadensis. The sequence continues at coordinate 6,717,759 of NW_028259155.1, forward strand.
AATGTGAAAATATTGGTGCATTTTTGGTGATGGATAAAAAGTATACTTGTTTGTTATAAGCAGCAGTTAAACTCATGAAGGCAGTAAAATTATTGCTGTTCCAAAACAAATTTTGAGAACTGCCTCAGTAATGAAGCACCTGCAGGGAGAATGTCCATAATCACCTGGCTATTTGAAATAACTGATCCAGACAAATGTTTCTTCTCTATGCATATATTTTACACCTTGTATTAACACTGGCTGGGTTTTTATGTATGTAAACATTTTTTTATAAATATTTATATATGTGTGTGTGTGTGTGTGTGTGTATATATATATATATATATATATATATATATATATATATATTTATATATATATACACAGACACACACACACACACACATACGAGGGGCGTATACAAATGATTTAGACTAACCTGAATACTTTAAACCAGTCAGTTAAGCAACCAATGATATTCAAATTTTAGGGGATGGAAAAATGTTTTATAACATTAATTAGCCTAGAAAATATTTATATTGTTCTGGACCCAAATCATGTTGTCTGGTAACTCTAACGTTTAGGTTCTTAGTTAATATAGAAATACGTTGAAATTTGTAGTCATTAGCATTCCATGTTTGTCACCATGTACAAACATGAGATTTGACATACCACTGCTGTGTGCTGCATCTGTGAATCTGAAAGACATTACAGCCATTTAATGTTGGTTGTTAAGAGGGTTATTCCTGTCAGCAACTGTACAATTAATCATGCTTGGGGCAATGTTGAGGTGTGGAAAAAATGAATACCTTATATTAATGACATCTTAATTGCAGGAAAGTGTTTTCAAAAACTGAATGACTCCAAAAAATCAAACTTGAATAAAATGATACCAGTTCAAGAGCATTTTAAAGTCAGCTAGTTATACTTTTTACACTGAGTATGCATTCTTTTGCACATTGTAACAATGCGTACTTTCTAATACTCACACATGAGCTGGTCTTAAAACTGACTGCAGTTTCAAATCTATTTGGATTGTGCATATTCTTGTTCTTCAGTAAAGTACGTGTCAGCTCTACATGTCACAAGCATTTATCTGAAAAATGTGACCTTGTCCACATGTACATCAAATTTGTTGTGAAAACTGGAAAAAAGAAGCACTTTTTTATGTTGCAGTAGACATGTCACCCAAGTGTGCAACATGGTGGATTGATACACACTTCTAAGCTGTTACAAAAGAAGAAACCTTCTTGGAACACGTATCTGTCATCAACTTAAAAAGAGTACTGAATTAATAATTAATTATTAGAATAAATTAATGCTTTATTGCTAAGACAAAACTGATGAACATAGAACAATTTTATTATATCTACATTATGTAATTAACTAATCCTCCTTTGAAAACTGCCCCAGTACCACTGTCTGAAGTTTGTGTCCACTGTCCAACATAGTCGCTATCCATTAATGTTTGTTTAAAAGTTGAGTGACAACAGTATTGTCACACACATTGTTCACTTTCACTCCACCAACCAATCCTCTTGCTTTCTTCATTGAAGTGCACATTTTATTTGTTTTTTTACTTGCATTTCTACTCTTTAAATCCTGGACCTGCATCTGTTTTTTGATAAGTTTGTTGTTGTTTTTTTGGTCTTGTATTTCCAGAATGTCTTTTCGTTTCAGGGCTTCCCTGCGTATAATAACACTCAGTACACCAGACCAACTTTCTCAGCAGGAGGATTTCCTATATCATACGTACTGTCTGTCTAAAGTAATAACTATCTCAAACTTGAAGGCATCCTGAATGTGGTCCTAAAAATATTAAACGACACGAAGAACATTCCCTGTGTTGCAGGTGCTGGCAGTGACCATTAAATTAAAAAGAGAAACTAAGAAATGCTGAAACTAGAAAAATGAGGTGAAACGCTGGAAAACTAATGAGTGTCAGCTGTTGATTTCTCTTGTGCGTGTTAGGAAGGATGCGCAGCTCTGCAGGTGGGCACTTGTGTATGAAGGTCAAGCTAGTTCTTCGCTCAGATAGACAGTACATATATCTGTAAACTTTCCATGGATTCACATTTTAGACTGACTACAGGATGTGGAATAAGGGACATACAGATGTGTACAAATTAAAATAGCAATTAGGTTTCACGGAAGATAGAGGTTTAATAACGATTTTAAGAAGTTGCACGAAAAGCACTGTTATGCAGAAGATAGGCCTAAGTACAGCAAATTTGTCCGTATAATCTTTAATAGTTTTGACACTAATTGACAGACTTTTGAAGGTTTTGATTCCAGCAGAGTACGCATATTCTGAAAACATGGAATGCTAGGAATTTAAGTTTGAACCTGGTTCTTATTCTTTGTGTTATCAGGGTGTTGTACCTCTGCAACTATGTAAATTTTACAGCATTACTTGGCACTACAACGCACTGACACTTCTGTTGTTAAATTGTTCACTTTGCTTCTCAACCATCCTGGAATCAGGAATTGTTTTTTATGTACTCACCAAGTGCGAGACACATCTTGGACTTTGTCTGGAAGGTGTAACAGAGTGCTACCAAAAATGGAAATTGGCAGCAGAGTTGATGGACGTAGCACTCTGTTTGGTATTTGTCTCAGTCGCCTTCAACGGGGACGTCCATGATTTTCATTGCGTATGTCTTGTTGTTATCCATGCCACAGTTCTTCCTCGTCATGTACACCTTTCCAAAACCTGTAACGGTACACGGTTATGATTCTTGTTGCTTTCTGCTCAACAGTGGTCTCAGATATTTGTAGACTGTCCCTGTTATTGTTTATAAACGTTTTGTGAAGTATCAAACATTTATGTGATTGTGCGCATTTAGTGCTAACATTACAAATTTGTGGGTCTTTATCTGTACCAAGATAAAGACACAACGGTTAATAATGGTTACCATTTGTCAGTCCACTCTTTCCAGATAACATTCAAGAAATTGATCAGCAATGAGAAAAAGAATGGTATTGTTGGCAAAAATGTGTACTTTGATTTAATTTAAGCATAAAAGAATTTTGAGTTGTTTCCAACTGTTCTCAACCACACCATGACATCTTGTCGCAAGAAAATATTTCTGATGCTTCATTTTGCTCAAACAGTATTAATAAAGATTTGGTTCAGAGTTTGTGAATGTTGTGGTTTGATATCATAATCACATGTCTGAATACAGTAACAGCTGCAACAGAAATTAAATCTTTTATGGGTACTTGTGGGTTATCGGGACATGGGAGTTGAATATCTGGACTTGGATTGGACAGAAAACTGCAAATTGATAATCATTTCCCCTCCTGTTCTTGCCTGTCGAGTGGACAGTCTGGTGATGGAGTTAACTTGTAATAGTTGCAGGCGTAATGTCAACCATTACATTGAAACACTTTATTAAACTGAACTTTGAGGCTGACAAATAGGACGGAGGGTAACAAAACTTCAGCATCTTGTGCTTTATCAAAATCTGCACATTGAATCCTGCATTGCCATTCTATAAATCTTGAAAACAATTTTTTAAGCTACTTTCCTTTCAGAAGAATAATGCCAGCTACAAAATCAACACACACTGTTTGTATTTTTTGAAGTATTCGCTATATCTGACAGACGTCGCCAACATGTAAGAACTCGATTCTGAATATTGATTTTGAAGCCATTAAACACCACAGCTGATACTTTTCTGTCCACATCGCCTACAACACCAAATAACAATAGTCAGTAGTTAAACAGCTTATGAGTACGATGATTTTTGATAGTTGGTTGTTGTTCAAGAAAGACAAGAATGTTCTGTGAAAAATTAATGCAGCCTCAGTGACTACATTCTGTCATGTCCTCAGAGAGAAGATTCCTTCTGGATTTAAGTTAACAGAGTTCAGTTTGTCATACATGCTCCAGGCATCAAGATAGGTCAAATGTATAAAATGTTACCAGAATTATTACCCCGATTTAAGAAGGAACATAGGAGTGATAACGTACTAACCACAAATGCGAAAGTACTTGGACCTATCTACATATGCTTCAGGTAAGGATGTACACGTACTTATAGATATATTTAGACACAGGGTTATTTCAGAGTAGACAATGAATGTAGTGTTGAGTTTTGAGTATATTTTTGCCATATGTCAACATATCTTTGACAAATGTCTATGAGCAAATGCGTATGAAAGTGGAAATTTTTTGCAACATAATGAGACCGAATCTTATTTTACCTCAATTATGTGAGTAGTGCTCGAAGCTGCAACTTCATATTAATAAACACCCGTGTCCTCCTTTATTCGAAAAAGTGTAGAGAGTTTAATACTTGCATCTGTTAACATTTCTGAGATATGTGACAACATAAATATCACTTATTCTCTAGCTTACGAAAAGCATTTAATTTTGATCCAAAATGTACCATCAAATTGGCTCCCAAGAGGAGAAAGGCAAATTTGCTCCAGAATTGCTTTTATATGAATTCCCGCGTGCATAACAATGCAAGTAATAGCAATGGAATTCCTAACCCACACCTGCAACAATCTTGCCTGAGCATGCCGTAAGGCTCTTTTCTCGTTTCTTATGCATGCAGTATAATATCCCAAATGAACCTTATTGCAATCCATTCCTTTGCCTAAGAAACTAATTGTTGCGTCATCTGTTTATCCGGCATTGTTGCATTAGTATATATCGCCGTCAACAATCCGTTTTCGTCATTAAATTCCTTCGACAACTTGCCTGACAGGATAACCTCCCATCAGCAGCAACAAATCCCAGTTTGAATGGTCGAGGCTCCCGCCACGACGAAACCCCGTTAGCGTTAGCAAAATTTCCGTTCTTATATTACGACCGTTTACCATTTCCAGCAATGCGTCTTGTGCGCAGGAATGGTTTCACCTAGGTAGGGACGATGCTTGCGCTTGCGCAGGCCTCTGCCCTCAGTTAGCTTCTTTGGTTGGTTTGGTTGGTTTCAGCTGTGAATCGCTTGCAGAAGAAGTGGGTCGTAGAATAAATAATTTTGTGCTGTTAAAAACGTTTTAGAATATAAAAAGTACTTATCTTATATAAGAATTATTAAGAATTTTGTGATACTGCCCTCCACTCTCTCCGTTTTAGTTTTGATTAAATTCATCTTTGCCGGTGGACATCGAGGTCTCGTACAATTGAACAAAGTTTGAGGTAAGGGATTCCTATTTATTATTATTGTTATTATTTGCAATTGTATTTGTAATTGTCTGTGGTTTAGTAAGTGTTGGTGTGTAATCGTTAAACATTCACATGCCAGCAACTCCATATGGAAGATCTCGTTGAATCCAGAGGACTCTAATTCTGTAATGTTGCCTACCGGAGGAATTCTGTAACCACCTTCGTCCGTAAGGGAGAATAGGAGCTGGTTGTATTTATGTCATGTTATTGGCAACGCCCGATTGTCTGATTTTATTTGTGCTTTCACGAATATTAAACAATTTGAGTTAGAATTACATTGAACTGTTTTCTACAGCACGAGGTTTTTGTAATTTAAATACCTTCTGCATTTATGGTAAATATTTCAACTTTACAGCAATACGAAAAAATCTCTTGAATTAATTTCGTAAATCTTTAAATCGGAAGACGGTCTAAAAAATATTTAAGAACTGCAAATAATCACTGCTTGCAGTGCAACCCATAAATACAGAATGCAGCGTTAAAGTTGCTAAAGCTGATGGTTCATGCACGAAGTGTCGTGAAAACTAAGAAGTTTTCTTTGAGTTCAGTGCGTAACAGTAGCCAAAGTCGCTTGTTGCTGTTCGGTTTTAAACGACGATGAACCAACTGACAAGTGTGAAATCTTCATATTAACCTCTGGCATCGAAGTGAAAGAACGTAAATTCTGTTTCTCGGAATTAAAATCGTAGAATGTCAATGTACGTGATCCTTCTTTGATCAAAAGCGCCGGAAAAACTTTTTGATGGATCCGAGACATAATACGTATTTAGACTAGAAACATTTGAAATTTAATTTGAAAACGACTATTTTGATAAAGAATAACACAGAAGTTTTACTTGGCGCTAGTAGAAAGTTTGGTATGAGTGAGGTTTTCCGAGCTTTTCCTCAGTTGTAAGGCAATACAAGGGCACAATTCAAAAGGAGGACTGCCCGCCACTCCCAAATCATTGAGACCTTCAGCTGACGTGAGCGACTTATGGGTTCAAATTGCAGACAACTCTTCAACCAAAATCCTTTCCAAGAAGGACAAGTTGCCTCACGCGATAATTCTCATCAGCAGCAGCAACAGACCGTCAAGGCTTTCGCCGCGACCAAACCCTCGTTTAAATTATGAGGCTCTGTTTACAATTTCCAGCAATGCGTTCCTTGCGGAGGAATGGTGTTTTCTTAAGAGAGACTCGGGTCTGTGACCTTAGATCTTGTAATTTCCTCTCCGAAACGAAAGAATTTTGCCTTGGCGTCTTTATCTTAACGCGGTTGCGTTCCTGTCAACAAAAACCATTCTTCTTGTCAGGAGTCGAACCCAGTGTCGAGGCCTCCGTTTCCGTAATCTCCTCTTGGAGGCAAAAAACTCTGATCCTGGCGCCATTGTTCTGTCTCGTTAGATTCGGAGTTAAAGGAATCGCCCTAGCTGGAAATCGAACTCAGGACACTTCTCCCAGAGTTCTGACCTTCCTGTGTTCTCTCATTTGTCTTGTGGAATAATCGGGCCATGTTTCATCTTCACGGGCCACAAGCGAACGAGTAAAGAAATGTCAGCCTTCAATTTCGAGTCTACACATGACCTGTAGACTCTGCGGTATTTACTAAGTGGAACTACGAGAGTTTCTTACAAATTCATCTTCTGGGTCTCAGACAGTTTTCGGGCTTGTGACCTTAGTCAGTCGAATCATTTCCGAGGAAAAAGACAGAATTTGCCTTAGCGCCATTCTTCCCTAGTGGTCGGTATCCGAACAACAGAAAACATCTTCCCCGGTATTCGAACGGGGGAAACATTTTCTCCGACCCAGGGGCGATGGGCTCAACAGCGCCCGGGCCCCTCAAAATTAATCTTTAAAATCAATCAAGTGTACTGAAGCCGGGCGTTATTTTTAAATTTATTCTCTTATTATTATTAATTATCGACTTCTTGCATTTATGACTGAATGTGACCTAATATTAAGTTATATTAATTCTCTTTGTATTTTTTAACTAGCAACAATATGTAAATATGGATCGACAACAATGGTAATGTTACCTAAGAAACTAATTGTTGCGTCATCTGTTTACTCGGCATTGTTGCATTAGTATATATTGGCATCAACAATCCGCTTTCGTCATTGGTCGAGGCTCCCGCCACGACGAAACCCCGTTAGCGTTAGCAAAATTTCCGTTCTTATATTACGACCGTTTACCATTTCCAGCAATGCGTCTTGTGCGCAGGAATGGTTTCACCTAGGTAGGGACGATGCTTGCGCTTGCGCAGGCCTCTGCCCTCAGTTAGCTTCTTTGGTTGGGTTGGCTTTCGTCATTCCCCGATCACGGAGGCCATCAGCTGAAGTGATCTTCCCCCCATGCCGCAGAGGCCTTCAGCCGAAACGGCCCCTCCCTCTCTGGGTTCAAACCCCGGAGATCCAACCAACCAAATTCCTTTGGACAACTTGCCTGACGGGATGACCTCCCATCAGCAGCAACGGATCCCAGTTTGAATTGTCGAGGCTTCCGCCACGACGTAACCCCGTTAGCGATAGCAAAATTTCCGTTTCTTATATTAAGACTGTTTACCATTTCCAGCAATGCGCCTTGTGCGCAGGAATGGTTTCACCTAGGTAGGGACGATGCTTGCGCTTGCGCAGGCCTCTGCCCTCAGTTAGCTTTTTGGTTGGTTGGTTGGCTTTCGTCATTGCTGAAAGAGCTGAGCTGTGAGTCGTTTGTGGAACAAGTGCGTCGTAGAGTAGACAATTTTGTGATGTTAGAAACGTTTTAGAAAATCACAGGTACTTATCTTATATAAGAATTATTGCATTACATTTTATTTCATCATATAATGGAGACGTATTTACGTCAGATTCTCCGGAACCGTGGTTCCACTGTCAACCTTTACTTCTAGACACTCCTAATCACTCGTAGCTTACATGAAACCGGTGTATTTTAGGCCTAAAAGTTAAATGTTTCCGGATTTTGCAGAGTAGCAAGTTTGATTCGCAATAAACTTTCTACGTACAAAAGAAACAACGCAGAATTGTGAAAACTTGCAGGCTATAGTAAACCTTCTACAATATATTTCTTAAAGTACGATATTTAATGGCGGCTTTCGTTTGACGTAAATACGTCTATATTGAAGTGTCATTCGGCAAAAAAGCGTAACGAAGGTGTGTGAGATCCATATCAACAATGTGTAAATATGGACCGACAACAATGGTTATATTACCTAAGAAACTAATTGTTGCGTCATATGTTTACTAGGCATTGTTGTGTTTCATTACTGCCGTCAACAATCCGCTTTCGTCACTGCGTTAAGAGCTGAGCTGTCAGTCGCTTGTGGAAGACGTGCGTCGTAGAGTAGACAATTTTGTGCTGTTAAAAAGACCTTTTAGTTTTGATTAAATTGATCATTGTCAACCCACGTCTTTTTGTCGAGCAATGGAGAAAATAAACAGTGGTACGTGGAATATTGGATGTTTAAATTTCTTTTAATTTGCTTGTGTTTAAAATGGATGTAATTATGTAATGGGAATACAGTGATAAATATCGCAATTGCAACTGTCTACTAACAAGCCAGTGTTACTTAAAAAAGTGTTTTCGGAGTTTAGTTCCTAAGAATGAATTCTTATTTGTGATTTAACATTACGTAGAAATGTCTTTGAATATTACAAATTTATAACTAACTAGAGACGTAGGTTGCAGTGATTAACATCTTTTTTGTCTGGAGTATTAGAAACTATGCTTAGGAGCCCTAATTTCAGACGTTTAGGCTAGACTGCCGTGATATTACCGACTACAAAACTTAATATGGTAAAGAATAAGCACCTCATTTGCTAAGTTCAAATATTTAGAAGCAATAACAAATAATCAAAATTATATTCATGAATAAATTAGGGACAAATTGCATTCTGAGAATGTCTGCTACCACGAAGTTCAGAATCTTTTGTGCTCCCATAATATGTGTATAAGATTAAAGATGATCTACACAAAAAATACAGCTCTACTAATTGCTGTGGTTGGGTGTGATAAAATAGCAGTGCTTTTCTAATATAGTAATGACAGTAGAGATTCATTAAAAGAAAGGAATTTCTTGAGCAGACATGTGTCCATTTATCGAGGAAGACCATAATATGATGTGCACTTTCACGATCTTATTAATGGTGTGATTTGTGCTGTTGCAGTGATGTCGTACATCTTACAAGGCATATTACCTACGATCACTGTCTACGAAGACAAAGGCTGGGCAAGGCTAGTAAACGAGGAGGATAATGTATCCATTGCAGTCATTTTCCTGGTCATGACGCTTATGATTTTATGTGCTTTCAAGGTAGGTACAATGTATCTCTATCTGTCTGAACATGTCAGACTGAAGTCCTGAGGTGTAAGGTTATACACAAAAGAATGGTGCGGTTTCAAAACTTAATAAAAAATTTATCTCTCACCTTACACGGGCACAACATACACCGTCAGCGGCGACAACTGTCCGCGTTAATTACAGTCCTTCAATGTGTGCACCCTGGGTCACACGACACATCCACACGGCAATCAAACTCATCCCAGACCCGGGCTGTGGATTGATAAGCACTCGTACATTCCTGTAAAAATGTCCAGTTGTAGAATGTAATCGTCATAGTTGTGGTAACAACCAGCTTTCCAACATGTCCAAAAATGAAAGCGCACCATTCTTTTGTGTAAGTGGCGAGTAGAAAAAATTACGTAATTAGCTACTTGACAGTTCGTAAACTTTGCATTGTGCTTTTAGATTAGCCCAATCAAGTGGAGCATTTAGTTGCCACGAAGGAAAGAAAGAAAGAAAAAAAGAAAGAAGGGTCATGCAGTTTTCTTTGGATGATAATGAAAGTGAGAACTTTGTAAATACACAGAAATAAAAATTAGCGACAATATAAACATGTGAAGTGGAGTAATCTCACTCCTCAAGATTCAGTGATGTGTCTTGGTCATCATGATAAATCTGGGGAGCTCTTGAAGTGTCAAGAGTGAATTTCATGTGTCAGCTAACCGACATTTTTAGAGGTGCTTGCTACTTCTGTCATCAGGGAAAAGGATCAAAACTGATGGATGTGTCAATTAACGTCCTTGCTGCTGTGAGAACCTAAAATCTCACCAATGTCAGGGGTGACCTTGCACCAGATATTTAAGCAGTTTCTTAGAGATTAGACAAGAACTAGTCCAATCAGAGGGTGATAATCTTTGTATCAAAATGAATTGCACATATATTTTGACAAGGAATATTCATTTTGGTACCACTGATCCAAAATAAGATATGCGTTTATAGGTAGTGTATTTTTTAGGTCTGGTGTACACACATGATGAATACATTTTTAAAACAAAACATAATAAATGCATGTTTGTGTACATATATAAAGGACTAATCAACAAACCAACTAATTGCAATTTGTTGGTTGCTTCTGTTTATCACTATCTGAATGTCGTGTCCCTCTGTTTCATTTTTACACATGTTTAAAGTCACGAGTTGCCAACACTACTGGCTCAGCACTCAACTTTACAGGCCACTTGTGACGAAATGTTGGCACTCCTGTTTCATATTGAGGAAGTTCTGTGCTGAAATCTCGGCTTGCATATTTTTGTTTTGCCAAATTCATTGAAGACCTTTCCATAAATAACAGATTACTGTGACATACAAGTGTAAATGTTATTTTCTCTTGGTGGCAGATCATTATACCAGAGATGAAAGCGATGTACCATTGGACTGTCGCGAACATAAATGACATTCTTGAGACACTGAGATGGATACTCCATAAAGAAGATGCAGTGCATGTGCGGTTGGTAAGTGTGGAGCTCTTTGCTATCATCATTTTTCAGGGTGTATGGAATAAATCTCAAACTTAGTCAAAATTAATACTTTTGAAACAATCAGATGCACACAGCAAGCAATATTTAAATTGCCGTACTTTTTTATGGGTGCTGTAATTATCAGACTTATTGAAGATTTTTACACCGGTAGCAGAGTATTGTCACACAAGCCTGTAAATGTTATTTTCTCCTGGTACTACGGCTCCAAATAATTTGCAATGAATATTAATGGGCCGAATCATGTCTGATATTTACACCTGCACTTAATTAGACACAAAGGATGTTCTTGAGTACTAGGGAATGATGGAATTGACTGTTGCTTCGGTTATGTGATATTTTCAAAATCCTTACTTTTGAAATATTTTAATATAATTATGAAAACAGTAGATAGAAGTAATTGTAACAATTAAAATAAATATTAATATTCAGAGAAAAGAAGAGCCTATAGGCTTGATCACAGAAAGATCTTGGATTCCCAATCATGTGGAAATGGAGAATAGAGAAACATGTCAAGACTGTAATGCAAATCTGTATGTAGTTTTGGACTGCTGAACATTAATGTGATATCTGGTACTCGTTGTGGTTCATGAGGTCAGAGGCTACTGTTATGCACTTTGCATATGTTTGTACATACGTTTTCAACTTAACGTTTGTTTGGGATGCATCTTTTTTTAAAACAATTGGTGACAAATGCAGGAGCTTTCAAATAATTAATCTATATATGCATTTACATTTACATAGGTGAGATTATTTTGAGGAAGTTAACAGTTTCAGAATTTTTTTAATTTCATTCATTATAAGTTATAATAATTCTCTTTGTATTTTTTAACTACCAACAATGTGTAAATATGGACCGACAACAATGGTTGTTATCTAAGAAAGTAATTGTTACGTCATCTGTTTACTCGGCATTGTTGTGTTTCATTATCGCCGTCAACAATCCGCTTTCGTCATTCCGTTAAGAGCTGAGCTGTGAATCGCTTGTAGAAGAAGTGCGTCGTAGAATAAATAATTTTGTGCTGTTAAAAACGTTTTAGAATATAAAAAGTACTTGTCTTATATAAGAATTATTAAGAAATCTGTGAAACCGCCCTCCACTCTCTCCATTATATTTTAGATTAGATCGATCATTGACGGTGGACGTCGTGGTCTCTTACAATTGAAAAAAGTTTGATGTAAAGGATTCCTATTTATTATTATTGTTCATCAACTTTAAAGTTTTCATCTGCATTTGTGAACTCATGTAAGAGAATTAGGCTTGTCTTCTTTTTAACACAATTTCAAGTAATGTTGCATTGACTTCTGTTTGTTCACGGCATCATTGATAGTAAAAGAATATTCCAGTAGGCAATTAACATTTTACAATTTTAAAGGAATAAAATGTGTTTCGTGGCCCAGAATCTTATTAAAAATATGTGGATCTTCAGAAGTGGGGTTTATATTCTGAACAATAATTCTAAAACTATACAATTCCTGATACATCGACATTATTAAAGCGTTTTTGGGAACTGTGAAGAATTTTTATTTCGGTTTCACAAGACAAATTATCGACGAATCTCCTTCTTATTATCTCCCTGCAACAGCAGATTAAATCCGAAGAATGTTTGCTATTATTGAGTGCAAAGTATTTATGGCTGCAAAACGTGGTCTTTCACTTTGAGGGAGGAACACAGGCTGAGGGTCTCTCAGAGCAGAGTGTTGGGGAAGATGTTTGGACCCAAAATGGGGGTGGGACAGATAAGAGAGAAAAGTTCATGACGAGCTCCTCGCCCGATGTTGTTAGGGTGAGTTGAGTGTTTACAAGGCCTGAAGGAGGAGACCTCTGGGAAGACCTCGGCGTAAGTGGGAGGATAACATTAAGATGGATCTTACGGAGATGGTACTCGATGGAGCGAACTGGCTCAGGATAGACCCCGGTGGCGGGCTTTTGTGAACACGATGATAAGCCTTCTGGTTCAGTAAAGAAAGTGGGCTGTTCTTTGACGAGCCGAGTACCAATAAACTTTTCACAGAATGTCTTGCACATGAAGTGTGTGAGTGGCGTGATCTAGTCCTGATCTGCGCATGCGTTAGAACAAATTAGAGCTTTTGTGACTGTTCCCAACTGTAAATCTCGCCTTCATTTGATAAATTTAAATTCCATTTCGTGCTCGTGGTTTATATAAACGTGTAACTTAGGCAGGAAAGTCATTAATCAAGTAAGCTCTTACGCACTTTTAGTTCTACAGAGAGAGAAGAACTCGAAAATTTTATGCTTATGAAAAGGCGTAACTTTCTTTTTCAAAAATTTATTTCTTAACTGTCTGGATCTGCATCGAAGGTCACGCAATTTCTATGGCATATTTTTTCGTAATTTTTTTAAAATCTGTTCACCAGAGTAGAATCATCTAAGACTTTACAGATTACTTGATATTTTATACGTAATGTCTACGTAGTTTACATATAAGGAGATTTAACTTTATGCGGGTAATGACAAACACGCGGCATGACTTAATATTGCCTAAATCAGTCACATCTTCAGGGTGAATAAGCCAAGAAGAGTGAGATGAGCTGAGCATGCGGAGCGCATGGATGGGACAAGAGGTATTGGTTGGGAAACCTGAGGGGAAGAGACCTCTGGGGAGACCTAGACGTAGATGGGAGGATAATCTCAGGCGGGATCTATGGGAGATAGGAGTTGAAGGAGACTGGATTTTGTTGGCCCTGTACAGAGTCCGGTGGAGGGCTTTGGTTAATTCGGTGATGAACCTTCGGGTTCGGTAAGCCATCTGGTTGGTTGGGTCCACTATTTGGGAAGCCTGAGGGGAAGAGACCTCTGGGGAGAAATAGACGTAGATGGGAGGATAATCTCAGGCGGGATCTATGGGAGAGAGGAGTTGAAGGAGACTGGATTTTGTTGGCCCAGGACAGAGCTTTGGTTAATTCGGTGATGAACCTTCGGGTTCCGTAAGCCATCTAGTTAGTTAGTTAGTTAGTTAGTTACATCAGTCACATTTAGAGCTTTGTCATTTTGTATTGAATCTCAACAGGCATTTCTATAAAAAAAGAAACAAACTCAGCTTTAGAATCTAACAGTAGCCTAGGTAATCAAATGTCTCGCATTTTATGAAACATGAAGTTCCGTGCCCGTGTTTACAAGACCCCGCTGCTAAGCAACATTCACAAGCAGATGAAGTCAATCCACACCTTCATTCCCCACCTCTAAGATCCATTTTAATATTATCCCAGTAACTCACAAGACTCTCAACTGACCTTTTCCTTTCAGGTCTACCGATCAGAAAGTTGCACTTCATGTCTCTGCCATGTGTTCTACATGCCCAGCCCATATAATCACCCCTGATCTGACAGCCTACAATTTATTAATTAGTGAAGAGATCTATTAAGCTCCATATTATGCAATTTTCGCCATTCCCTTGTCAGTAACTCTCTCGCAGGATCAGGTATTATTTTCAATCCCGTGTTCCCTCTCAGTCACTCTCAGTATGAAGAAAAACCTGTAACAGCGATCGACTGTCTTTTCAGGAGATGGGGTCAAACGAAAGTCGCACCAAAGCATCTGTCCGCCTGAACGAGCTGACGCGGTGTGACGCGGTGCTGAGGTTGGAGGACGGTGGCGTCTTTCCAGTCCACAGAGACATCCTCTCGATGTGTAGCGAATATTTCAGGTTTGTTTATTAACTGACGTGGTTGATTAACACGTGAATTAAGGACACAATAGACGTCAATTCGTATGTGAAATGTTTTATCCTCTTTGATGCAGAAACCTGCATTTTTATACGGCTGAATGTCTTTTGTTATTTGTTCATTGTCATGAAATCTCACGGCGGTGAGGAAGAAGAAGAAGAAGAAGAATGTCTTCTGGACGTTGCGCCGTAGAAGCTGAGTGGCATTTCAGACGTACTTACTGCCTTCTTTCCTTGATGATGGAGGCAGTAAGCGCCTCTGAAACGTCCGATAATTTCTACGAGACAACACGACGCAACATCCCAGAAGACGTAGGTGGTCTTTTGTACTAATTTTTAAGTGCGGTTGTACCAAGGTGACAGTCAATCGATCTGGAGGGAGAATTAGAATCCATTTCCAAAACGTCTTGGTTTTAATACATAAAGACGACCGACAAAGTCTAGAATAAAGCTGGTAATGCCCGGAACATTGAAAGCTGCTGTGAGTTGCTCTGTCTGAAATATAATAAACTGTAACAAAGAAACTCGCGAGAAGTGGTTCATTATTACGAGAGAATCGTTCGAGAATTTGTGCATAAACTAATTTGCTTGTGTTTTAAATAAAGATGCGGCGATTTCTCGAAATGAGAAATGAATTTTAACCACGAGCCATTGCTTCTGTTTCCCAACAGACGCTGTGCCCCTTTTTCAGTTTCCGACAATCAAATATTTCTGTTTGTCTTGCACTGCAAAGCCCTTAAATTGTAAAAGGAAATTGATTGCTGGTGATCACATTTTAAAGGCCGCGTAGAATCATCGGCTTTTCTTTTAAGTTGTTTATTGTCGGGAAAATGTTTTGACAGAACAAATAGATTTTATATTTCGAACTGATCAATCAGTGGAATGTACAGCCCGCGATGTATGTTGAAATATTTGCGTTGGCTTTAAAATTTCTGTAATAGTTGTTATAACTAACTAACTAACTAGATGGCTTACCGAACCCGAAGGTTCATCACCGAATTAACCAAAGCCCTCCACCGGACCCTGTCCTGGGCCAACAAAATCCAGTTTCCTTCAACTCCTATCTCCCATAGATCCCGCCTGAGATTATCCTCCCATCTACGTCTAGGTCTCCCCAGCGGTCTCTTCCCTTCAGGTTTCCCAACCAGTACCCGGTGCACACCTCTTGTCCCATCCATGCGCGCTACATGTCCCGCCCATCTCACTCTTCTCGACTTAATCACCCTCACAATACTGGGGGAGCAGTACAGATTTTTAAGCTCGTCATTGTGCAGTTTTCTCCACGCCCCATCGTCTTCCCTCTTAGGCCCAAATATCCTCCTCAACACCCGATTCTCAAACACCTGCAATCTGTGTTCCTCCCTCTGAGTGAGAGACCATGTTTCGCACCCATACAAAACAACAGGCAAGATTATTGTTTTGTATACTTTAATTTTCAGGTTCTTAGAAATCAGACGGGAAGACAAAATATTTTGGACTGAGAAGTAGCAAGCATTTCCGGAATTTAGTCTCCTCCTAACTTCCTCACAAGTATCATTTTGATTTGTTATTGTTGTTCCCAAATATTTGAACTTTGTAACCCTTTCAAAGGATTTATTAGCCACCCTAAGATAATTTTGCCCGCCTGTCTTCTGATGACGAGATACTAACATGTACTTAGTTTTTTCTGAATTTACTTCCAGCCCCACTTGTCTACCAGCCTCTAGTAAAACTTCTGCGTTCCTCTTTATTGTATTTATATCGTCCCCCAATAAATTAACATCATCAGCATATGCCAATAGCTGATGTGTCCCATTCAATTGCAAACCCTCCTGCCTACCTTGGACCTTCCTGATGGCGTATTCTAGCGCAAAGTTAAAGAGCAAGGGAGACAAAGCATCTCCTTGTTTTAGACCGTTCTTGATGAGGAATGTCTCAGATACATATTTACCTACTCGAATTTTGCTGCAGGTTTCATTTAAGCACATTTTTATTAGACCCACTAGCTTCTTTGGTATACCAAATTCAATAAGAATATTATATAGCACTTCTCTCTTCACAGAGTCATAGGCTTTTTTGAAATCTATAAATAACTGATGTACAGTCCCACCGAACTCCCATTTTTTCTCTAGTATCTGACGAATGCAAAAGATCTGATCAATCGTTGATCTGTTTCGTCTGAACCCACACTGATGATCCCCAATAGTTTCATTCGCATATGGGGTTAATCTTGCCAAAAGAATGTTGGATAGAATTTTGTATGAGGTTGATAGCAGCGATATTCCTCGGTAATTACCACACTCAGTCTTGTCCCCCTTCTTATAAATAGGAATAATTATGGATTCCTTCCATTGATGTGGCATCTCTTCCTTATCCCAAATTAACTGAATAAGCTTATGGATCCTCATATGCAACCCTTTGCCACCTGCTTTAATTAATTCGGCCGGAATCTGATCAATTCCTGGAGATTTATAACTTTTCAACTTCCCAATGGCTAGTTCCACTTCATCTAAGCTAGGTTCTGGCACCAACAGTTCAGCTGTATGCATTTTAATCTGTCTAATATCACCAGTATTATGAACATTTAAGAGCTCGCTAAAGAAATTTTTCCACCTATTCACAATTTTTATTGGATCTGCAAGCAAATTGCCACTATCATCCTTTACCAAATTGGTCTGGGGTTGATATCCTTTCTTAAAGTTATTAATGCCTCTGTACAGGTCTCTGATGTTTTTTTCCTTATTATTTGTCTCAAGTTCAGCAATTTTGCCCTTCAGGTATTTCCTTTTCTTAGTCCTAAAGGTTCTACTAGCCTCACGTCTCACGTTACATAGATTATCCGCATTTGTTTTGTTTGGGTTCTGCAACCATTGAAATTTTGTTTGCTTCCTTCGATCTATTAATTTTGAACATTCTTCATCAAACCACGGTTTATTTTGCTTTCTCCTGTAGTATCCTAGTTTCTCTTTTGCTGAAATTTTGATGCAGTTTCTGACATTTTCCCACTCCCTGTTGATGTCCACACTTTCATTATCCTCATTTGTCTCTAAAATTTGAAACCTATTCGAAATTTCAACTTGATATTGTTCCTTTGCCTCTCCCTCACTTAATTTTTTCAAATCAAATCTTTCTGTGTCAAAATTTTGTTTAGTTCGTCTACTTACTGAAAGCCGCTCCCTCACTTTTGCTACCACCAGATAATGATCAGTGTCGCAATCTGCTCCTCTGAATGATCTCACATCAATTACATTTGTCTGCCTTCTCTTATCTACTAAAACATGATCTATTTGATTGTGTGTTCTGCCATCTGGGGAAGTCCAAGTGTATTTATGAACATCACGGTGTGGAAATTTTGTACTTTTTACAATTAAATCTTTTGACGTAGCAAAGGTCACTGCTCTGACGCCATTATCATTACTAAGTGCATGGAGACTCTCGCTGCCTATTGTGGGTTTGAAGACATCCTCCCTCCCAATTTTTGCATTGAAATCTCCTAGCAGAATTTTCATGTGATACTTGCCAAATGTATCAAATACTGATTCCAATTCTTCATAAAAGCTATCCTTGATATCATCGCTTTTGTCTTCAGTTGGGGCATGAACATTAAGGACAATGATGTCGCACCAACGTCCTTCCAAAATTACGTAAGACAACCTGTCACTAACAAATTCTACTTTCTTAACTGCTGCCCTAATTCTGCTATGAACAAAAAAACCCGTCCCTAGCTGATGATTGTCATTCCCCTTTCCATAGAAAAATGTAAAATTGTCCACTGGGATCGTGCCCTCCCCCTCCCATCGCACTTCCTGCACTGCCACTAAGTCTAACTTATAATTCCCTAATTCCCTACACACTGATTTCAGTGCCCCAGCCCTATAGAGGCTCCTAATGTTCCAGGTACCAAATCTCATGTCCTTTTTCAATTGCTGTGGTCGTGCCAAAGAGTCCGTCCTGATCCGAGGCTTGGTTGATTTTTTCGTAACACATATTTTTTTAAAGGTGAAAGGTTGTTAGCCCTACACCCAACCCCCAACCTGGAGGACCAGGGTATCACTCTTAGTCTAGCGCATCTCCTTAGACCTGTCCGGCTTGGGTGACCCTACCATGAGCCGAAGCTCAGGCCGGCATAGCACTAAGGGTCATTTGAGCACGCAAGCCTCCTCACCCGGCAGATTGCCTTCGACAAGGTGGTGATACCTTCGAGAAGGGTAATAGTTGTTATAACCTCAGATATCTCTTGAAGGAGTCAAGGGTACTTAAGAAACGAGGTGGCCTTTCTATAGTACAAATGCTCGCTGCTTGCTATCCGATTTTTAAGTTAAATTCTGTTAAGCCTTCGCCCGCCCTTTACGCTCTCGCAGTTAATCTTGTCCCATTCGTACTTATTCTGAGAGTTTTTGAAGTATTCAGATAACAAAAATTCGTCCACCACATTGACAAACGGATACTTTTATTAGGCTACGTCAGTCATAAAAACTTAAAATTTCTGCGCATGACTTCTAATTTTCTGCTCGCCGTTTCTCCAAATCGACGTTTCAGGACTCTCTTCACGACATCACTGCACACCAGTGAGGTGACTGATGTTCTCCTCCACGGAGTCAGCTCAGACATGATGACCCAGATATTGGATTATATTTATTTTCGCGAGGTGGACATCAGCTCCGACAACGCGCGTCAGCTGCTAGTGACGGCTGACTACTTGTGGGTACCAGGCGTTCCTAAACTCTGCCGCGACTTCCTCATGGACGAGATAGACGCCGACAACTGTGTCGATATCATGCAGTTCGCAAGGTAATTGATGTTCATTTGTCATTTGCTGAGGCGCCAGCCTTCGTCGCTGGAGCGAATCAGCTTTACCCAAGAGAGCAGCCGAGTGCCAGGTCGGAGATTAAAGAATCTGACTGAGGATTGGGCAAATTATTATGCGTTGGCATTTTGTTATTAATGTGCCTTTAATTTAAATGTTCTGATTTAACTGCGTATGTTTTGATTGTCATTACGACCAGCAGATTAACTATTGCAGGGTCATACTTAAATCTGTCTTTCTCTCGAAATCTTATTCTTCGTTTTCTTCCTTTCTTTCTTTCTCTGCGGAAATCCTTGCTTCTCACATAATCCTCCCAATACCCAAATCAGCATTCAGCCCCACATTTTTCTGCATACAGCAAAACCTCTGTTAATCGAGCCTCGATTATCCGATTCCCGCATTAAGCGACCGAATTTCAACCAGATCGGTTGAGATCGGCTTCCATCGATGAGAGTGTTTGAAGCCGCATCATCTGCCGACGAGGAAAATGTGTATTGAGACTCTACTTAATTGTTCAATTCCATGATCACGTTCCCCTTTCCCCCGCACATTCGACCCGTGGTTCCCCCCCCCCCCCCATTTAGTCCGGTTACACGAGGTTTCACGGGATTAACACACGCAGTTACCAAAACGTCGTTTCGCCAAGTTTAATGCCAGAATTAAGGATTCTACACTCCTCATCTCACTGCCTTCTTCACTTGCGTAAGCCATGCCCTTGTTTCAACGTATAACTTTATCACGAGGACGAGCGGGCATTGCCTGGGAACCTTCAGAGCCGAAAACTTTCTATTTTGCCACGGTTAAAAGGAGCGTCTCTCATCGTTGTCTCTCCACGTGTCTGCTCTCAGTCTCGCTGATTCGGGCTTAAAACGGCTAAGGTAAAAACTTCAGGCGAAATACTGTGGTGTGGCAACACTTCAGAATTCAGTTCTTGCTGCAGTGGTTCAATGTGTCGGAGTTCGATGAAGATAGATTCTGAGGCAGCTCTTACGCTGATTTTGCAGGCGTTTCTTCATCACCGACCTTGAAACTCGTGCTCGCCGTTTCGTTCAGCGCCACTTCGTGGAATTGTCTCAGCAGAGAGACAAACTGCTGGAACTGTCTGCAGAGGAACTGCGAGCGATAATCGAGTCCGAGGATCTGAACGTGAAGGACGAGAAAG
The DNA here is from genome assembly GCF_977971745.1 of Zootermopsis nevadensis. Classification (NCBI taxonomy): domain Eukaryota; kingdom Metazoa; phylum Arthropoda; class Insecta; order Blattodea; family Termopsidae; genus Zootermopsis; species Zootermopsis nevadensis. The sequence goes on from NW_028259155.1 coordinate 6,738,347, forward strand.
TTGTGTGGGAGTGCATTCTCCGGTGGATCAACCACGACACGGACAACAGGAAAGGTCACATCGCGGGCCTTTTGACGGGCGTCAGAACGGGAATCCTTGACGCAAAGTTTTTCAAGGAGGAGGTCAGTATGCCCCTGAAATCTTGGATGTTTATTGGAAGTAAAACCAGCATTTTCAATTTCATATTCACACGTTTTCGTAACTAATTAATGCAAATCGGGAGCATTTTTTTTCGACACATGTAAGCCCGCCTGCCTGTCCGCAGTTCCAGCTCGTTCATTAGATTTAATACTGATACGTTTTAACAGAATCTGTTGACATATTCCAATTCTGGTTAAAATGTTACAATGGCAACGTGTAAAACTACACAACGATTTTAATGCCTTCTTCTGTGCAAAATTTCCTGCGTAAGAAATCCCCAGATTGTCTTAGTTGTCATGGTTACAATAACTACCTGTGGAATGCCGCTGGTAACTCGCTCGCATACGCGTGTGTATGTACAAAACAAATACTCGATTCGTCCTTTTACGCAGAAATGTGGTTGGAGTTAATGATCGTCCTTTATTCATCGTCTGTGCCACAAGCTTTGATTGAAGTCTCAGCGTTCGTTAAGATCCATTACGTGTTTCAGTTCAACTACGGCATTCCACTGTTAACTGCATTCAATCGTCCACTCAGCTCGAATAGGAAAATCCTCCAACTGATAAATCACGTCTTCTGGAGTAGCGTTCGACTTAACGAAGGTTTCTACCGCCATAAGAAGCGTGTCTTAACTGCTATAATAATTTTACGTATCTCCGACGATGAACACTTAGCGTGAAAATCTTCAGCTGATTGACCACATAGGGACAACAGATATCGGAAAAGTGCAGCAGGAAAACTTCGTTCTACTTCCAAGAGTAAATTACCCGAGGGGCTTAAAACTCATAGACAGCTTGAACATTCTAATATTTTAAACGAAATCTCACGAAGCAGCCATATTCCTTCTTCCATTTCACCATGCGCTTTAACCCGAGTGGAAAAAAGTTTCTATTCAAGGTCAAATGCCCTGTGATTTCAGCCGCTCACCTCTTACGAATATTCGTGAAACAATCTCACGGATCCATGAAAATGTTATCTGCTTCAAATGTCTTTACAACTTATCATTCGTATCTACTAGTTTCCAACACTTAAAGTTAACCATCTGATGATGACCAATTAAGGTCGAAACATGCAATGCCTCGTAATAGACAATGAGCCCATAACCCCACGCTGTTATGTTGACGGACCTTCCACCCCAACCATCAACATGCAGAAGGTTGCCTCCCTTCAAACTCGAAGCACTAATTGTCAAAATCTTCTTTGGTGCTACGTAATTTTGACGATTAATTAAAGTTATCGAATCAAAAAGAATGTGCATCTCGCACGGGAGAGACGAGAAATAAATTACAATTTTGAATGTAACTCAAAATGCAACAATTACTGAAGTATTTAAGTTTCGGTTGAAACACATTTCAATAATTTTCTCTAAGATCGATTTAACTTTGATTTCGATTCTCTCGTCAACCTGTGCATTTGTTAAGAGCGTCGTTACTTAAACCAAAAAACATATTATCCTGTATATGACATAATCTATTTCGGTGAGTTCCCAACCAAATTATGTGTGAATTTCTTGTCTCCTCTGCAATGAAACATGCCATCCCTTCCTAAAAGTTCATAAGGTCCACATTAAACTGTTCAACAGGTATCAAAGCACCCGTACGTGATGGAAATAGAGGCGTGCAGACCCGTGGTCTCGGAGACGCTCAAATTTCTGCAGGACTTAGAAATGATGACGAAGGAAGACAAGGAATTCGTGACACCAAGGATTGCCTACCCGCGAATCCCACAGGACATTCTGTTTGCTGTTGGTGGGTATGACCACGAAGGAAGGCTGACAGATGTGATCGAAGCGTACGACGCACGAGCAGACCGGTGGAGTGTGGTGAGTTGCACGCATCTCTAATTTTACCGTGCCTTGTTAAATGACGCCTCCGACAAAAACTACTTTTCCTCCTTTTTCCTTATTTTCACCAAGTAATTGTTTATTTAAGCTTAATCACGGACGTACTGCCTCCATCTCTGCGTCGATAAAACCCAAAACACCAACATCTGTATTTGCCATTGTACGAACCTGAAATGTCAGCTGTTGATCAGAAATTGATTCTACGTTCGTCTGTCGAACTTGACGAGAGCTTCTCTTCGGGTCTTCCTGTTTCCTCCGCCTCTCATAATTCCTCCATTCCTCCAAGTTAATTTCTCGCGGTCTTTGTCGAGTGCCACCCTCCACGGTGTAGCAATTTCGGTCCACTGTTGAGGGTTGAACCTCTCCTCCGGGGATTGGTCGCTTGGACTCTAATGTAAGGACTTCACTTTAGTAGAACGAATGACCTAAAGAAACATAAAGCCATAACCTGTCCTTTTTGCAGGTGGAGGGGATCGACTCGATCGGTCCGCGAGCCAACCATCGCACGGCAGTTGTCGGTTTCGACATTTACGTCATCGGTAGTTTTGACGGCAGGGATTGATTATGCTCATGTTTCTGCTTCAACGCTGTCACGAAGACATGCCGCGAGGTGGCGCCTATGCTTATTAAATACAGGTAAGATGCAGCTTGGTAACTGATTAAGTCCTTGGAACAGAGTCCTTCTTAAAAAGCTGATAGTCGCTGTCTTAGTCAAGATACAAATCTGGGCAGCGGATGTACAATTGAATCACTCAAACACAGGAGCATCGTGCAATGTGTGAATAGGTCGGAGGACTTTTGCGACAAAGTTGGTTTTAAGAATACGATTTACGTCATTTGAGTTAAGATTTAACAATGACAAGCGAACAATTGCGTTCTGCGAGAGGAAATGCATCTGAATCAGAAATAAATGAGCATAGCAGAGCGTGTACTTTTTTCGTTTCAGATGGGGTTTAAGTGTGGCAGTTCTGCGAGGTTCAGTGTACGGCATCGGCGGTTACAATTTTTATGATTATCACAGAACGGCTGAAAGATACGACTGCAAGGCGAACCAGTGGTCTTTGATCGCTCCCATGAACACAGGGCGAAGCAATGCAAGTGCGGCTGTGCTGAATGGTACGTAAATGCCGTGAAACAGAAATGTGTGAATTAGTGCAGAAGGCGAGGCGTCTGTCTGTCTGTCCGCGTGTAACAACGCAAGAACGGATGAAGGAATCGCAGGATTTGAGGTTCTCACGGTGTCTGGTACGAACATGGCTGTCGTTTGGTTTCTGCCGACGTTTCAGACGAACGTTATGCCTTCATCATCAAGGTATTCCTCTTTGCATTTGATCTGATTTTTCCTCACTCCATTGTCCCTCATTCTTTTAATATCTCTTCTTTTATCCGTGCTACGGACTTCGTTATTTCACAGACTGCAACGGCTTGAAGTTCTGAGTGCGTGATGGTTTCTTCTGCTCTCGTAAGCTGTCCCTGTGCGTCGTCTTCCGCCTTTTAGTGTGCACTCGGAGTGAGTGCAAACAACCATCAAACTATTAAACTGGCTCTCAAATAATTCAGATGTAATATGTTTTTGAGACAGTTAATAATCTCATGTAAACAGCACATTAAATTATAAATATAGAGCACCTTTTAGCAGCTCGTTCCGTACATCTGTGGCACCAAATTTAATAAAATTCGATTCGCAGAAGACGTAACTTACCATCGTTTCCATTATGTATTAATTAAGCAATTTTTAGGTGTTTATATTAAATTTTATCAGTTACTCTCATTTCCTTTTACACGCTCTTTGTCTGCATTCAAAGAAAGAAACAGATGAACCAAGGCAGCCGTGTCTGTGCAGTTTCTGTGACACGAAGGGGACATTAATAGATTTACAAATTTAAGTACGAATTGTCCAAAGATTGTGCTCTGCACGGACCAGTTTAATGCCTCTCCCTAAAACAAATATGTGTACAGTTCGTGTCATATGGCTAATTTGTTTTTACAGACAAAATATACGTCGCTGGTGGATATGATGGTGTGAATTATCTAAACTCGGTGGAAGGTTACGACCCCGACACCGAACAGTGGACGTTCGTTGCACCAATGCTTTCTCAACGCGCCGCTTTCTCTTGCGTCGAGTTCCACGGCTGTCTGTACGTCCTAGGTGAGAACTCTGGACCTTCTGAGTGATGTTCCACTATCCTTCTTACAGAATTTGCTAGTGTGAAATGTTTTCCTGGTATTTTTGAGTGACTGAGATTTTATGAACAGAATTTTTCTCCCGTCATTACACAGTTAGTTTGTCATTAAATTTATCAACGATTCGTAGTTTAGATTACATTCTCCACAAAGAACACTTAGCTAACTAACTAACTAACTAACAACGCGTAATATCTTGTGGTTTCCAAAGTAACGTATGCCCCATTTGTCACACAGTCCCTGTTTTAAAGTTAAACATTTTGTTCTTGTAGCAAGGAAATTCCAGTTTTCCGCTGTTATCCCCAAAAAGCCGATGGTTTAAAGCAGTCCCTTCGCAGTCTTTGTTGTTGTTGATCTCCATTTTCGCAATCAGTTTCATGAAGTAGACAACAGAAGTCAGACGCAATTTCCTGATGCTACAAGTACGAAAATAAAATTGTAGCTGTTCCTGGTGCTAATACTAACAATGCAAGAGGGAATGAATTTTCTTTGTTGTATTTAATTCATTCGTTCCGTTTACGGAATTACCAATTTTAAGAGCGTAAATCCGTTTGTAAGAAGCATTGAAGTTTTGGGAAATACAAACATCTAGAAATTTGTAATTGGTAATCTTGAAGAGAAGATACGACTTGTGACACATTGGCGTAAAAGGAAGGATAATATTATAATGTCTCTAAGGATTTAGAATATGTGAGATGAGGTCAACTACCGACTTTCGTGAATAAGGTAATGAATCTTGTGGCTCCATAAAAGCCACATATTTCGTGGCCAGGACTCAGAGTAAAACATATCAAGAAGGGCCCCGCTGAATGGGGCTAGAATAAGTTCTCTTTGGCAGATTTTTTATATCCTGTGACCTGTTACTTAATATGTGTGTGTGCAGGAGGACAGAACAAGACATTATGCAGGCTCAGAGCCGAAAAGTATGACCCTGCAGAAGACACGTGGACCGAGATCCCTGGCATGAACTTCTATTCATATAACTTAAACGCAGAAGTCATGGACGATAAGATCTTCGTCATCTATCATTATTATAACCAGGACGACTTCTTCAACCGTGTCGTATGTTTCAGTGACAAGGAAAATCGATGGTTTGTTTCTTTGTTTGTTTGATTCTTTGTTTGATTGTTCAGGGCTGTATAATCACAAACTGTAACTTTCGAAAAGCTCTAGGAAGTGAATCATTTCCGCGATCTAATGGACGCAGCGCCTTATAGTGACCGACGTTTCAGAGGTTCTTACTGCTTACTCAGAGCCTCGAATAAACGCGCGAAAAATGGATGGGAGGAAGGGGGTAGAATGAAAGGAGGCAGGGCGATGTTGCGGTCAAGCTGAATCGTTAAAGCAGAGGGCGAATGACTAGGAAATGCTAATCAGACGTAAACTGTAACTGCATTAATAAGAAGCTCTTAGAGGAAGTTTCTTTGATCAGTGGCACTCTCTTGGGCAGGAAGTGTCTGGCTTTCAGCACATCAGCATCACCATAATCTTTCGCTTTCATCGAAGTGTTAGGCCAGTTTTAGGTTTAACGACGCCTATCCATATCATGTTCTCATTTATGATGGAAGTTTGTTTGGAAATGGCTGTCTCTTGGCGTGTTTGACCATGCAGTCTCCTGCCATCTGCTGACGGAGTGAGTAAGAAGCTCCAAAAACATCTCAGAATACAAATTTCTTCATACTTGTTTGTGCAGGAGTCAAAAATCCCAGAAAAATTCATTTAATTTTGGTTTTTGTCTGTCTTACGTGTAGCAGAACCTCTCCAGAACTACTTTTGGTAGGACAAAATTTTTTGAAAATGTATTGCTAAAAGAGGGAAATACTGTCATGGGCTCATGTCTCAAACAAGACATGCTTATCTCTCCAAAGAAAGTGTGTGGTTAAATTTATTATTCTGACCGAAGATAATGGCTTAATGAAGTTTACCAAACGTCGCTAGCCAGAACACAAGTCATTTGACAGCGTTTTAAAATAGTCATAACCTCTCCCTCCACTTCGATGTAATAAAATGTATTACGTTATAATAGGACGTTGGCCCATGTTCTATGGGCATGAGTGAAAGAAAGATCACGTGGGAACTGTTCTGAAATATTGTGAGGCATTGAATTCCGATTGGGGGAATTTTTGTTAAGGTTGTCTGGAAACAAAATACAAGCAACGACATTTCGGTGGAAACTGTGCCCTTAGCTTCAAGCAGTTTCCCATTCAACCCAACGACAGAGCCAACCCATCAGACATGGATATTTTTAGGGCAAAACATTTTACGACTCCCAAAGATAATTCTTTTATACTTATTCTACACCGAATTGTCTGATATTTTAGAAACCCAAAGAAATAAATGGACTGACATTCAAATTACATTTCTGTTAAATTTACATTAAATAAATTATTTATGGTTGAAGACTCATTCCTTCGTGAGTTACATCATCGCATGTTGCGCCTTCTTCGTTTGTATAAACTGGATTAATATACCAAAACCTGGTTTACCCCTCATCTCAATGTTCAGCCCGTTCGGGAATCGAACTAAGAACCTGGACTGGCACAGGAAAATCAGTAGTTTGTCGTCGTTTTTTCATGGCAAAGAAAAATCTCATCTCTCTCCTACTTTTAAAGTTAAAAGATTGCACGGAGAGTGTAGCTTGTTCCTTAATTTGAAAGTCTGTTCTCCTGAATCTGCAGTCTTGTAACACAGTGGTCTCGGGCGGCAATAAATGATGTGTTATGTTAACCACGTCCTGGTTAGTGGCGCATTCTGGTGAGGTATTGTCCAGGTACCAGACAGTCAGAAGGCGTAGTCTTCTTTCAGGCCTGGCTTATGATCTGTTAAGCTGATTCTGTATTTGATTTTATCTCCTAAAGATACTTCGAATTCCCCGTTTGATTAGAGCTGTCAGATTTTACCATTACTCCGTATGTGCCTTAACTTAAATCAAGTTCCTAGTTTTGTGTATTTTGTAGTAATGTTTTGTGCTTATTCATTAAAATACTTAAAAGTACCGTGAATAATTAAATACATCTGTTAACTGAAAGCATCGCCTCTTTCTTCATGACATTTGAAAAGGTTGGTTCTTCCCCAAGGAACATGGCAGAATTACCCGGTAAATTGGGGCAACTCAGCCAAATGTAGTGTCGAAACTTTTTTAAAATATCACACGCAGATCAGAAATCAATACAAAATTCTCAGCGTGTTATCTTCGTAATGACGTTTTTCTAAACGATGCTCAAGATAAAACATTTAATCTTCCCCTAATACCATGAAGACGGTTTCGTAACTCGAAACATGACGCCACAAGTGGAATTATGTAATACAAGACGCAAGGTGAAACTGCTGTGTGTTGATGGATGGTAATAATTTAGATATAATTAAACGCCTGTAAAATCATTAATTTTAAGAAGACTTCTTGAGCAGAAAATAACGAGAAGAAATAATTTCTCCTTCTTTGCTGCAAACAATATTTCTTTATGTAGCTCCTACATCAATTCCTAGTTTACTACATAATTTTCATAAGGAAAGTATTTAAAATTAATGTGTTCGTCGTGGTTGTAATCAACTGCAAACTGCTGATTTTCTAAATGCAACATTCTTTTTCCGTTCTCCTCTATCAGTTTGTCTTCGTGTTTGTAGGAGTAGTCGCTTGCATTCGGTAGGTTCTCGATGACACAAGTCGACATCCCGGATCTTCGAACATTCATATCTGCCGCCTGGTGCCTGCAATTTGAAATATTGGAAGTGAAAACAAACAATCTTCCATCGTCCATCGGTATTATCTACACTCAAGACAATTTTTACCACATTTCGCGGACAGAGTTACAGGAAATATGTAGCTCAACATGCGATGATGTAACTCACGAAGGAATGCGTCTTCAACAATAAATAATTTATATAACATAAATGTTATTTGAATGTAAGTACAATTATGTTAATAAATTAACAATTTTCTTAAAAATATCTTTGTGAGTCGTAAAAGGTTTTGCCCTAAAAATATCCATGTCTGATGGGTTGGCTCTGTCTTCGGGTTGAATGCAAAACTGCTTGAAGCTAAGGGCACAGCTTCCACCGAAATAACGTTGTTTGTATTTTGTTTCTTGACAACCTTAACAAAAATTCCCCCAATCGGAATTCAGTGCACGATTGCCTCACCATATTTCAGAACAGTTCCGACGTGATCCTTCTTTCACTCATGCACATAGAACATGGGCCAACGTCCTATTATAACGCAATACATTTTATTACATCGAAGTGGAGGGAGAGGTTATGACTATTTAAAAACACTGTCAAATGACTTGTGTTCTGCACTAGCTGCGTTTGGTACATTTCAATAAGCCATTACCTTAGGTCAGAATAATAAATTTAATCACACACTTTCTTTGGAGAGATAAGCGTGTTTTGTTTGAGACATGCGCCCATAACAATATTTCCCTCTTTTAGCAATATATTTTCAAAAAAATTTGTCCAACCAAAAATATTTCCGGAGAGGTTCTGCTAGATGTAAAACAGACAACAAACTAAAATGAAATGAATTTCTGGCTCTTGCACAAATTAGTATGAAGAAATCTGCCTTCAGGATGTTTTTAGTCCTGCTTACATACTCCCTCAACAGCCACTTCCAAGTAAAAGTCCATGAAAAATGGGAACATAAGATCGTAGGCGTCGTTAACTGCATAGTCATTCGCCCTCTTCTCTAAGGATTCAGCTTGACCGCAACATCGCCCTGCCTGCTTTCAATCTACCCCCTTCCTCTCAAACACTTTTCGCGCTCTTATTCGAGGCCCTGAGTAAGCAGTAAGAACCTCTGAAACGTCGGTCACTTTCTTCGACACTACAAGGCGCTGCATCCGCAAGATCGCGGTTATCTTGAACGGAAATGATTCACTTCCAAGAGCTTTTCGAAAGTAAGAGTTTGTGATTATACAGCCCTGAACAACCAAACAAAGAATCAAACAAACAAAGAAACAAACCATCGATTTTCCTTGTCATTGAAACATGCGACACGGTTGAAGTTGCTGCACGGGTTATAATAATTAAGGATGACAAAGATCATATCGTCGATCACTTCTGTGCAACCCGAATAGAAGATATTCCAAGGGATTTCGGTCCACGTGTCTTCTGCAGCGTCATACTTTTCGATTCTGAACCTGCATGATTTGTCGTTGCATCCTCCTGCACACACAATATTAAGTAACAGGTCACAGGATATAAAGAAAAGCTGCCAAAGGGAACTTATCCTAACCACATTCAGCGGGGCCCTTCTTGATATTCATTACTCTGTCAAATGGCCATGAAATGTTTGAACTTTATGGAGCCACATGATTCATTACCTTATTCACAAAAGTCTCTCTGTCTGTTCAAACATACTCTAGTTCAATAAAACATTTTAATATTATCCTTCCTTTTAAGACTATGTATCACAAGTGGTATGTTATCTTCAACATCACCAATCATAACTTTCTAGATGTTTGTATTTCTCGTAACTTCGATGCTTCAAACTCTGTCCGTCTTACCCAACGGACTTTACGTTCTTAAAATTTGTAAATCCGTAAACGGGACGAATGAATAAAATACAACGAAGAAAACTGATTCCCTTTTGCAGCGTTAATATTAGTAGCAGGAACGAAATTAAGGATGAAATAGCTAAAATATTATTTTCGTACTTGTAACGTCAGGAAATTGAGCCTGGCATCTGTTTTCTGCTTCATGAAACTGATTGCGAAAGTAGCCTTAAATATCAACACAAGTCGCACTGTTCAAAACGGCGTTACACAAAGAAGTGACGAAAATCAAAGACTGCGAAGGGACTGCTTTAAGCCATCGACTTTTTGGGGATAACAGCGGCAAACTGAAATTTCCTTGCTACAAGAACAAAATATTTACCTGTAAAACTGGAACTCTGTGAAAAATTGGGCTTACGTTACTTTGGATACCACAAGAGATTATACAATGTTAGTTAGTTCGTTAGTTAGTTAGTTAATTGGAGAATGTAATCGAAACCACGAATCGGGGTTAAAATTACCGACAAACTAACTCTGTAATGACGGGAGAAATATTCTGTTCATAAAATCTCAGTCACTCAGAGAAAACCAGGAAAACATTTCACAATAGCAAATTCAGTAAGAAGGACAGAGGGGCATCACTCAGAATGTCCAGAGTTCTCACCTAGGACGTACAGACAGCCGTGGAAGGCGACGCAAGAATGCACGGTACGTCGATAATGCATTGGTGCAACGAACGTCCATCGGTTGGTGTCCGGGTCATAAACTTCCACCGAGTTTAGATATTTCTTATTCTTACCATCTCTTCCACCAGCGACGTATATTTTGTCTGTAAAAACAAATTAGCCATATGACACGAACTGTTCACATATTTGTTTTAGGGAGAGGCATTAAACTGCTCCGTGCAGATCACAAACATGGGACAATTCGTAAATAAATTTGTAAATCTATTAAGTCCCCCTTCGAGTCACAGAAACTGCATTATATGTGTTATATGAGAGCCAGTTTGATAGTTTGATGGTTGTTTGCACTCACTCCGAGTGCACACTAAAAGGCGGAAGACGACGCACAGGGACAGCTTACGAGAGCAGAAGAAACCATCACGCACTCAGAACTTCAAGCCGTTGCAGTCTGTGAAATAACGAAGTCCGTAGCACGGATAAAAGAAGAGATAAAAAAGAATATGGGACGATTAAGTGAGGGAAACTAAGTTCAAGAGCGAAGAGGAATGCCTTGAAGATGAAGGAATTAAGTTCGCCTGAAACGTCGGCAGAAGCCAACGACAGCCATCTTCGTACTCCCCGCCGTTAGAAACCTCTAATCCCGCGATTCCCTCAACCGTTACTGCGTTCTCACACGCGGACAGACAGACAGACAGACGCCTCGCCTTCTGAACCAATTCACTAATATCTGTTTCACAGGATTTACGTACCATTCAGCACAGCCGCACTTGTACTGTGTCGCTCTGTGTTCATGGGAGCGATCAAAGACCACTCGTTCGTCTTGCAGTCGTATCTTTCAGCCGTTCTGTGATATTTATGATAATCGTAACCTCCTATGGCGTACACTGCACCTCGCAGAACTGCCACACTTAAGATGCATCTGTAACGAAAAAAGAACACGCTCTGCTATGCTCATTTATTGCTGATGGAGATACATTTCCTCTTGCTTAACGCAATTGTTCGCTCGTCATTGTTAAATCTTAACTCAAATGACGTAAATCGTATTCTTAAAACCAACTTTGTCGCAAAAGTCCTCCGACCTATTCACACTTTGCACGATACTCCTGTATGTGATTGGTGCAATTGTACAGCCCCTGCCCAGATTTGTATCTTGACTAAGACAGCGACTATCAGCTTTTTAAGAAGGACTCTGTTCCAAGGAGTTTCTTATTTACGAAGCTGCATCTTACCTGCGTTCATGCATAGGCGCCACCTCGCGTATTGTCTTCGTGACAGCGTTGAAGCAGCTACATGAGCTTAATGATTTCCTGGCATCACGACCACCGATGACGTAAATGTCGAAACCGACTACTGCCGTCCGATGGAAGGCTCGCGGACCGATCGAGTCGACACCCTCCACCTGCAGGAACGACAAGTTATGGCTTTATGTTTCTTTGGGTCATTCGTTCTACTAAAGTGAAGTCCTTACATTAGAGTCCAAGCGACCAATCCCCGGAGGAGAGGTTCAACCCTCAACAGTGGACCGAAATTGCTACACCGTGGAGGGAGGCACTCGACAAAGACCGCGAGAAATTAACTTGGAGGAATGGAGGAATTATGAGAGGCGGAGGAAACAGGAAGACCCGAAGAGAAGCTCTCGTCAAGTTCGACAGACGAACGTAGAATCAATTTCTGATCAACAGCTGACATTTCAGGTTCGTACAATGGCAAATACAGATGTTGGTGTTTTGGGTTTTATCGACGCAGAGATGGAGGCAGTACGTCCCCCACCCCAAATCAAAGCCTTCTAATTCACGATGCGTTACCACGCAGATGGCAAACATCGACACTGATCAGTGCTTCATTTATTACGTTGAGATCCAAAGACGATCAACGATTTCTAAAATCAGCAGACAGGTCGCCATGACAGTTGAAGTAGGACGCTTATTGTAAACGGTATTTAAGGAAAACTTCACATCCTTCGTCGATTCCCATTAGAACTTACATTTTACACGAGACTCAGCATTTGAGTAATTTATTTATTTATTCTTTTTAATTCATGTCTTTGGAGCTCCTTTTATAAAAGGGTTCAGTGCAATGGAAATTAGCGTAAACGAAATAAAGAGGCTAAGAGGTCCTTGTGATTAAGTTTAAATAAACAATTACTTAGTAAAAATAAGCAACAAACGAAAAGTTACTTTTTCTCGGAGGCGTCATTTAACAAGTCGCGGTAAAAGTAGAATTTTGAACAACTCACCACAGTCCATCGGTCTGCTCGTGTGTCGTAGGCTTCGATCACATCTGTCAGCCTTACTTCGTGATCATACCCACCAACAGCAAACAGAATGTCCTGTGGGATTCGCGGGCGGGCAATCCTTGGTGTCACGAGGTCCTTGTCGTCCTTCGTCAAGCTTTTCGCCTCGTCCAGGAATTTGAACTTCTCAGAGACCACGGGTCTGCACGCCTCGTCTTGCTTCGGCAACCTTTTCGCCTTGTCCAGGAATTTGAGCGTCTCCGAGATCCAGGGTTTGCACGCCTCTATTTCCGTCACGTACGGGTGCTTTGATACCTGTTGAACAGTTCAATGTGGACCTTATGAACTTTTAGGAAGAGATTCCATGTTCCATTGCAGAGGAGAAAAGAAATTCCCACATAATTTGGTTCTGAAATCACCGAAATATACAATGACATATACGCGAAAATATGTTTTTTTGTTTATGTAACGACGCTCTTAACAAATGCACAGGTTGACGAGAGAATCGAAATCAAAGTTAAATCGATCTTAGAGAAAACTATTTAAATGTGTTTCAACCGAAACTTAAATACTTCAGTAATTGTTGCTTTTTGAGTTACATTAAAAATTGTAATTTATTTCTCGTCTCTCCCGTGCGAGATGCACATTCTTTTTGATTCGATAACTTTAATTAATCGTCAAAATTACGTAGCACCAAAGAAGATTATGACAATTAGTGCTTCGAGTTTGAAGGGAGGCAACCTTCTGCATGTTGATGGTTGGGGTGGAAGGTCCGTCAACACAACAGCGTGGGGTTATGGGCTCATTGTCTATTACGAGGCATTGCATGTTTCGACCTTAATTGGTCATCATCAGATGGTTCTCTTTAAGTGTTTGAAACTAGTAGATACGAATGATAAGTTGTAAAGACATTTGAAGCAGATAACATTTTCATGGATCCGTGAGATTGTTTCACGAATATTCGTAAGAGGTGAGCGGCTGAAATCACAAGGCATTTGACCTTGAATAGAAACGTTTTTCCTCTCGGGTTAAAGCGCATGGTGAAATGGAAGAAGGAATATGGCTGCTTCGTGAGATTTCGTTTAAAATATTAGAATGTTCAAGCTGTCTATGAGTTTTAAGCCCCTCGGGTAATTTACTCTTGGAAGTAGAACGAAGTTTTCCTGCTGCACTTTTCCGATATCTGTTATCCCTATGTGGTCAATCAGCTGAAGATTTTCATGCTAAGTGATGTATGGTTGGCTATATATATCATCGGAGATACGTGAAATTATTAGAGCAGCTAAGACATGCTTCTTATGGCGGTAGAAACTTTGGTTAAGTCGAACGCTGCGCCAGAAAAAGTGACTTATCCGTTGGAGGATTTTTCTATTCGAGCTGATCGGACGTTTGAATGCAGTTAACGGTGGAATGCCGTAGTTGAACTGAAACAGGCAATGGATCTTAACGAATGCTGGAAATTCAATCAAAGATTGTGGCACAGACGATGAATAAAAGACGATCAGTAACTCCAACCACATGTCTGCGTAAAAGGACGAATCGAGTATTTGTTTTGTACATACACACGCGTATGCGAGCGTGTTACCAGCGCAATTACACAGGTAGTTATTGTAACCATGACAACTAAGAAAATCTGGGGATTTCTTACGCAGGAAAATTTGCGCGGAAGAAGGCATACAGATCATTGAGTAGTTTTACACGTTGTCATTGTAACATTTTAACCAGAATCTGAATGTGTCAACAGATTCCGTTAAAACTTCTTAGTATTAAATATACTGAACATCCGTTTAGACGTTCTCGAGCTGGAACTGCGGACAGACAGACTAGCTTACACGTGACGAAGAAAAAGGCTCCCGATTTACATTAATTGGTTAAGAACACGTGTGAATATGGAATTGAAAATGAGGGATTTACTTCCAATAAACATCCACGATTTCAGGGGCATACTGACCGTCTCATTGAAAAACTTTGTGTCAAGTCGTCCCAGTCTGACGCCCTTGAAAAGGCCCGCGATGTGACCTTTCCTGTTGTCCGGGTCGTGGTTGATCCACCGGAGAATGCACTCCCACACAACTTTCTCGTTCTTCACGTTTAGTTCCTCGGCCTCGATTATCGCTTGCAGCTCCTCTACAGGCAGTTCCAAAAGTTCTTCGCTCTGCTGAGACACTTCCACGAAGTGGCGCAGAACGAAGCGACGAGCGGAAGTCTCGAGGTGGGCGAGGTAGTGTAACCTGCGACAGCGAGGGTAACGCTGACACATTTTAACACTGCAGCAAGAACTGAATTCTGAAGTGTTACCACACCACAGTATTTCGCCTGCAGTTTTTGCCTTAGCCGTTTTAAGCCCGAATCAGCGAGACTGAGAGGAGAGACGTGGAGAGGCAACGGTGAGAGACGCTCCGTTTAACCGGGGAAAAAAGGAAAGTTTTCGGCTCTGAAAGTTCCCAGGCAATGCCCGCTCGTCCTCGTGATAAGGTTATAGGTTGAAACAAGGGCACGCAAGTGAACAAGGCAGTGAGATGAGGAGTGTAGAATTTTGAATTCTGACCTTAACATTGGCGAAACGACGTTTTGGTAACTGCCTGTGTTAATCCCGTGCAACCTCGTGTAACCGGACTAAATGGGGGGAACCACATGTCTGATGAGCGGGGAGAAGGGGAACGTGGTCATGGACTTGAACGAATAAGTAGACACTCGATACAGATTTTAGTCGCTAGCGAATGATGTAGAAGAGTCGCACGCACCAGCCGACGGCAAACTCACTCGTGAGCGCTGTTCGAGAGAGTCCCTGTACTAAAAGAGTGAATTTGTCAGTCATTCTGTCCATCGCATGAACTGGAGGTTCCGGTGTGATTCTGAGGATGTCAGATGATTTGCTTGCTGTGTTGTCCTGAACAAGAAGGAGTAGGGGTTCATCTTCTACGGGAACCAGCGGGTCGGTCTTTATCTTTGCCCTTAATAATAACCAATTCTCTAAATGTCTTGAAGTGTTCGTAATAATCAGCAAAATCTGGGTGTGAGGTTAGATCAATGAATTGTACCGCGTGAACATCGCTTTAAACACTTTCGCCGGTGGAATCCAATCGCAACTGATCTGGATGAAATTCGGTCTCTTAATGCGGGAATCGGATAATCGAGTCTCGGTTTACAGAGGTTCTGCTGTATGCAGAAAAATGTGGGGCTGAATGATGATTTGGGTATTGGGAGGATTATGTGAGAAGCAAGGAATTCCGCAGAGAAAGAAGGAAAGGAAGAAAACGAAGAATAAGATTTCGAGAGGAAGACAGATTTAAGTATGACCCTGCAATAGATCGCGATTAACGTTCCACATGGTGAAATTAGTCATCTGCTGGACATAATAACGATCAAAACATATACAGTTAAATCAGAACATTTAAATTACATGGACGTTAATAATAACCCGCCAACAGCCCTGAAATACAACGCTTTATAGTTCGCCCAGTCCTCAGTCAGAGGCTTTAATCTCCGACCCGACACTCGCTGGTGTCTTGAGTAAAACTGATTCGCTCCTGTGACGAAGGCTGGCGTCACAGCAAATGACAAATGAACATCAATTACCTTGCGACACGCAAGATGTTGATACAGTTGAGAACGTCCATCGCTTCCTTGAGGAAGTCGCAGCAGAGTTCAGTAAAGCCTGGTACCCACAAGTACTCAGCCGTCTCGAGCAGCTGACGCGCGTTGTCGGAGCGGATGTCCACCTCGCGAAAATAAACATAATCCAGTATCAGGGTGATCATGTCTGAGCTGACTCCGTGGAGGAGAATGTCAGTCTCCTCACTGGTGTGCAGGGTTGTCGTGAAGAGTGTCCTGAAACGTCGATTTGGAGAAACGGCGAGCAGAAAATTACAAGTCATGCGCAGAAATTTTAAGTTTTTATGACTCGCGTAGCCAAATAAAAGTATCTTTCGTCAATGTGGTGGATGAATTTTTGTTACCTGAAGACTTTAAAAACTCCCAGAATGAGTACGATTAACTGCGAGAGGTTCAAGAGCGGGCGAAGACTTAAAAGAATATAAATTACAAATCGGAAAGCAAGCAGCGAGCATTTGTACTATAGAATGGCCACCCTGTTTCTTACATAACCTTGAATCCTTCAAGAGATATCTTAGGTTATAACAACTACTACAGAAATTTTAAAGCCAACGCAAATATTTCAACATACATCGCGGGCTGTACATTCCACTGATCTATCAGTTCGTAATATGAAATCTATTTGTTCTCTCAAAACATTTTCCCAAAAATAAACAACTTAAAAGGAAAGCCGATGTTTCTACGCGGCCTTTACAAAGTGATCGCCAACCAGCAAACAATTTCCTATTATAAATTAAGATCTTTGCAGTGCAAGATAAACAGAAATATTTGATTGTCGGAAACTGAAAAAGCGGCACAGCTCGTAACAAGACGTGAGATACGTCTCTTGGAAAAGGGAAACAATGGTTCACGGTTAAAATTCATTTGTCATTTCAAGAACGCACCGCGATTTTAATTAAAACACAAGCAAATTAACGTATGCATAAATTATCGATCAAGTTTCTCCTATCAATGAAACATATCTCGCGAAGATCTTTGTTAAAGTTTATTTCAGACAGAGCAACACACAGCAGCTTTCAATGTTCCGGGCAGTACCAACTTTCTTCTGGACTTCGTCGGTCGTCTTTAAAACGAATACGTTATGGAAATGGATTCTAATTCTCCCTCCAGATCGATTGACTGTCACCTTGGTACAACCGCACTTAAGAATTAGTATAAAAATCACGTACGTCTTCTGGGATGTTGCGTCGTGACGTCTCGTAGAAGATATCGGACGTTTCAGAGGTGCTTACTGCCTCCATCATCAAGGAAAGAAGGCAGTAAGTACGTCTGAAATACCACTCAGTTTCTACGGCGCCGTGAGATATCATGACAACGAACAAATAACAAAAGACATTCAGCCGTATAAAAATACAGGTTTCTGCATCAAAGGGGATAAAATATTTCACACACGAATTGGCGTCTATTGTGTCCTTAATTCACGTGTCAGTCAACCACGTCAGTAAATAAACAAACCTGAAATATTCGCTGCGCATCGACAGAATCACTCTGTGGACTCGAAAGACGCCGCCGTCCTCCGACCTCAGCACCGCGTCACACAAGAGGTTCTTCTCTCTTAGTTTATTCAGACGGACCAATGCTTTGGTGCACGTGCACCTGACGCCATCTTGCTCAGGACAGCCGCTTTCTCGCTTAACCTCCATCTCCTGAAAAACATTCGATCGCTGTTACAGGTTTTTCTTCACACTGACGCGTGTGCACATCAACTGAGAGTGACTGAGAGGAAACACGATACTGTGAAGAATATCTGGTCCTGAGAGCGGGATGGCGAAAATTGCATAATATGGAGCTTTATAGATCTCTTCGCTAATTAATAAATTGTAGGGTGTCAGATCAAGGGTGATGAGATGGGCTGGGCATGTAGAACACATGGCAGAGACAAGAAGTGCAAATTTTAAATCGGAAGACCTGAAGAGAAAATGTCACTTTAAAGTCCTATACGTTGATGGGATAATATTAAAATGGATCTTAGAGGGTGGAGAATGAAGGTGTGGCTTGACGCCATCTGCTTGTGAATATGGCTTAGAGGCGGGGTCTTGTAAACACTTCTTGTTTCATAAAAGCGAGCCATTTGATTATCTAGGCTGCTGTTAGATTGTCGGCTCCGCGGAGTCAGTTTGTTTTTTTTGTTATAGAAATGCCTGTTGAGATTCAACACAAAATGACAAAGCTCTAAATGTGACTAATCGAACTAACTACCTAGACGGCTTACCGAACACGAAGTTTCATCACCGAATTAACCAAAGCCCTGTCCTGGTCCAACAAAATCCAATCTCCTTCAACTCCGATCTCCCATAGATCCCGCCAGAGATTATTCTCCCATCTACGTCTAGGTCTCCCCAGCGGCCTCTTCTACTCAGGCTTTCCAAAAATACCCGGTGCACACCTCTCGCCCCATCCATGCATTCCACATGCCCCGCCAATCTCAATCTTCTTGGCTTAATCACCCTGAAGATGTGACTGATTTAGGCAATGTTAAGTCATGCCGCATGTTTGTCATTACCCGCATAAAGTTAATTCTTCTTTTACGTAAACTACGTAGGCATTACGTATAACATATCAAGTAATCTGTAAAGTCTTAGATGCTTCTACTCTGGTGTACAGATTTTAAAAAAATTACGAAAAAATATGCCATAGAAATTGCGTGACCTTCGATGCAGATCCAGACAGTTAAGAAATAAATTTTGGAAAAAGATGGTTACGCCTTTTCATAAGCATAAACTTTTCGAGTTCTTCTCTCTCTGTAGAACTAAAAGTGCTTAAGAGCTTACATGACTAAGGACTTTCCTGCCTAAGTTATACATTTATATAAACTACGAGCGCAATACGTCACTTAAATTTATCAAATGAAGGCGAGATTTACGGTTGGGAACAGTCACAAAAGCTCTAATTAGTTCTAACGCAAGCGCAGATCAGGACTAGATCACGCTACTCAAACACTGCAATGAGCAAGGTATTCTATGAAAAGTCGATTGGTACTCGGCTCGTCAAAGAACATTCCACTTCCTTTACTGAACCAGAAGGTTCATCATCGTGTTCACAAAAGCCCGCCACCGGGGTCTATCCTGAGCCAGTTGCATCCAATTCGCTACTTCGAGACCCATCTCCCTAAGATCCATCTTAATGTTATCCTCCCACCTACGCCGAGGTCTTCCCAGAGGTCTCCTCCCTTCAGGCCTTGTAAACACTCAACTCACCCTAACAACATCGGGTGAGGAGCTCGTCATGCGTTTTTCTCTATTATCTGTCCCACCCCCGTTTTGGGTCCAAACATCATCCTCAACACTCTGTTCTCAGAGACCCTCAGTCTATGTTCTTCCCTCAAATTGAGAGACCACGTTTTGCACCCATAAATACTTTGCACTCAATAATAGCAAGCATCCCCGGGATTTAATCTGTTGTTGCAGGGATGATCGTCCATAATTAGGCTTGTGAATCCGAAATAATAATTCTTCTCAGTTCCCTAAAACGCTTTAATAATGTCGATGTATCAGGAATTGTATAGTTTTAGAATTATTGTTCAGAATATAAACCCCACTTCTTAAGATCCACATATTTTTATTAAGATTCTGGGCTACAATACAAATTATTTTCCTTTAAAATTGTAAAATGTTGATTGCCTCCTGGAATGTTCTTTCATTATCAATGATGCCGTGAACAAACAGAAGTCGATCTAATGTTACTTAAAATTGTGTTAAAAAAGTTTAATTCTCTTACACGAGTTCACAAATGCAGATGAAAACTGTAAAGTTGATGAACAATAATAATGAATAGGAATCACTTACCTCAAACTTTGTTCAATTGTACGAGACCACGACGTCCACCGTCAATGATCGATCTAATCTAAAATATAATGGAGAGAGTGGAGGGCAGTATCACAGATTTCTCAATAATTCTTATATAAGAAAAGTAATTGTGATATTCTAAAACGTTTTTAACAGCACAAAATTATCTAGTCTACGACGCATTCACAGCAAATTCTTTCCGCAATAACGAAAGCGGATTGTTGACGGCAATAATGAAACAACAATGCCGAGTAAACAGATGACGCAACAATTAGTTTCTTCGGTAAAAGTGTGGAGTGCAATAAGGTTCATTCAGGCTATTATACTTCATGCATAAGAAACGAGAAAAGAGACTTACGGCACGCTCAACCAAGATTGTTGCAGGTGTGGTTAGGAAATTCCAGTGCTTTTTCTTGCATTGTTACGCACGCAGGAGTTCACGTAAAGACTGACCATTGTCGGTCCATATTTACACATTGTTGGTACTTAAAGAAAAACAGAATCACTCTAACTTATAATTTGGTTACATTCAATCATAAATGTAAAAAGTGAATAATTAATATTAAATGTGCTCCTTATCAGAAGGAAATAAATTTAAAAATAATGACAAGAGGCATAAGAAAGAATTGCAATTTCATTTTCGCTTATTGAAAAATAATGTCTGGTTTTATTTTGCTTTACAAAAATAGGAAAATTTCATCTTCGAAATTTTTTCAGAAAATTTGGGAAATTTTTGGTTTTGTGCGCATGTCAGACAATTGCAGCATTCTTTCATTTTTCGACAATTTTAAAAAATTTCAATTCTCTATAAAATTTTCCCTACTCGATCCCTAACAGAAATAGTCTCTTCCACATTCGATAACTGCCAGGCATGGTCTCGGCCTGAATCGGTCTATGCCTCACTCGCTATCTGCCGGATACTGATTGACTCAGTTGGTCTGTGACATATCCGGTCTCTGCTGGAATCAGTCTGAATCACCCGATTTCTGCCGCTCTCGAGCTGCCTCACTCGGTCTCCAGGACTGTGTCTGCCTCAGCGTTTTCTCCATCACCCGGTCTCTGTCGGTAATAGTCTGCCTCACCTGATCCTTGCAGAGGCGGCAAGTCATAGACCGGGTCCGGTAGAGCCCGGCTCCTTCAGAGACCGGATCGGCAGACACTGGTTCTGGCAGGGATCCGTTGGAAAGAATTTTGGAAAAAAATTCAAATTTTCAAAAAATAAAAAATGCTGAAAATTGTCCATAAAGCTCACAAAACTAAGAAATTGAAATATTTCAAATAAAAAATTTCAAAATATTTAGAAATTTTTTAGTTTGTGCGATTTTTAGACAATTTGAAGCATATTTTGATTTTTCGAAAATTTCGAAAAATTTGAATTTTTTTTTCAAAATTCTCCCCACCCGATCCGTGCCAAAACAGGTCTCTGCCGTACCCCGCCTCTGACGGACCCGGTCTCTAGACCCTGTCTCTGCGAAGACCGCGTCCGTCAGCGACCGGTTCTGGTAGGGGCTGTGCACGTTCCAGACTCTGTACGACCCGGTATCTGATGGGCAGTCTATGCATATGTAATTAATAATAAATTACTGTTGTCATCGATCATTAGTAGTGACAGCATTTTGTTTTTTGAGGAATCGTAGGTGGCAATTGATTCAGAAGTGAAGTTGTCCTTAAGCCGGTATCCGTAATGTCTCAATACACGTCATCACTTCCTTTCAAATCCGTTGTGTTGTTTGCACCGTTTTTCAGGTCCATCTATCCTGCTGACTCGTCGTTTGTGTATTCTATGCCCCGAGATAGAATTGGGGAAACTAAGGAACATGAAATTAGGCAGTTGAATATCAGATAAATCACATCCATTAGAATTCAAATCAAACAACTAATGTACTATATTCAAAAGCAAAAGTAATATGACAATATGTAATAAAAAAAAAGAAACAAGATTATAAACCATAAAAAGATGAATAAGTAATTTGTCTTACACAATGCTAATATAACAGAAGGAACATTCGTGTTACACACACACACACGTGGTGCATCCATACTTCACTGGCTACCACACCCAAGACACAGCAGCGGGAAACATTTCCCCTGTGAAACAGAATTACAGTAAAAAAAAAAGCTCTCCCCCCCTCCATCTCAAAATTGTAGGGTTGTGGGCGCTGTCTTAGCTGCCCGACATTACCCGACCGCCTACCGGCCCAAACTCGCCACTGCAAGTGGTACCCCTTGTAGCCACGCTACAAGATTCAAACAGGAAATGTTCACGTGCATCACCAATGTGATGACACCTATAATCTTCCAACTTCAACAGAACTTACATATATGTTACAACAACAACAAAAAAACAAGAAACAGAACACCAGGTGCCCCCATGGCACGGTTCACACATTTTTCTTCATTTCACAAATCCAGAAACTACACCTTCTCTAACGACCAAGCACCCGCATGGACAACCAATCCACACACTCATCTCTCTCAACTCCCAATCTCCTCTGTCTAGCGTCACCACGCCACGCAAAAATTATGAAATCACGCTATCCTCTCACCAGGCTTAGGCTTTGGAAATCAAGCAGTAATTACGCAGTGCCTCCTTGTCAACTGCGTAATTCCTAGAACTGACTACCCTCGCTTAGCCTCGCGATGGGTGTCGCTACAACTTGTCTCAAGACAAGTATATCAGTGAATTCAATCAGAAAAATACAAATGTCCATCAATGAATAATATAAATAATACCAATTTCAACACAAGTTACCCCAATATAAGAGAATACCCACTGTAATATAAAAAAACTAGCCAAACATGATTATGATGATGCAACGCCCAAGGAAACTGGGCTACGCCCGATCACAAGCATACCATACTTACAAATTCACTCAAATCCAACAAAACATAGCACACCAGAAAATATACGCAATTGCTCTCTCATTGTCAGCTACCACAGGACACAATATTAAACCGAATTTAGAACCAAAAGAAGATGCGCACACAATCTCAAATCCAGACAGAATTTCACTACTTATCCGTCTCTATCGTAGCTGGCAAAACAAGCGAGAGATAGCAAGACCACATCCTTCCACAAGTCCTCAGCTCAGGAGAAGGGGGAGGGAAAGATGACAGCTAATTGGTTGGGCAAAGTCTCATAGGACAAAGAGAAATCATGGCTGGAACGTTACAGATGGTCAATCATAACTTCTCATGGTCGAGCAAACACAGTTCAAACGCTGGCCCACAGAGGTCGCTAACAAACCCTTGAACCATAGAATGGTTCATTTTCTGGTTATTCGGACATGGTACTCCCACATACATGAACCTAGAGTTAAAATTCCGTGCTAAGCTTTCGTAGATCTGCTCACTTTTCTCACGGAATAGACCCGATCCCTCAGCAGCTTTGAAATCAAATTTGTGTTATCAGACATTGTAGCTGGGTCCTGTTGTTGGATAGACAGGTCAGGGTCCAAGGGCTACCAGATGATGCACATAACTTGGGCAATGTGCATGATGTATCATTACTTAGGTCAAATTTTTCGTTTATAAAATGTAAAGTAAAGTTTATTTCGACAGACGCTGTTGTTGACTTCGTGTCTTAACTTGTCGATTATCGTCAAGTAACGTCGACAGTTTAGAAACCTCTGCGCTTCTAATTATAATTTTACATTTCGGAGTAAACCTGAAGCAGGCTGTTAGCACCCCCCGCCCCCGCCCCCGTCAATGTCTTGATCTTCATCGGATGAAATCCGCGTAATTGCGATGAGTTAGGACGCACGGGAAGACGTCTTTTGTTGTAGAAAACTGTGAAGGAACAGTTGTGTCCCGAAATATGAGATGAGTGTAAAGTTTTAAAATTGATTTGTAACAAATCAGATAAAGTTTAGCGTTATGCAGTTTCAGGTTTACTTCTGTTTGATTGCATTAGGTCGTTTTGCTGGTGTCTTCATAATACCAGGAACTTCTGAAATTCCCACATCCTGTGCGCATGGGATACTGGGAACGGCCCGTTCTTCAAGTGCCTGAGCACTGCCTTGATCTGTGGACATTCGGCAGGACTCCTTGGACGAGGAATCGGCCCGTCTGCCTGTACACGGGACAGCACAACATCCATGGGATTCGAACCCACGGTCTCAGCGGCACAAGGCCCGCGCCTCAGACCGCGCACCCCCAGTGCGCATGAGCCATTCGTTTCGATTTCCTGCAAGTCTCCTCTCCCCTTGTGCTGGCGTGCCCTTGTATGTGGGGCACCTCTGATACGTACGTCATCAGTGACGTCGCTCACGACCAAACTTCGTGACTCCTCAATACTTTTGACCTTTGACCTTTTGTTAGCGACCGAAGTGGCTTTGGTTTCACGCGTTGTTGGGTTGAGACGAGCGATAATAAACCTGCAACAAATCGTAAATTAAAACAAGAATCACTAAGCATGATAATCAAATTAAGCACGAACCAGTACAATGAAACAACGACAACAACAATGCGAGAGAAGATGGCTGTCTCCAGGGCTGTTGCGCCGTGTGGTCTGGTAGAAGTTTACCGACGTTTCAGAGGTCCATGCTGCCTCCATCATCAGGGCGATGACAATGCAAGTATTTTTGGCAAAGGATTTGAATGATTAAGAAGATGGTTTTGTTTATCCTGGTCTAATTCACAGCACCAATACATTCATAAAAGCGGGGTCGACTTGTTGCGGTCTGTATGTTCTCAGGGACCCGGCCTTCACAGAAATCGACACAAGGTCGAGGGCTATTACCATCTGTTTTCTGTCTCCACCATGTGCTATACCATTGCAGAAGTTGCCCAAGGAGGAACACGACAGTAGTTATCACAACACATCACATCCGGTCCGGGCGAACTAACATCACCCCCCAAAGCTCCTTGAATGAACTTTTCAGGGTAGGCGTGAACAGAGCTGTGCTGGGCCCGACCTCACACGCTCTAGCGCTTAGTTTGCCATTTTGTTTGAAATTAAAGATTTCTGCATTGCAGAATTCAATTCCATTTCGCAGTTTTTCTTGAGACAAACTAGTTGACAAAGCCTTCAAAATGTCGGATGTTTTGGATCGATGCTAATGAAACCAAATTGCATTCATGAGGAATAATCTTAACGCTGGAGCCCAAGTTTTACACCCATACAAAATAGATAAAATCGAGGTTTGGCACCTTCATGCGTATTTTGGCAGGTTGTGAGATTTATACGGCGTCAGATTACATTTAATGGTACGAGGAAAAAGGAAACATTAGTTTCAGGATTTCCGATTTTCTCGGCGAAATGAGTAGAGAAGTTGTCTTCTGGATTTGAATGCCAAATCGTAGGCTTACAGCCAAAATGCTGCAAGGCGCAAGAACCCAACAGGTCCGGAATTCTGATTGCTGAATGTGAATTGTCCTGACCTAAGTGAATGTTTCATTTTTTATGATTTGAAACGCCTCTTTCGAAAATGAAAGCGCTGTTTTGAATAAATTGAGTCTTGCAGATGTGGCAAATGAATTGTGTCTGCGAAGTTATGTTTCTTGCGAACTTTTGTTTCCTCGAAGTAACAAACTTGCAAGTGAAGCATTTTTCTGGTTACACTGAAATTTATTCTTTTGTTTCGCGAATTCCTTTGTAATGTTCTGCAGCCACTCCACTTGCAGACGCATCTGAGGAATTAGTGAAGAAGTTGAAGTTCAGGGGAAATTGTTATACGAGAGAGAGAGAGAGAGTTTTTCTTGTACGTGAGCTACCCAACAAACAACATCTCGTAAATTTCGTCCATTACGTTCTTAATAAAGGCGGGAAAATGTTTCCACTCCCGTAATGGAAAGGGATCAGCTTGCAACTGTGCCCCAGCCTCTCTCTGTCACAGTCGTTTCCTTGTTGCAGAGGTCGAGTTGGGAGCTGCTGGTATGCAGATAACTTTATCCGCCTTTCCGTTCACTGACACGGAAAATGGTATAAGCTCTCAAATGAAATGTGACTCCGTGCAAGGTGTCCGGCGTCTTTGCGATAGTAAGTTGGTGGCGTTTTCAAAAAAGTGCCATGAAATTTCGATTAAGAATTTCGCGAGTTGATAATGTGACCCCACCCTGGTCTTGAGACTTTGGGAGCCTCTGCTCTGAAAGTGGAAGTGGCTGGTTCAATTTATCAAAATCGTGTTCGGCATTGCCCGTTGCATACGACGTTTACTCCCATTTCTGGAAAAACGTCGCGCGTGTCAAATACACCTCAGACATTGAAAGATGCCCAGCGTAATAATTATCATCAGATTTTCTAAGACAGTTACATCAAAAAAGTTGACTGATGGGGAATAAGAAATACGCACAGGATTTTGGTAGGGCAATCTCCCGAAGCCTGATTCTTATGTAGAGTGGAAAAGTGGTTGGCTAATTAATAACTCTGATTTAAATTAGATCTTGGATTGAATTGACTCAGGTTAGATTTTTCTTCCGTACAAGAAGTTCTTGTCAGTTTGGGTACGTCGGCGTCCCAGCATTTCGTCGAACCTGACCGAACTGGGGGACAGCTCGCGACAGTGAGTGTGTTGGAGTGCCTCCTCTTCGGAAGAACGAGGAGCCCGTGATCTTGTGGCGCGTCGCGGGATGCTGGTTCCACTGGAGCGGCGAGGTGTTTGGGCCCATGCCCCAGGTCGTCTGTTACCAACGAGTAACACGTGACGTGTTGATGAACGCTTTTCTAGAATTCTTCATCCAGTAAGCGCTGGGCCTTTTGGCCGGCGTGATAACATTGGCGGCCCGCTGGCCACAACCGGCCCGGGACACCTGTAAGCAGGTCCTCGAAAATATTTACTTTGTTGCGAATTTTACAAGCGCATTCGACGGATGAAACTAAAATTACTCTTGTCTCGTCTGCTGCTTCAAGTACAAGTGCTCCTGACTTTAGTACTTTGTAGGAAAATGTAAGTTCCCCAAGTAAAAACGGCCTCGGATATAAGCCATTACAGGAGCAAATTAAAATATGCGTCACTCGAGAGTAATTTGTGAGCGTTTCGATAAAATTTATATCCAGGTATTTG
Source organism: Zootermopsis nevadensis (assembly GCF_977971745.1). NCBI lineage: Eukaryota > Metazoa > Arthropoda > Insecta > Blattodea > Termopsidae > Zootermopsis > Zootermopsis nevadensis. The sequence goes on from NW_028259155.1 coordinate 6,765,324, forward strand.
CTGTGGAAATTCGTATTTCTGGTCGAGTATTGGAAATGAAAAGTGGCTGTTGGTCCTCACGGTAGTGCCTGGAGGGATTTCGTGGCCCTCGGGTTCAACGGGGAATTGTTCTTGGCCTGAGCGGAGAAAAACCTTTGTACCCCTCTGCTACAGGATATTTAAGCTGCATTTATTTCTAATTATGTGGTACCAATGAAACTGAATTCTAGCTAATAAAATAGGCCACTTTTTCCAAATTAATGTTTCAAAACTCCAAAATAACAGGAATCAAATCGATGTTTATGTACAGATAATTGTATAGTGATTTCTCTCAGAAAATATTAAGATTCATGCAAAATTCATGAAATTAGTGTACTTATTAGACTAATTGTTACGAAAAATAAAATTTCATCTCAAGTTTTAGAGAAACACCAAATGCAAAGTTTCATTGAAATTTTGCACAGTAGATCCTGCTTTTGGATAACAAGTTTCAACAGACAGATGGACACAAACTCTGCATTTTATACATTGTGCAAAGAATGCATATAAAAGTGATCTGCAGCCTTTACAAATTTGACAAGATTGTATAAGTGTCATACTTAGTAACTGACAGTGTGGCGAGATACACCTGCACAAAATGTCATACCTGTGTAGGAATATAATATTTGTTGATTTTTTTATCATTCTGAAAGAACAGAGTTTGAATCTCTACTATCAAATGGCTTGTATAAATCTACTGCAAATTTCCGTTATGAGCACAAATGTTTTTGCTGCAAAGTGCAATTTCAGTGATTATGGTGATTCTTCGTGCTTAACTGTAACATGACATCCTGTGGTGAGAGGCTATGAACATAAGTTACTTATTACATTGTAATTTGTGTATGGATAAATGTATTTAATGAAAGTGTTCTTCTAGGATCTTGTTTCTTTCTGTTTGTTACTCATTTCTGTGCGATGTTATTGGATACTATGAAATGGGTTTATAAAGTGTATATATACATTCCACAGTCCAAGCAGTTGAGAAGGCATAGTCACGAACTCATCAGTATCTGAGTATTATTAGATTTCCCAATTTCATTTTTGTTATTTGTTTAGCGAAATTTAACTTGAATGAATGGAAAAGAGCTATGGAATTTTAACACCGGCAGGTTCTATAATTTAGCTTTTGCTGGCTTAAAAATTAACTTCTTGACCTTTCTGCAATTGCCAGAGCTAAATATTTTAGGGTACTGTTTCAATATTGGATAAAACACAATTAATTTAAGCCACTGTACATGCAGGTCAGGACCTACCATTTGATTCGGTCGTGAGGCAGTGGCTAAGCTGTGCTTAAAGGAAGACTGGGTGAAGGGAAGGCCTCGTAACTAGAAGCGACTGACTGAAATCTGCCAGTTAGTTGTGAGGGATGTCAAATCAAAAGAGAAACTGAATGATTTTCAGAAGCTGTGGCACAACAAGCTCTCTAAACTTAAGCACTTGGTTACCACTTACTTAACAGAGCAGATATGACTTCATAAATCTTCAAATTTATGACTAGAAAAGGATTTTAGAACGAACTTTAAAAAATTAAATTATATAAATATTTTATAAACAATAAAGTGAGGCAAGGAGCTCAAAATATGGTTGAGGTTTATTTGAGGTTGCAGTCCATTAAGCAATGTGAACATTTATTTGAATTTCTGACAAAATATGAAACTTCTGGTGATGATAGTTAACAGGCAAGTGTATCCAGTTGTAAAAGACATTCTAATAACAAACCTGGTTATAATTCATTGCTGACCACTCATAATGATACCTTTACTTGTTATCAACACCACATTTAACTTTGAAATAGCAGGTCCATATTTGAGTTTAACTAACCTACTCTTGTGCCATTAAAGGTGGGTAAGACTGCATGCAAGGCCGGATATCTTTTACATGAGATTGAAACTGGCATCAACAACCGAGGAAATATCGGTCCAAATTGTTTCTTATTCCTAAAGAAAGAGTACAAAAATATAATTTCTAACCTTGCCGTTTTAACTGTGGATGAGAGTACAGATATTGTAACATACAGTTCAGCTACCAGTTTTCATCAAATATGGATTCCAAACCAATCAATTGTAACAGAAATTATTGTTCTGTTTAGTGTGAAAATACTGGTCGTGATTATGCAATCATAGGAGTTGAGGTTTTCATGGTTGGGAGTATGAAGGTGGACTACACTGCGCAACAACACAGAAGACAGCAATTTTCATATGAACAAATGTGAAAGAGCCATTTAAAAGTCTGATTTAAATCTGAATAAACTGCATGAAATCACAAAAGATATCACTCCTGCTCTAATATGAAAGAACAAGTTAGGAAATGTATCCGCTATGTAACAATCCATCAAGTTTGCTGTTACCCATCTTTCAAAACAGGTATGATAGATAAACAATATCGAGGAATATAGAAACAATTTTTAATAAAAATATAATGTTTATGAAACAACTCTCCAGGGTTCATAGTGGATGATTCAATAAGTTTCCACCGTTTGCCTTTGCAGCTGTTGTCCTTACACATGAATCCATGTTGTTAATGGTTTGGTGAGTGTTACAAAGTATGGTCATGCTTTCGATTTGTCAGGTCAACCTGAAAATGATGTACTTTATTAGTTACAGAGCATCCAGCTTTTAAAATATGCTGCATATCTTGTAGGCTGTTCATAGTGTGTTATAGCTGGCAACTGTGCCAGAATACAGGCGGTCAGTCACCGGCTTCTTAAGGGGAAGCCCTGGGGTTTATTGGCCAGTGATGACACATGCAGTTGCAACAATCTGTTTTGTAATAATATTTTTGTATAGCCTGAAAATGGCAATAATAGCCAAAATATGTTTCCGTGTATTAAATAATTAAGTTGATCTTCTTGTGTATGTTTGAGGGCTGACTAATATAACATCATTTAATGTGTAAGACGAAAATAAAAGCAATGCCCAATAATATTGTAACTTGCAGTACATATATATATTTGATTGTAAGAAACACTGTGTATTAAAGGTACATTCGGACATGCCTGTAATTATGATGCCTGTTACAGGGCCTCATAGTATCCCCGTAGAAGATTTCAGGTGCATTAGAGGAAGTGGGGGTAATCACGCAGCCACATTAATTATTTTTCAAACGATTTGAATTGAGCGCGCTCTTTTCGCACTGACATCTCTGGTGACGCCATAGAAATGGTCTAGAGCTGTTAATGGCCGCATGGTTCGTCTTTGTTTGTGTGTGGTGAAGAAAATCTCGTTGTGTGCATGTCTCGTCTAAGTTTTAAAGTTAACAGATTGCATGGTAAATGTAACTTTGTGTTCTTTATACTTAATACAAATGATAACATGTGAAAGTACAAATATGTTTCAGTATGAATCTGTGAAAAACTGAGTTTAGTTTTTCTCAGGTGGCTGGTTGTTTCACTGTCATTACTCATATTTAAAGTGCTAAATTGTGAATGCAGTTGTACTGAACATGACAAAATTTGTCTTGTGAAAATGGAAGGTGCATGTTCATTGGCTTATGTAGAAGTGGTAACTGTGTTGTGAAGTAAAATTGTGCGTTCTTGGAGGGGTGTGATGCATGTATGGAGGAAACTTGATTACTTGAATGTGAATGTATTTTGTCTTTCTAGGAATAGCCAATTGCTAGAAAGTAATTGACCCTTCATATTCTACTGAGCGGCATGCTGTGTGTCACGTGACCTACTTACTGCTTGCCAGAGAAGCAGTGGACTGTGTGCGGCAACAGTTGTCAGACTTACTTGATATTATAACAGGAAACCTGCTGGGAGCATGAAGGAACCTGGTGTTTGCAAGAGATTCATCTCTGTCTGAATTAGGCATGCGTTGTGTAAGTACGTGAGCATTAGGATGTATTTGATGTGCTTGTCGTGTGAGAGAGATGAGTCTGTCCAATTTTATGTGGTACTTGTGACTGTTGTGTGCAGTTGTGAAGTATGGCGTATTTCTCAATTCTGGGCGTGTCCCCGTATCGCCAGTGTCTTGACTTCTGTAAATGTTTTAATATCTCTGGGGACTTTTTATATAATATTAGCAATAATACAGGGCTGTTGGCAAACAGATTATGCCATACTTTCGGTCCTTCACATTGCAATGTGTGGGGATTTATCACAAGTTTGGTTGACTTCTGGCCCCCACAAGCCTGCACTGGCATGGGCCTTTTTGCACTGTTAATGTTTGAATTTGGCCCTGGTGAAAATGATAGTAAATACATTTCAGGCCATTCTATAATCATGCATATCTTATGCGTATTGCACTATTCTTTGCTTAGGGAAGTATGCTAATTTCTGACATTCAAATAGGCACCAATTACCTACATCATATTACTCATACTTAAAAATTAAAAAAAACATTTTCATCCAAGTACAATTGGAGGATCACTTGGCAGCGAATATAACGGCTCTGTGTCCTTTATTGTTGCATCAGGCTGATGATGGAGGCAGCAAGGACCTCTGAAATGCCTGTAAACGTATACGAGACTACACGGTTCAACTTCTCAGAAGACAGCCAACTTCAGATTCACTACCGTGAAAACCTCAAATCCTGAAAGTGAGTAGCAAGTTACCATGGCGTTGTTTTATGCTGTGGCATGCGTTTAAATGTTTTACTGGGTCCATCAGTAATACCCGATGGTTTTCAGAATGATAACTCTTCTTGGGTTAGAGTGTTAATATAATTTTCAAGTACAGGAGCTTTCTCAAAAAAACATTACTTAGAAATTGTTATTTTTAAAAATAACATTAGTCACATGAGCTCCGTCAGGCCTGACGCTGTCATAAACGTGTGGTGAAGATCCTCATTATGCACTGCAGAATCTTTCTGATTTATTAATGGATTCATGTTTAGAGATCGTCGAGGGTTGCTGGCTGTTTCATGTACACTTCTCTGAGATTTTGAGTTTGCGAGTGGTGAGTTTTATTTTCTGCTGCAGGCGATGCACTGAACAGCTCGTGTAGGGAATTTAAATTTCTATGCAGACTTTTCCGATGAAGTAAATATCTAGGGAACTATGTCACCTAATTAAAAAGTATAGAGAGATTGTTTACAATTTAATGAAGTAAAACAGTGTTATATATAACTGATATAAGGGACCATTAAAATAATTAATTATCTTGCTATATCTGTTCTCCTTTCCAGTTTGGTGGAATGGTTATCCTGTGTGGGAGGAAGCAGCTTTGAGAATGCAGAATGGTGAATTTTTATATGCAAACTTTTACAATTATATAATATCTTAGGAACTATTTCACCAAATTCAATGGATTAAAAAATACAATTGATCATAATGAAGTATATCAGTTATATATAACTGATATAAAAGGCCATTAAAATAAATATTTATTAGTCGTTCGCTCAGACATGAGCTGTGGATATGCGCGTAAGGGAGGGTACTGACGCTGTCTGCTAGTGATAGTGGGGCGAGTAGGGGAACAGATTTCTCTGTACTACTGAACACAAAAATATCAGTGCAGATTGAATTACTTACAGCGGCTGACGAACATTTTACAAAGCTTCTATTCCACTTAATTCCCCATCATCTTCTTCTGCATCTTCTTCCTCCCTCTCGTTTTCCTCACTACTGCTACAACTGTTGGTATCACTGCCATCTTGTAAATTAACTGTAATTTGTTCCGAAATGTCGTCAAGAACAGGTTCCAACCGCAAGTAATTCTGTTCGCACTGACGGGATTTGTTGCACCTCGAGGTCCATTCTTCCTTTGTGATGCTACTAAACTTTTCCTCAGCTAGTTTCATAGCATCATCTAGACGGAAACTGACATTCTTTCTGGCGACATATTCTTTGACCAATCCCCATATCAGTTCAATCGGATTCAGATCTGGATGATATGGCGGCAAGCGAAGGGCAGAGTGGCCATGTTCAGACAGTAGAGCGTCAATTTTGAATGTTTTGAATCGTGGCTTACGCAGTTTAATTAGAGAATATAATTCGGGCTTACACATTCCGTCACTGAAAGGAATGCTACGATCTGAAAGCCAGTCGATCATAGCACTTTTTCGAGATGAAGAAGTTGGAGCCGGATTAAGTTGTACGTTATGGTAAGCTGCATTGTCCACTACTAATACCGAATTTGGTGGAAGGTTTGGAATTAACTTCGTTTTGAGCCATCTTTCATAGTTGTCAAAATTCATATCATGATGATAATCTCCAGATTTTGTCCCCGATTTAAACATTAACAAAGCATTTGGAATGAAGCCATTTTCATTGCCAGCGTGTACGATGATGACTCGCTGTCCTTTGGAGACGGGTGCAAGTAGACCTGCATTTGTACCATCACCCCAGGCATGTCCTTTCGTGTGTGAGGAGTGAATGCACGTTTCGTCCATGTAGATAATAGGTCGCCCCTCATTTCTGTAACGACTTATATTTCTCAAATAAGACAGTCTTGCTGCACGAATATCATCCTTTTCGATGAGAACTTTCCTATTACTTTCCGATTTCCTCCACCTGAAGCCTAAATTTCTAATTATTTTCCAAAGAGCCCACTTCCCGCCACTGAAGTTAATCTTTTTCTTAATTACTGCCAACAACGATTTTAAAGTAGGACGCTCGCCTTGTGTAGTGTGAAATTCGTTAATCGTTCTTCGAATTACACACTTGTCAAAATCATCTACATCTGTTTTAATTTTCCTTCTTGGCCGTTTCTTGTGAGGTGTGCTGAATTCTTTTCCCACTCGTTTATTATGTTCGTACTCTTTCAGAATGCGTTTCAGAGTACTTATGGACACACCAGTAGCTTCAGAAACACGATTTTGTATTTGATTAACGTCAATCACATTGCCGCTGTCCGCTTCTTTCTTCATAAAACTGTAAACACTTATCACCATTTCTCTACTTTGGCTGTGTATTACTTTACGTCCCCCTATTTTCTTTACACCTCTGCCCACGCTTTGCATTCTGTTCGTGCTGAGTAGAAACAGCGATGAATATGAAATGCCTATTAAAAATGGGTCAATGTTTTTGAAATGGAATTTACCACACGAAGTGAACTCGGCCGCTTCTGCCTTGGAACTGAGCTCTGAGTTCACCCCATCCACTGTTCGGGGTGGAAATGCACTGCACATCTCAAGGCCATAGCTCATGTCCTAGCAAACAGCCTATACTTACACATTTCCTGTTAATTATTGATGAATTTGTGAATCATCAGTGTGGGTTCAGATGTAACAGATCAACGATTGATCAGATATTTTGCATTCGTCAGATACTAGAGAAGAAAATGGGACAGTACATCAGTTAATTAAAGGTTTCAGAAAAGCCTACCATTTCGTTAAAAGAAAAGTGTTACACAATATTCTCATTGAATTTGGTATACCAAAGGAACTGGTGAGTCTAATAAAAATGTGCTTAAATGAAACCTGTAGCAAAATTTGTGTACTTAAATATTTATCTGAGTCATTCTTCATCAGGAACGGTCTGAAACAAGGAGACGCTTTGTCTTCATCGCTATTTAACTTTGCGCTAGAATATGCCATCAGGAAAGTCCAAGATAGGCAGAGGGTTTGCAATTGAACGGGACACATCAGCTATTGGCATTTGCTGATGATGTTAATTTATTGGGGGACGATATGAATACAATAAAGAGGAACGCAGAAGTTTTACTAGAGGCTAGTAGACAGGTGGGGCTTGAAGTAAATTCAGAAACAACTAAGTACATGTTAGTATCTCGTCATCAGAAGACAGGCGGGCAGAATTATCTTAGGGTAGCTAATAAGTCCTTTGAAAGTGTTACAAAGTTCAAATATCTGGGAACAACAATTACATCAAAATTATGTTCCTGGGATACTTAGGAGCACATTAAATTCAGGAAATATGTGTTACTTCTCAGTTCAAAATAGGGATTAGCTCTATCGATTGGGCCCAGCAGATTAGGTTTTACCTGAAGATGGAGATGGATTCCCATTTCAGAAACGTCGTGGCTTTTATTGATTTTATTTAGTGTTGGACGATGGATAATATCCAGAAAATGGGTTAACTTCATCAAAATATTTTGTCTTCATGTCTGATTTCTAAGAAGCTATAGATTAAAATGTACAAAACAATAATTTTGCATGTTGTTTTGTATGGGTGCGAAACATGGTCTCTCACTCAGAGGGAGGAACACAGATTGCAGGTGTTTGAGAGAAGACGATGGGACATGGAGAAAACTGCATAATGACGAGCTTAAAAATCTGTACTCCTCCCCCAATATTGTCAGGGTGATTAAGTCGAGAAGAATGAGATGGGCTGGGCATGTAGCACGCATGGATGGGACAAGGGGTGTGCACTGGGTATTGGTTGGGAAACCTGAAGGGAAGAGACCGCTGGGGAGACCTTGACGTAGATGGGAGGATAATGTCAGGCTGGATCTATGGGAGATAGGAGTTGAAGGAAACTGGATTTTGTTGGCCCACGACAGGGTCCGGTGGAGGGCTTTGGTTAATTCGGTGATGAACCTTCGGGTTCAGTAAGCCATCTGGTTGGTTGGGTCCACTATTTGGGAAGCCTGAGGGGGAAACGACCTCTGGGGAGACCTAGACGTAGATGGGAGGATAATCTCAGGCGGGATCTATGGGAGATAGGAGTTGAAGGAAACTGGATTTTGTTGGCCCAGGACAGGGTCCGGTGGAGGGCTTTGGTTAGTCCGGTGATGAACCTTCGGGTTCGGTAAGCCATCTAGTTGGTTGGGTCCACTGTTTGAGAAGCCTGAGGGGAAGAGACCTCTGGGGAGACCTAGACATAGATGGGATGATAATCTCAGGTGGGCTCTATGGGAGTTGAAGGCGACTGGATTTTTTTGGCCCAGGACAGGGTCCGGTGGAGGGCTTTTGTTAATTCGATGATGAACCATCAGGTTTCCTAAACCATCTAGTTAGTTAATTGTCTAATGGGTATTTGCAGCTAATTCTGAAAGTACTGAAGAACTTGATACACACTTATTTGTAACTTGGTATTCCTTGTACGTTTGTGACAATGTCTAAAGCAGCGCATTGAACATGTAAGGTGTGGTATTTATTATTTACATGCAGACTTGTACCATAAAAGTAATATCTCAGGAGCTATTTCACAAAACTGAACAGAATAAAAAGATGATTTAAAATATAATGAAGTAACACAGTTATATATAACTGATATAAAGGTCCTTTAAAATAAGACAAATTTGGATACACTAATTACTGAAGCTTCCAAGTGCTGGTCAGCTTCGTTGTAGGGGATGAGCCGATGCACTAGATCAGTGGTATTCAACCTTTTTTTTTCGCGTACCACAAGATATAATTTCTCTTCAACTTTGTACCCCCAAAGTTGGTTTATAATTCAAGTTATACATAGTACATAATCTACATCTAAAATAAATTACATTACTGATTATTCACTGTTTATCATAAAATAATATATACATATTTTTTAAATGTCACGTACCCCCGGGGGTACGCGTACCCCAGGTTGAAACCACTGCTCTATAGCAGCGGTAACCAAACGTACAGACTATTTTCGTCATAGAAGTCGCGTCCTTCGTCAGGACGAGGCAGGAAGTATCTCTGAAGCGTCAGGAAACTTTTGTCATGCTACACGTGGCAACAACGCAAAGACAGCGGAAACCATTTAGTCTGATAACAATTCGTAGTGATGATGTTACGTTCATATGAAATCACAGGATGACCGAGACACCGAACAAATGACCACCAAATTACGTATCAGCTTTTGGTCCTGCCTTCGAACTCCGGCTCAAGCAGCCATTTGCCACGTTCTTTCCTATATCTGTTTTTGTATGTAACTTTCGTCGTTGAGTTTTCTTCTCTCTCTAACAATATCGTAGCCGAGTGATTGCGGCCGGCACCCTGGCGCCATACTTCCGGCTTCAGTCTTTCACAAAGTGTCCCGCACCAAATGATGGTTTGCTGTCAGAAGACACTGTCGTTTCAGTACATTTCAGGTTAAAAACTTAACTTACGGGATTTGAACTCTGAAATTATATTAATTCAACCGTGGATAATATATGAAGGGATGACGAGTTCCATCTTGATAATCGTCCCAAATAGCAGAGAGGAAGTATCCCAAGGGATGCTGTATTAATTACTATGATATCCGGAATATAATATATTCTAACCCTTCCACCTTCTCGAAGCGGTTTGTTGAGGGTGGTTGTCTCGAGGCAGACTTGAAATATATTTTATTATAAAGAATACAAATCATGTGTAGCACCATCGTCTCCTTCATTAAACCAGTGGTCTCCTAAGTGGAGTGCGCGAGATAATTTCAATTTATTTTTGTTTTGAATTTTATTTGTGATTTTATGATGTGATGCTAGATTAAATGCGAATTATTTATAAATAAATTTAAAAAATACACTTAAATATTTATTTGTTCCGGGGGTGCGTGCTAAGTAGGGGTGCACGACCAGAATAGTTTGGAGACCCCTGTATTAAACCACTTCAAACAGACTCAGTAGCCCCCCACTCTTAGGCTGTACACCGGCGTTCACACAAAACTCAACAGCTGTGTCAATCTGAAAACACGTGCAATATCTCGACCATCTTAAAGGCAACTCCACAAGACTAAAACAGAAAGCAATTTCATGACTTGCCCACGCGGCCTTCCGTCGAAAGAATAACTAAGTACAAAAACACTTTATTTATTATTATTTTAGTATTCTGTCTGACGACAGGTCCATATGAACAGGATCCTTCCATCCTTTCCTCGGACTGGGACCTGTTCATATACGTTCTTGGCAGATGATCCAGAAGTGGTTTGCCATTGCCTTCTTCTGTGTGTGAATGGAGTAATTGTTGGGATGCCACAGAGGAAAACTCCGTGTTGCCTAGACCACGGCCTTGCCCAACACAAGTTATAAATTCGGGCACCGCCGGGAATCGAACCCGAGACCCCCAAGATTACAAGGCCAGCGTTTTAACCGCTAGACCACCGTGGCTTACAAAAACACTTCGAAAGAAATTATCAATTGGGATTTGTAAAATGCCTTGATCTTGCAAGTCATAAGACGCAAACAGATGCCAGACATCACCAACAGTAGAGTCCAGAAATCAGAAACTACCACATGTCAAACTAATACAAGCCGTAAAATACCAACAATGGACGTGAAGTGCAATACAGTACATGAAATTGTATTCATAATGTACTATTCAAATATAAATACTGGTGTCTTATTAGTATTAATACGTATAAAACTGGGAAATATTAAAACAATGAAGATACCGTAGGCAACCCGTGACGAGAAACCTTTGTGCTCCAAGGCCAGTTTTAAACTGTCAGAACCCCGCGTGAGCCGAAAGCCAATTGTTAAAACTGAAATAACATTCTGCATTAAGCGTTTTAGTGACGAAAGAGTGTATTGTGAATGCAATGAAGAAATTCTATTTAAATTGTGGGATTTATATTGGTTTTCTTAAGACTGCAAAAACGTCTTTTAGAATCCGTTCACTGTTCCCTTGCCATTACATTAACAAAGGAATTAAAAGCATTTTAATTTGGACTAACACTTGGCAACAATAATTTTTAAAAATATCCCGGGTTATGTCTGGAGAGGCTGCAGGGATTCCATGGTTCGGACGTTTTCAAATATTATCATCCTTATTTATCAAAATAAATAAGGAAGAGATGGGCGGGGCACCTAGCACTAATGGGAAATATGAGATTACTCGCATGAAAGAGACCTTTTGGAATACTAAAACGTTGACAGGAGAATAATATTAAAATGGAACTGAAATTTGAAATGAAGGAGTGGCATGGAATTTAACTTGCTCAGAACGGGCACGAATAGTAAGCTTTTGTGACTGCTGCACTGAACTTAAGGTTTTCATAAAAAATCTAGTTTCCTCCCCTAACGGGTTTGGCAGTCTTTATTGTTATGACATTGAGCTAAACTGGTTCTGTCCGCCGGCCGGCCGCTTGGAAATCGCTGCGTTGGTTTCATGTTTGCGGTGCGGAGCAGGGGGGATGTTTCTTGTCAGGTGGACTAGAGGGCTGCTATTGGTGGGAAGTGTATTACGTCACCGAGTTACACTACTACACACAGACTGAAAACATCAAGCAGTTAAGAGTAGCGTTTAGCGGTTGCACCTGTGTTGTGTCGTGATATTATTCTAGATTCAATCATTGTGCCACTGTGAGATAATCTTAAAGCTGTACCCATTAGAACACATGAAAGCCTGTCGTCTGTTGTTCGTTAGTGGTTGTGAAACGAATGCTTTCAGGATGGCTAGTAGCAACTCGTCACTTCCCCCACCCAGTACATTTCAAACGTTTGCTTTGGTCATTGCAGCAGTGGGGAAGAAGCTAGTGCCGTGCAAGATGTTGTGAGCGTTACTGAAGATGTTTTGCAGTTCGTTGTTCTTCAATGGCGTGGCTTCATAGACCCCAGGTATTATATCAGAATATTCATTGCAGTAAGGAACGTGAGTTGAACGTTGTGGTTTCGCTTTTATCATTCGGTTATCCTTTAAGACGCTGCAGCGTACGTTGATGTTTGTTTTTTGTCTTTTGAGGTTGTGATGAGTTTGCTAAAAAGTGACTGTCGATGATTAACTTCTGTTGAGTAGGTTAGAATTCATTTCTGGTGTACCTTCATTCTGAGAATTGTAATATGCGCCATTTGGAAACTTGAATATCAGTGCTGAGTGGTTCTGGCATTGTTACATCACGGAGCTGTGGCGTCTTGATTGCATTTCTAATGGGTGTGACATGGGCAAGGAAAGTTGAATCCATATTACCATCTTCATACGAGAGGACTGAGTTGGAAATATGTTTCGCATGCTTTATCTTTATAAAAAGCCTGGAAGCTCATTGCCCAAGAATCTGCTGTTTTGTTTGTATATGTATGCATACAGGAAACTGGATATTTTGGATGTGAATGTTTTTTGTCCTTTAGGAGCTCATTACTAGAGGCTTGCTTGATCCTTCTGAGTCTGCTGAGTGGAAAATTGTGTGTCACCTGTGTTTCTTTTTGACTGAAGAGCAGTGCAGCGTCACTTTGCAGGACCACGTGATATCACAACCCAAATTCAACCATAACCTTGACCTGTGTTTTTAAGAAACTGGCCCATCTTTATGTGCATTAGATCAGCATTAGGTCATATTGCAAGTGCACACTATGTGAGAGTTAAGTTGGTCCAAGATAATGTGCTCTCAAATGGCACTCAGCCACTTCCTAGTAAAATTTTCCTTAGCTCAGTTTTCACATCATTGTATTTCTGAAAACACACATTAACCAAAATGTGTAACAATAATTAAGAGATGAAAGTGGTTACCACAGAAGTTGCTTAGGGTGAATTTGGTGTCTGGAATACGAAGAAAATGTGATGTCAGGAATCCAGTCATCTCAGGACTTTGTAAATTTTTGTTTTCAGGGCTGGAACAGTTGCAGCCTGGGCCCTTCATGGTGAGTGCAGAAGTGGTAGCAGCAGCAACTGGAATGTAACAAGTAAGTGCCAGTATGACTGGAGGTTTCCTTGCAACTAAAATTCTTCTTAGGTTGCCAGCCATGTCATGTGATTGAAAGGTGAAACACCAATAATCGTAAAACCTTGCATGCCGTGTAGTGTAATGGAATATAAAACGTGCATACAAACAAAACTGTCCACACTTTGAAGGACACTAATGCCAGACGTGTTTTGACCTCAAGAGGTCATCAGTGTCTAAAACAAGTTAATTCTTATAATACAAATCTAAAAGATTGTGGTTTTTAACAGAGCATAAAAGGAAAGTTCTTTACTACATCATATTTATGTAACACTACTGGGCGTTGATTGCTCAGGAAGGAGTTGGTGCATTGTATTGAGCACTTGGCTATTTTGTCCACTGGTCTGCTTGCCATTGTTGGTCTGCGTCGCCTGTGCCTGTGAACTTCAACGATGCGTGGGTGTTACTGTTGGTTTTAAAAGTGTGTAGGGTATATATTAACTCTGAAATCAGGGTGGCCAACTATTGCATAAGAAATTATTTTTTTTTGGCTAGGTCAAATAACACATTGGAGTCGTGGGCGTTTTGGTCTTTGCTAGTTTCTTTTGTATGGAATTCTTCTAAAATGTCAAAGCATTTTACCTTTTGAGGCTTTGTTCTAGTCCTCAGTGCTAAAGTTCTCAGCACCTTGAGGATGAATATGTTTCTTCAAACATCGATTTTCTCGTCTTTCAACCACCTGGCATGGCTGGTAGCCTGAGATAAATTCATAAGAGGCTGTGTTTAAATGTCAGTTTTATCATACAGTGTGGAAAATTCTAATAGTGTGAGGTAATGTAAAGAGATAGATTTATATCCGAAACCATTTGTTTCTTTGATGGACACACTTTCACTATTTTACCATTAGTTTTACTGTCTTTGCCTTGATGTCTCCTGTTTAGAGCCATTTACGTAGTGGAATCATGAATTCATGGCCCACGATTTAGTTCTGGTCTTCAGCACTTGATACCGCAGGTGTCATAACTTGAATGAAAGTCGCCTAGCTTTGTATGTCATGCCACGCCTCACTAGAGTGAGTGAATGGAATTGGTCTGTGGAACAGGTGCATAATGAAAATATAAAAGAATGAACAGTCAGAAATAAATTTGTAAATATCGATGATATTAGGCTGAAGTTATTTCTACAAAATTTTGATTTGAATATTTATGACAAAATAAAATGCTGTAAATGTTACATTGTAGGATGTTCTCAGAATTGGTGAGTTTGAAAACAGTCCGTTTATGTGCCGAGCAATTTTAGAACTGCTGCCTTTAAGTTTTATCATGAAAGTTATTAAATTCATCTTTTAATTACATTGACTGGAAGTGCTTAGGTTTGCGGTTATTGAAATGTGCCTGCACCAACAAGGCAATTATTCAGACCACATTTGTCTGACAGTGCAGCCAGCCTGATGGAATGATCCATCGGATGCTGAAAGGGCTGTTCTAAAGGCGTAAATTTAGAAATTCATATTTATCTGAAATATGTAAAATCATGCATGCAAACAAAACAATTTGCACTTTGAAAGGCATTAAGTGCCGAACGTGTTTCTCGAACTCATGAGGTGATCATCAGTGGCAAAAACTTTAATTCTCTAGTCTGTCTATTAAAATCATACAATTCATAAGACGATGGTTTGTTATAATGCACTCCGCATAAAAAGGTCTCACTTTTTGAAACCATGCTTAATGTAATACCACACTGAATGATTAAGCTTTATGTAAATTTAACTAACTAACTAACTAACTAGATGGCTTACCGAACCCGAAGGTTCATCACCGAATTAACCAAAGCCCTCCACCGGACCCTGTCCTGGGCCAACAAAATCCAGTTTCCTTCAACTCCTATCTCGGATAGATCCCGCCTGAGATTATCCTCCCATCTACGTCTAGGTCTCCCCAGCGGTCTCTTCCCTTCAGGTTTCCCAACCAGTACCCGGTGCACACCTCTTGTCCCATCCATGCGCGCTACATGTCCCGCCCATCTCACTCTTCTCGACTTAATCACCCTCACAATACTGGGGGAGCAGTACAGATTTTTAAGCTCGTCATTGTGCAGTTTTCTCCACGCCCCATCGTCTTCCCTCTTAGGCCCAAATATCCTCCTCAACACCCGATTCTCAAACACCTGCAATCTGTGTTCCTCCCTCTGAGTGAGAGACCATGTTTCGCACCCATACAAAACAACAGGCAATATTATTGTTTTGTATACTTTAATTTTCAGGTTCTTAGAAATCAGACGGGAAGACAAAATATTTTGGACTGAGAAGTAGCAAGCATTTCCGGAATTTAGTCTCCTCCTAACTTCCTCACAAGTATCATTTTGATTTGTTATTGTTGTTCCCAAATATTTGAACTTTGTAACCCTTTCAAAGGATTTATTAGCTACCCTAAGATAATTTTGCCCGCCTGTCTTCTGATGACGAGATACTAACATGTACTTAGTTTTTTCTGAATTTACTTCCAGCCCCACTTGTCTACCAGCCTCTAGTAAAACTTCTGCGTTCCTCTTTATTGTATTTATATCGTCCCCCAATAAATTAACATCATCAGCATATGCCAATAGCTGATGTGTCCCATTCAATTGCAAACCCTCCTGCCTACCTTGGACCTTCCTGATGGCGTATTCTAGCGCAAAGTTAAAGAGCAAGGGAGACAAAGCATCTCCTTGTTTTAGACCGTTCTTGATGAGGAATGTCTCAGATACATATTTACCTACTCGAATTTTGCTGCAGGTTTCATTTAAGCACATTTTTATTAGACCCACTAGCTTCTTTGGTATACCAAATTCAATAAGAATATTATATAGCACTTCTCTCTTCACAGAGTCATAGGCTTTTTTGAAATCTATAAATAACTGATGTACAGTCCCACCGAACTCCCATTTTTTCTCTAGTATCTGACGAATGCAAAAGATCTGATCAATCGTTGATCTGTTTCGTCTGAACCCACACTGATGATCCCCAATAGTTTCATTCGCATATGGGGTTAATCTTGCCAAAAGAATGTTGGATAGAATTTTGTATGAGGTTGATAGCAGCGAAATTCCTCGGTAATTACCACACTCAGTCTTGTCCCCCTTCTTATGAATAGGAATAATTATGGATTCCTTCCATTGTTGTGGCATCTCTTGCTTATCCCAAATTAACTGAATAAGCTTATGGATACTCATATGCAACCCTTTGCCACCTGCTTTAATTAATTCGGCCGGAATCTGATCAATTCCTGGAGATTTATAACTTTTCAACTTCCCAGTGGCTAGTTCCACTTCATCTAAGCTAGGTTCTGGCACCAACAGTTCAGCTGTATGCATTTTAATATGTCTAATATCACCAGTATCATGAACATTTAAGAGCTCGCTAAAGAAATTTTTCCACCTATTCACAATTTTTATTGGATCTGCAAGCAAATTGCCACTATCATCCTTTACCAAATTAGTCTGGGGTTGATATCCTTTCTTAAAGTTATTAATGCCTCTGTACAGGTCTCTGATGTTTTTTTCCTTATTATTTGTCTCAAGTTCAGCAATTTTGCCCTTCAGGTATTTCCTTTTCTTAGTCCTAAAGGTTCTACTAGCCTCACGTCTCACGTTACATAGATTATCCGCATTTGTTTTGTTTGGGTTCTGCAACCATTGAAATTTTGTTTGCTTCCTTCGATCTATTAATTTTGAACATTCTTCATCAAACCACGGTTTATTTTGCTTTCTCCTGTAGTATCCTAGTTTCTCTTTTGCTGAAATTTTGATGCAGTTTCTGACATTTTCCCACTCCCTGTTGATGTCCACACTTTCATTATCCTCATTTGTCTCTAAAATTTGAAACCTATTCGAAATTTCAACTTGATATTGTTCCTTTGCCTCTCCCTCACTTAATTTTTTCAAATCAAATCTTTCTGTGTCAAAATTTTGTTTAGTTCGTCTACTTACTGAAAGCCGCTCCCTCACTTTTGCTACCACCAGATAATGATCAGTGTCGCAATCTGCTCCTCTGAATGATCTCACATCAATTACATTTGTCTGCCTTCTCTTATCTACTAAAACATGATCTATTTGATTGTGTGTTCTGCCATCTGGGGAAGTCCAAGTGTATTTATGAACATCACGGTGTGGAAATTTTGTACTTTTTACAATTAAATCTTTTGACGTAGCAAAGGTCACTGCTCTGACGCCATTATCATTACTAAGTGCATGGAGACTCTCGCTGCCTATTGTGGGTTTGAAGACATCCTCCCTCCCAATTTTTGCATTGAAATCTCCTAGCAGAATTTTCATGTGATACTTGCCAAATGTATCAAATACTGATTCCAATTCTTCATAAAAGCTATCCTTGATATCATCCTTTATGTAAATTTAGTTAGCTTAATGTCCGCTGGCCTAAGTTGAGGTCTCCGTTGTTGGTCTACGGTGAGCCGTGGTTGCGTTGTCTGTGAACTTCAATATTGCGTGGGTAATGCTGTCACCGCAGCTTGCTTACAAAGCACCTCCTTTATGCTCTTAAGGTTCTTTTACAAGCCGTAAATCTGCGACATCCGACTGCTGGCTTTTGTTGATCAGATTTGAAGCAGGAAAGTAACGAGCATTTTCATAATTTTGTAATGAAACATTTTTCCATTTGTTGGTGTTGATTCGTGTACCAGTATATGAATATTGAAAAATGCTCAAACTTATATTCTGCCTTTTGTTTTTGTTAATTTGGATTTATTATTTAAACTGGTCTCTGCACTCAAGTGTAGGAAAATTTCTTTGTTACTCTGACAAATTTCTGTTGCTGATGCAAGCCGTCATGATTCAAACACTTGACCCCAGAGTACCAACTGAGAGGATTAAGGAATAACATTCATGCAGCAACAAGAAAGTAGTTTTTCACAAATAGTTTATCCCCTCTACCCCCACCAAATTGTCTACCAATACTGTGGATGATGTTCTTAAATAAGTACAAGAGTCCTATTACATTGAACATATCAGAAATACGGTGTTTTGTAATTTTGATGCAAGTATCACTAAAATGGTGAACAGAAATTGATGTAATCAGAAGTAATGAAGTTGTTTTATTTGATATGGGGGGGGGGGAATGGCATTCTATGTCTCTGTTTTGTAGTTGCTTGTTGAAGTTCTTTGAGTACTGCTGGTATGTCATAGAGGGGCATGCCCTTCTGGTTTGCCATTTTCATGCCGCTGACTTTTCTCAGTGGTTGAACTTTGGTTGCATTTGTTTCAGTAATCTCTGCTTTATACGCTGATCTTGTGTTGTCTACCGTATGTTACACAAATTCAGTAATTTGCATTTTATTCTGGTCTGGAATAGAGGTTATAATATGAGACCATAGACTTCTGAAAGGAATTGTGTTTCATAAGCAATTAATTAATTTAGGAATTATCTATATTTACCTCATTTGATAGATTAGTAGTACCGGGTCTACAATTTATGAGGCTGCAGTCCTGCTTGCATTGCGTGGTCGGCTGGCACTCTGTTGATGTGGGCGGAAGTTGTGCGCGTTTTTCTAGTCGGTGACTGGCGAATCAGTTTCAGTGCTGCTGGTAACAGCGAACTACGAATATTTCTCGTCACTGATACATGTTATTACATTAATTGTTCTTACCTTAAATCACAAAAGATGTTCAAAGTGAATTCCTTGTGCTTGCAGGCGACTTCACATCTTGTTAACATGTTTTGAAATATTCGACGAAGCTCTTCTTGGGATATTGCAGCGTTAGCATTTTGTGGTTCCTTGATTCCTGTCCCGTCTTGGAACTGAACATTTGTTTAGCGAACTCAGCACCTTCTATCTTGAAAGCCCCGGTTCCGCTGTCACAACTTATGCATGTAGGATTACCTTTCCCTGGGTACTTATTATATACTGTACGTATAATTGTCCTCCTTTCTCTTGCACTATTCATCTTTGTTCAATACCTAGCCACTTTATTTTATCATTCTCCTTTCTGTCATTCACGTTAACCATTTCTGCGTTTGCCCATTTGTTTTTAAAGTCTCGTTTAAGAGATTCTAAAAATGCCTCCAAAAATACTTTTGAATAGTAATTGATATGGTGGTGACATTTCGTGGCAGTTCGAGGTGTTCGCATCGCTTCAGGCACTGCTGCACCGTCTCTTGGGTTGGCGTGGGTTCATGTCATGAAGTAACACAACCCAATAACAATGCTCTACCCACATTGGCAATAGACGGTAATATTTTGAAATTAAATACTCGCACTTTCAGTCAATTTACTGTATAAGAATGGAAGAACTGTAATAAATAATGGAAAAATAAGTAACTGTAGTTACCTATTAACTACTATACGTGGGGCAAGTGATGGTTAGGTTAGGTTCCACTGTCGTTCCATTCTTACTAACTGAGGGCATCATAGAATGCACGCACATGCTAATAATGCCCCCAGCTATAACAAGAAGATACAATGCGCAATGAATCAGCATTACGCACGTGTCTCTTTCGATGCACTGTAGTGGCCACGTGCATCCAACTCCCTTAACATCCATACAAGGAACTAAAATGTCTTGCGATTTCAATTACTTGTTCAACCGTGGATGTTGATCACGGAACAAGTCTTTTAGTTGGGATAGTCGTTGGTTCGGAGCGGAGCTAAGTCCGGCTCAAGGAGAGTTAGAGGTGACTTTTTAACTTCCAAAAACACAACTCCAATTGAAGAAGGATTCATTAAACGGATATTAATGTTATCATACAATAAAATTTACACTTTTAATTATTCTTTCTTAGGTCTCTTATTACACGCCAATTGTCTGCCATCTCACAGACAGGTGTGTGTGTGTGCTTACAGCTATGGCCAATTCCGACATATGATGATGATCGATACTACAATATTATAATTTTAATGCGATAATTAAATGGTGTGACATTCCGTGCGCCACCCTTCTCACTTCACTTTACTCACTACACGCGCGGTCCTTGTGGTAGGTTTACTGTTGTTTCGGTGGTTCTGGTGAGGACGTTTCTCCGCGCTTTAGTGGTGTTCGGAGTTCGAATCCAGTTATGTCACTGCTACCGTTGGGCGTACAGTTGAGGTGTCTGCATGCCCTTCTCTTCGTTGTCCTTGATTCTGCTCTTGGGTAAACGAGACACGTGACTCTTATGCTGGGTTACTGGGTTTAAATTAAGATCGCCTCATATGTGTTTTTAGGTCTTGTTTGTGTCTGTCCATGAATTTTTTTTCTCTTACGGGCCTCTCTGTGTATGATATCCTTTCCCAGTGTACTTACATACTGTACATATAATTGTCCTCTCTATTCAACTATACATTTGTTTTCCTTACTCAGCCATTTTACAAATTTTGTTAGAGTTTCCCATTGGGCGTGTGTAATATATAAATCATCGTTCTCCCTTGTGTCTGTGGAAAAACACGATTGAGAAGCACTCGTACATTGCTTATGGCAGCTTTCAAAGAGATAGTCAATATTTATATCCCCACAGATGACAAATTCCGTTTTCGGTTTGTAAAGGTACTCCATAATGCCGTTTAACTTGTTAATAAATGTTTCAAAGTCACCTGTTGGTGTTCTGTATATTGCTAAAAAACATAATTTAGAAAAATTTATATCAAGTTGTACAGCACAACATTCAATGTCCTGCTCCTTGCAAAATTGCACTAGCTCTATCTGGCTAAATTTCAGATTATTTTTAACAAATATACTAACTCCTCCTCTAGATAAATTTTTCCTGCAAAAACTACTCGCTAGTGTATAATTGTCTAATTCAAATGAACGGCTAAGCAGAATTTAATTACAAGCTACAGATCATTCATACGGCTAAGCCACAGATGAAGAACATGTCATAGCACAAATATAAGCTACATCTGTAACACATTTATATATTAATTACATAATTTAAAAATCACATACAAACCCTCAAGATAACGAAATAATAAGTAGGAAACCTGTGACTTACCCTTTGTGAAGATCTGAAGAAAAAATTAAATAAAAGTTGGTAGGCAAACTCGTCACTAAATATAAAATTAAACAAAAGATTAAAGGCAAACATTTTACTAAATATAAAAGAATCTTGTACACATATATCCTATCTGCGGCACCATTCGCTCCAGACTGACGTAAGCCGAGTGTCGACTGATATTTATAACATTGCAACGCTGACATCACGTATGACGCAACAGTGAGAAACGGCACTGTTTTCCTTACTCAGCCACTTTACAAATTTTGTTAGAGTTTCCCATTGGGCGTGTGTAATATATAAATCATCGTTCTCCCTTGTGTGTGTGGAAAAACACGATTGAGAAGCACTCGTACATTCCTGTGAAAATGTCCATTTGTAGAATGTAATCGTCATAATTGGTATTCAGTTGGGGCAACAACCAGCTTTCCAACATGTCCAAAAATGAGTCGCCAGTCGCTTCAGCACTTTCTCGCGGGGCACGGAGAGTCACGCTGGTGCTCGGTTCCCCAGATACGGACATCGTGTCTGTTCCCCTTGCCACTGATGTGGAATGTGGCCTCATCAGAGAAGATCAGTCTTCCTCCATTTTCAACTGCATCTCCTCGCAAAAGTCACGCCTTTACTTTCACTTTGATGGTTTCGTAATCATACTCCTGCAATTTGATTCGCCGTCGCAGTAACCTCGAACCCGGATCCTTGATGTTCATGATCCATGATCCATGTTAAGGGTTTTTGTCACTGGATATCTTAAATGTCCGTCCGTAAAGGTAGGGTCTGAAGTGCTTTACTCCCCATACAATTGCCAAAAGCTCCTTCTCACTTGTCGAATAATATAGGCAATTGGTAAAACCTTTCCTATTGTTCCCTGTTACAGAATCGCCTCAATCTGTTAGTATAAATTCCTTAGAGTAATCAGGGTATTGCAAAATGGGTTTTGAAATCAATTTCCCCTTCAGTGCCTGGAAGGCATTTTCTAGGTCGGGCGTCCAAACGAATTGTACATCCTTTTTTAACAGGGCGTGCAATGGTGCTGCGATCTTGCTAAACCCGGGGATAAATTTCCTGTAGTAAGACGCCATTCCCACAAAACTCTTTACCTGTTTCACAGTTGTGGGTCCTGGAAAGTTTTCAATCACTGCTACCTTCCGAGGGTCTGGTAAAACTCCGTTTTCTGTGATCCTTGGCCTAAGTAAGTTATTTCTGTGCGCAGGAATTCGCACTTGTCAGGCTGAGGCTTCAAATTATACTTTCTAATTTGACCGAAAACGTCCCTCAATTTTGAGTCGTGTTCGTTCAGTGACTTGGCGTAACCACTACGTCGTCTAGGAACACAAAACAACGAGAACCTGTTAGGCCACTTAGGACGTTGTTCATCATAGACTGAAAGGTTGCTGGGGCCGTCTTTAACCCGAAAGGTAGTCTCTTGTAGGCCCAGTGACCTTACTTCGTACTAACAGCGGTTTTTTATCTGTCAAGTTTCTTAGTGCAGGACTGTTACAATCGGCCATCTTGCATTGGGGCAGATTCCGCATTATTGACTGTTTCCAGGATCCTGTCTTAAATGAATGCCAGGAACATACCTGAGTCTGGGCAGCCTGCTCGTTGTTGGTCGCCGGCTTCCTTCGCCCAGGTCGCCAGGCGTTCTCAGATCTTGACAGTTTTACGTCATTGAGTTTTATTTCCATGACAGGCCTGGTGGTGGTGGTGATGTTCTTTGTTTCAATTTCTGGCCTTGCTGCAGGCTGCTGTGAATGACACCAAAGCAACACAACATTAACCGAAAGTGTTCACTCTTAAATGTTGTTTTGATCACAGTATTACGTACAATTTTTCCATTTTTTGGCTTTAATCATGCATTTAATACATTACTCGATGCTTCCTACATCTCAGATAATAAGAGACCTCTGTGTATAAAGCCCTAAACAGTACATGACTGAAATTAGGCTGCAGGTGTTGTGTTCATCACCTCTCACAAAAAATACAACATTTCCTCTGCTGCAGTTCACTTTCTTTTCTATCACAGTTTATATGTTCACAACTGCATCATCAGTGAAAGATGATACACCCAAATTATGCTATTGCATCCGTAAAAGCCTTGGGTACCCTCAGTTTTGACAGAGAATACTCGTGTCCGACCCCATCGACATCGCGAGTCACCGAGTAACTGCCTTAAGCTATACTTCGTCCTGCAAACTACACTCTGACAGCTACATATGAAATCCTTCTCCCTCCTCCTCAACAAATGATTCAGTCCGAAATGGATTTGACTTCTCACTTTTATTTACATGCCTTAGAAAGCACTTACCTCTTCATTTTTCCAATATCTGACAATTTTCAATTACTGTTTAGTATTTATGATTTCAAGGAATCATTCATTAATGCACAGAATAACTCAGAGCCATGCCCCACAATGCAACAGAAAGTTTAAACGTACCTGATTTTTGTCATTCTTCCTTGCTAGTGAGATCTCCTGTTGCAGCTTCTCAATGTGTTGCCTTGCTGCAAAGTCTGTAACAATCGATAATTATTTTAGATAGTAAAATTCCTCTTTTGACTATATGTTAACAAACAAGAAAGTTTGTCTTTCGAAACTGTTACGAATGTAAAGACGGAAAGAGACGAGACCAGAAACCCATGTCTCATGCAGCATAAAGAGTGGTCGGAGACTGTATTTATAAACTCCATCCTGAAATATGTTTATTCAGAACATGAAAATTTTACTCATTTACTGCAGAGAGATGAAAATTGAAATGCCTTATTTTCCTGAAAAGACATCCAAACCTGAGTGTGTGTGTGAGAAAGAGAGAGAAGGTCATAGTACAAAAAGCAAACATAAATGAAGGGCAACTAAGCTGGTGGTTTTCAAAAGAAAAACATGCCTCACCACAAAAGATATATTATACACAATAAGGGTATTCAACACCTAAAATGGTTTACTATATAAGGAGGTACGATATAAAGCCTTCACAGTAAACCACATTCATAAAATCCTCTCAGGCTATCAGCCATGTTAAATGGTTAAAGTTGCCATCAGTTTTGACTGTATGGTCTATGTGGGGCAGACTGACAGAACCATTGGGGCCAGATGCAAAGAACATGACACATATATGAGTCAGCCAAAGATGATTTTACTGCTGGCAGATAAATATTAAATTTTGATTGGAGGTTGTTGTGTAGTTTTGTTCGAAAGAGTACATTCCTTACAAAAGCAGTAGTAAACACAAACTAGCATCAAACTGGGCATTCCAAAAGTTCCTTACATGAATACCCTCACAGCCATGCTACGAAGTTACTATTTTATTATGCCACAGAATCTAACTAAGGAAAGACAGAAATGGCTCTCTTTTGTTCATTTTCTGAGCACCAAAAAACTGGAAACCTTCAAATATAAGGATAGCAATGTAGCAATACGAACTTCGAAACACCCAAAATGTACATCAAATTTAAAACCTATGACGAATTCTGAAGTAATTTCCTTTAATTTAAATTTTCACTGGCTATCAATCTGCTTAATAAAACATATGCCATCATTTACACCTGTCAAACTGCGTTCCTTGCAGAAATGTTCGATTCTCGAAACATGGCGCTCCTCCAATTTATTCTTGGCTCGCTTTTCCCTTCCACCACCCTCAGACACTAAATTATTTCTTTTGTAAAGATGTTTAAACCTTGAAGTCGTTCCAGACATGTTCATAACATTATATCACACACAGCTAAAAACAGATTATCTAGGAACCTCGAATATTTGTCGTTTACATAAAATACCTTCACCCCTATTGGTTTCAATAACCTGAAGCTCGCTCTATATATGCACTGTACGTAAGCTAACGGACCTATGACAGTGTCACCAATGCATAAAAAGAACTTCCCTCTAAATAACCAAACATTTAACATTATATATATATATATATACACACACACACACATGTTAAATGTTCGGTAAATTCAATAATTTTTATTCAAGATCCATGGTTAAGAAGTAGGATGTAGAGGGCAAAATAGACAATTTCAGATGATCGAAAACAAACGCATACTGATAGTGTAGACTGGATTTAACTGGACAAGGAAATTATCAAATGACTAGAATGTCGTGAACATGATTTTCAAATTTTTCAATGTGACATTAAAACTGGCAAGATCTCGTAACCACACCCAATAGACATCCATAATTAAGAAAAGTGTTGCCAGTTAGACGTAATTCCAATCGGATTTTGCAGTGTTTAGGACTCGCAGACTGCGCATTGGGAAACTCTTGTCTATGTAACAAACGCATGTCAATACGAAGCCAGCGTCTGCTTCGGTATTCACACAGAAGTGGAGGAATCTAATTGTGAGAACAATCAAACAAAGTTGCTCCTCATCACTAATGTCCGAAATACAAAGAATTTTGTGGTTTTTGAAAAGGAGACATGACCGTATCAAATCAGAACCACGGTCTAAAAAATAATATGAGGAATGTTTGTTAGCAAACAATTCAGTCTGCTGCTTTGCCCTTTCATCTGCTATATATAATTAAGGTTAAGTGACACAGAAATAATTATGGCTCTTTTAATGCAGTGGCGTACAATTTGTCTCGCATTTTAAGTGCAGAACGCAGACACAGATTGTTTTAGAACAAGATTGTGCGGAGAATATTTGGGCCTTAGGTGTAAAGAGTGGCAGCTGATAATTTTGAAAATTATCCCACATTTCGACTAACAATGGAGTTGCCTTCTTCAGGTCAAAGATTGCAACCGAAATCTTTTGTGAAATGGATAATTTCTAACCTTAATGCCTTTCATCTCCTAAGGCTCGAGTTCAAAATATGAGAGCAAACTCTCTTCTTCTTTGGTTACATAAATTAGTCTGCAACTCAGGGCGAAGACAAAATATTGAAGGTAACTAGAACAAAATGCCTAGGAGAATATCTGGACTTCTCAAGAGACATGCAGGAACATGGTAATGAACAGAATTTCATTCTGAGGCAATTTGCAGCCTGTAATCTTTGACTTGTTACTTAAATAGAATGAGAGCAAACATACTTTCTGCTTGCAGCTGCTTGATTTGCTCCGCCTGCAAATTTCTTTCCTTCCTTAGGTTGAGGTTTTCTTCCCTCACTGCTGCGAGACTCACTTTATGTTTCTGTCCTTGCCGGCGCTCGAACAGGACTAGGTTTTGGAGCTCCGTGTCTGTAACAATTCACGACTGCATCAGATGGTCTGTTAAATTCCTCTTGTGACGGTATTTCAAGAAACACGTCGTCAGGAGTTAAGTATTACTACGTAAAGAAAAGAGTTTACATACATGCAATATATTATATTTGTTACTAACACAGAGTACACCTGTGTGCTGATAGTTTGACATCTGTGAAATGTATCAAATCAGGTGACTATATGAAAATAATTCTTTCTGACCATTCTCGATTCTATAGGACAGTACAACATTTCTGTATTACATACTATTACTCAAAAATTACAACAAACTTTCATTATTAAAGTTTGATATAGTCTATATTTGACCGATACTTAAATTCACTAGCATCCGTGTGGATAGCGAACGGCTGGCTGCTCATCGCGAACCCTTGCCTCGGTTCTTCAAATGCAATTTGCATATTTTGTTCCCACTTCCACTTTAGGCCCTTCCTTAAAAGCGGAAGTAATGGGGTTTACTTATAATTGATTATAAATCTATGGTGGAAGTTGCAGGTGCCCAGGAATTGCCTAAGTCGCTTCTGGATATCTTATTACAGCGGCAATTCCGTCTGGATCAGGGGATAGATACTCCCTTTTGACTTATGACGTGTCCCAGAAATTTGATTTGTGTCTGGACCAAAGGTCTGTAATTTGTTTGTTTAAAAAACATGGCTTCACACGGCACATTCTCATCGAGCTACGACCGACAACCAACATATCCAACACCTAGACACGGTCCTACACAAACTTACCATTAACCTTAAGAAATGTAAGTTTCTCGGTGTATGATTTCCTTTCCTAATGCACTTATGTATTTCACATATAACTGACCTCCTCTCTCTTCAACTATACATTTTTTTCCCGTATCCAGCCACTTTACGAATTTTGATAGAATTCCCCATTGGGCGTGTGTAATATATAATTTATCGTTCTCCCGTCACTCGTCAGATTAAACAAGGACTCCCCGATCTTTTGTCCTGATGTCGGTCTGCGTTGTGCATGGAACTGCTGATGTGTAAGTGGGTCGCCCGACCCGCTGTGATCTTGATTTTCTCGTCCCCTGGAACGTTGGAGTACTTTTACTTCTTTCCTTGTAGTCCAGGTTCATATCCCTGGCTGGGATTACAGTTGGCAAGGCGAGCGGATCCTTTGGAGTTGCAGTTTAAGACATTTCCACTGCAAATGGAAAGAATTTCACGTTTGCATTGAGCTTAACTACAGAGTAGAGTAGAGTAGAGTTTGTTTACATTCCATAGATCCTCGAATTCCATAAAATTTCAGTTTCATTAGTAATATTTCATGGTTTACACAATCAAATGCCTTGGCTAGGTCACAAGATATTCCACCCACATGCATTTTATTGTTAAGGGCGCATACAATTTCATTTGTGAAACTAAATAGAGCCTTTTCTGTTGAGAGATTTTTTCTAAATCCAAATTGCTCTCTTACTTTCTCAAAAATTTTAGAAAATGTTGTCAGCAGTGAAATAGGTTTGTAGATAAGAGATGCAGGATTTTTCACCCTTTTTATATAGTGGTTTTACTTTTGAATATTAAAGTCTTTCAGAAAACATTCCTATAGCCATTGAATGATTACAGAGATAACTTAATGGAATATTTATATAATCTACACAAGATTTAAGTACTTTAGATGAAATTCCATCATAACCACATGAATTTTTTGACTTGAGAGAAGTTATTATACTTTTAATTTCATTTGGTGTGGTAGGAATAAGATTAATATTTGGAAATGAATTAGGAATTGCCTTAGCCAAGAATTTCAAGGCATCTTCGGTTTTTGAAGTTATGGTATCACTGCTGTTCATTCTTTCTACAATCGTTAAAAAGTAGGTATTAAAATAGTTAGCTATAAGCTTAGGATCAGGTACTCTGTTACTATTTATCATTGTTGATGGGCTTTCAATGTCTGTAG
Organism: Zootermopsis nevadensis; assembly: GCF_977971745.1. Taxonomy (NCBI): domain Eukaryota; kingdom Metazoa; phylum Arthropoda; class Insecta; order Blattodea; family Termopsidae; genus Zootermopsis; species Zootermopsis nevadensis. The sequence continues at coordinate 6,793,803 of NW_028259155.1, forward strand.
ATTGTTTGCCAGATTCCTTTTTTTACAATTTTCCAAACAGTTTTTACTTTATTTTCAGATAGTATTAAAAATATATTAAAATTGGCCGTCAATCACAATATAAGATAATTAAAAGTAAAAAGTAAAAGTAAAGTTTGTCCCACTATACGCCATGTAGGCGTTTGGGGTGAGTGGAGGTATAGCTCCTCTCTTCCTTGACCCCGGCACTAGATGGGGGTGAGTGGTCAGCATCACGCCCCGGCCGGCTTTACCCCCCGGGAAAGGACCCCAGTACCCATTGTAGAGGAGGCTGGGTGGGCCCCAGAGCCGGTCTGGACGCAGAGGCTAGAGGAAAAATCCTTTGCCCCCGTCGGGGATCGAATCCCGGCCGTCCAGCCCGTAGCTAGTCACTATACTGACTGAGCTATCCCGGCTCATATATAAGATAATTAAAAGATTAAAATATCATTTTTCGTTCCGTATCGAGTACTCGATTTACAATGTGGAACATTTACGACATGTTTCGGCTATCATAGAGCCGTCATCAGGTGTTATGTTATAAACTTTTTAACTGAATTACTGATTTTTAATGATTTTTAGTTTTCATTTTTCTTATCATTTTCTCGTCCTTCATATTGTATCTTCATCCGTTGTTGTGTCACATGTCACTAATATGATTGTATGTCGTAGTGATGCCAATGTTGTGTATATTGGACCGAGAAGTAATATCGTAGCAGTATTTGGAGAGATTGGAGTTATACTGTATCGGATCGTGGCTGGTTACCGACTGTACTATCAATTTGTTGTAATGCATGCATTTAGCTTCTTTAATGACTTGAGATAAAATTTTGCAATACTTTCTATAGTATACATATATTTATTTTACAGTCTATACACAAACTTTTTTAAAATAATGTTGTTAAAATAATATAACATTTACAGTATAAAGTATATTATGTTATATTTATGGCGCTCCTTTATCGTAGTACGACATTACATTATTCAGAGCTTTTATTTTTGTTTTTGGACGACATTTTTCGATGTTTCATGACATCATCTTCAGGTTTATCAATCTATATTATTTTAAAAACTATTATACATTTTGATGCAGTGCATTTATTGATCTTTTAGTATGTTTGTAGAATTTTCCATCTTCATAATGATCTGGTGTCTGTATTTAGACGTTCATTATCAAGTTGTGTTTGTGACGTATCCTACGTCTGATAGCAGGATACGATAAACTGTAACTCTTTAACAACATTATTTTAAATAAGTTTGTGTATAGACTGTAAAATAAATATATGTATTTGATTCAACACAAACATGACGCACTTAAGATACAAACTTTCTATAGTGTTGCTTCAATAGTGGGTTATTACTGGACCCGCTATTTAGGTAACGAGCTTGCTTACATTTGCATGATGTTTTGATTCCTTTAGTTATCCATACATTGGTTTCAGACAATTTTTTCTCTGTTTTAGTAGGAAAACTTTTTTCAAATATGCTTAAAAAGATGTTTAGAAAAGAATTTAACTTTGAATCCATATCACCACCACTGAGTAATAATTCCCAATCTTCACTACTGAGATGTATAAATTCATTTAAAGTGACTTCATTTATCACTCTAAGTTACCTTATTATCATCGTGAAAGTTAGAAATTAGGTTTATGTTTTTTTATAACTAATAGCTGAGCATCATGATCAGATAGCCCATTTATTACCGGTTTAATGGAAATGTGTTCAAACCTATAACTATCTACAAAAATATTATCAATGGCAGAGTTTGAGCTATTTTGAATTCTTGTGGGAAAGCTAACTGTAGGTGTAAGATTAAACGTTGCTAAAAGAGAATTTAGACATTGCTTACGGCAGCTTTCAAAGAGATAGTCAATATTTATATCCCCACAGATGACAAATTACGTTTTCGGTTTGTAAAGTTACTCCATAATGCTGTTTAACTTGTTAATAAATGTTTCAAAGTCACCTGTTGGTGCTCTGTATATTGCTAGAAACCATAATTTAGAAAAATTAATATCAAATTGTACAGCACAGCATTCAATGTTCTGTTCCTTGCAAAATTGCACTGGCTCTATCTGGCTAAATTTCAGATTATTTTTAACAAATATACTCACTCGTCCTCTAGCTAAATTTTTCCTGCAAAAACTACTCGCTAGTGTGTAATTGTCTAAATTGACCTGTAAGATATCTGGTGCTTTCAAATGATGTTCAGCTAGACAAAGAATATGTGTTAATTTGGCACTTTTAAGAGAAATTATCAATTCTTCAGTTTTGGGGGGAAAGTCCTCTGATGTTCTGATGGAAAACCAGGAGATTTTCTTTCTGGGTGGTTTCTAAGTTTTTGGTTGAAAGGCCTCTAATGTTGTGATGGTACACATGAAATTTTTATTTTGATTGTGATCTAAATTTAGAACTGGCTTATTTACATTTGACTTGGATATCTTTAAGGAATTTAGTGATACATTTGGGCCTTAACCTAAAAAAGGCCTAGGTCTTACACCAGTGATTACAGGAATCTTACCAGTATTTGCTTTGCTCCTAATCTCATTGGCAATGAGTTGCACAAGCTTCTCCTTACCCCTTGAATTTAGTTGCAATCCATGTCTGGTGTGGTCATACCTATTCACAGATGGCACATCAGTTAACCTAATGTGCGATCTGTCCGCATCCCAAAGCGCACGCTCAAGTCTCACATTTGCACTCCTCACGTCTCACATTTGCACTCCTCACCCACTTGCTCATATGAGGCCTGGCATTTTCAATCTTGTAATTTCTGTCCCTGTCAAGGCTATTTCCCGGTCCTCCCACTATAATTACATTATCATCCGTAGTGAAATCTTTTCTTAGTGTTTCTAGTTGCCCAACAACATTGCGAAGTGTAGCATTGGGTTTGAATATATTTGTAACCATATATTCATCCCCTAGGACTGAGTGAAGACGTTCACGTAGTCCCCCACCATGACTACTGCCTAAGAGCAGGACCTTCTTACATTTTTTATTCTTAACAATTTGTTTTGCATCTTTTCCCTTCAACTCAGCAGCACCTGAAGGTTCCGACACAGTCAAAGCCTCAGATTTGTTGCTCAGTTTAACAGTAAATTTTGAACCCTTACTGGAGCAAAGACTTTTGTTTCTGCGTTGCGATTTGGCCTTAACTTCAGTCCAAAGAGTGGACGAATAGTTACATTTAATATTAGAGCTCTTATCAGCTTTCAAACTAGCAATCCGATCATATGCCAAAGCCACCTCCCTCCGTAGATCCAAAATAGTTTCCTCCTGTTCCCTAACTAACCTGGCCTGGTTACACATCAAACAAAACCATGGCTTAGTTACATCTACGTTATTAACAGTGGTGTTGTCACATTCCCAGTGGAACCACCAATTACAGTTGTCACATAATATACCTTTACTGACCTTTTTCTAGCAGGAGCCACACTTGCCTGATAACTCATCTTCCATATCTTAAAACTTACGTAAGTTTCAAAGGCTTAGACTAAAGAGAACTATTAATGACAGTGAACAGATTGGAGATGTGGATCTAACTTATGTCAAGTTATTGTATCACACTCGAACACTTCACTGCACTTAAAATCAATTGATTTATTTTCTAGGTTATGCCTAAATTAGTTTGATTTATCTGTAGCTTAAAGATGTGTAATGCAATTAGTACAGTAAATAAAGCATAAAACCTAAAAATAACAAATATAATTTATAACACAGTTATTACAAAAATATGTTACATTAAATTGCAAACCATGGGTCTGTAAGTTTAAAAAACTGTTTGCAGCCTCCACATTGTCACAAAAAGAACGCAGTTCTTTTGGATCACCTGGAAATGGTTTGGTCAGTGCCACGTATCTGGATACCCGTAGTCGAGATGTGGCCAGATGAGTCCTCCAAAATGCGTTGATCTGGTCCTCGTACGATAGCGTATTGAATAATTGAATTTTGAAGATATAAAACTGACTTTCCTTGTTATTCTACTGCGTTGAAAGCAAACCCTCCGCTGCCACCACGTAATACATTTGGAAGTGCCTGAGGGAAAGTTGGTAATCGGCTTCCTTGGATGTTGGTAGTATTTCGGTTTGGCGGATAAGTTGAAATAAATAGGTATTTCAAATCCATTTCCGGAATTTAGTCTCCCCCTAACTTACTCGTGAGTGTCATTTTGATTTGTTATTGTTCCCAAATTGGCCTTCTGCCTGTTGATACAGGACACTAATAATATTTAAATATTTGAACTCTGTCACACTTTCAAGGGATTTATTAGCCGCCTTAAGATGATTCTGCCCTCCTTTCTGCTGACAAGATACTGGGGTGCACTTAGTTTTTTCCGAATTTACTTCTAGCCCCACCTTTCTACTGGCTTCTAGTAAAACTTCTGTGTTCTTTATTGTATTATATCGTCCCCCAATTGGGAAGGGTTTTCAGAAGCTGTGGTGCAACGAGTTTTCTAAATTTGAAGTATTTGAGGTTGCAGTCCATTAAGCAATGTGAACATTTATTTGAATTTCTGACAAATTATGATTTGTGGTGAAAGTTAGACAGTTCCCGCATGCATCTTTCCGACGGGTTTGATGCCTGACTTCGATGCTAAGCTACTCTAGAGTCTTCCACCAAACATGTAAAGCTATATCCACTTAGATCGGCTACGACTAGAGCGTGCTTGAATAAAATCACGTCAAAATACATTCCTAATGTGAGGCACCCCCAATGCATTTTCTCTGATCACGGTACCCAATTCGCAAATCAGACCTTGCGGAAGACAAAAATATATTTATTTCCCATCTGTGCGACCGGTAAAGGGGCCATACAGATCGACGCTAAGAAGCTCTCTGGATTTTTTGGGAGGTGTGATTGGGATTCGACTTCAAGTCTTCTGTTCGGAGACTTCCTTGTTGGCAGGTTTCACAGTGAGCCAAGGTTTGCCGCACTTTCCTACCAAGGGTTTTGACATGGAATGAACCCGCATTGCCCTTAAGGTCTTGCCTGGTCCGGGGTTCGATGACCGGAAGTTATGACTTCTGTTTCTAAGCTCTCCGGGAGGTAAATCCTCCTCCTTTACAATACACAACTGCTTTGTGAACGGTGTATCGACGACTCCTATTCGTAATTTTTCTTTAATGCGTCTGGTGGTCGTCTATGTTTTTCAGTTCCCGTTTTAGGGACTGGTCTGCATGGAGGTTTAGTGGCGCGACCATCAATTTATTTGGCCTTGTCATTTCTTTGATCTCTTCCTTTGTCAGACTTGCTGGGTGTCGACTTAATGCTTCTGCGAAATGGTTTTGGGATCCCTTAATATGGCAAATTTCTAATTCATATTCCTGGGGTTCCAGGATCCATGTCAGCACACATCTTTGTTGGAATGAATTTTAACTTTTCTCCCGAAGATATAACTTCTGCAAGGCGTATACTATTGCTATTAATTCTTTTTCACAGACGGTGTACCGCCGTCAAAACGCGCGAAGCTGTGGGGACTATTTGCGAAGTTTGGTCCTTGTCTGTTTGCGACAGTGTGGCAGAGATAGCGTAGCCACTAGCGTCCGTGTGGATAGCGAACGGCTGGCTGCTCATCGCGAACCCTTGCCTCGGTTCTTCGAATGCAATTTGCATATTTTGGCCCCACTTCCACTTTAGGCCTTTCCTTAACAGCGGAAGTAATGGGGTTACGTATAATTGATTATAAATCTATGGTGGAAGTTGAAGGTGCCCAGGAATTGCCTAAGTCGCTTCTGGATATCTTATTACAGCGGCAATCCTGTCTGGATCAGGGGATAGATACTCCTTTTTGACTTATGAAGTGTGGCGGAAATTTGATTTGTGTCTGGAACAAAGGTCTGTAATTTGTTTGTTTAAAAAAACATGGCTTCACATGGCACATTCTCATCGAGCTACGACCAACAACCAACATATCCAACACCTAGACACGGTCCTACACAAACTTACCATTAACCTTAAGAAATGCAAGTTTGCTGATGGGGTGTTGCGTTGGTGTTAGGAGATTGGACACTCTTACAACACTTAAGTGGCTCTTATAAATCTCACTTCACTTTACTGCCTACACGTGCAGTCCTTGCGGTAGGTTCCCTGTTGTTTCGGTGGTTCTGGTGAGGACGTTTCTCCCCGCTCTTAGTGGTGTTCGGAGTTCGAATCCGCGTACAGTTGAGGCGTCTGCATGCCCTTCTCTTCGTTATCCTTGAGTCTGCTCTTGGGTAAACGAGACACGAGACTCTTATGCTGGGTTACTGGGTTTAAATTAAGATCGCCTCAGATGTGTTTTTAGGTCTTGTTTGTGTCTGTCCATGAAATTTTTTTCTCTTACGGGCCTCTGTGTATGATATCCTTTCCCAGTGTACTTACATACTGTACATATAATTGTCCTCTCGATTCAACTATACATTTGTTTTCCTTACTCAGCCACTTTACAAATTTTGTTAGAGTTCCCCATTGGGCGTGTGTAATATATAAATCATCGTTCTCCCTTGTGTCTGTGGAAAAACACGATTGAGAAGCACTCGTACATTCCTGTTAAAATGTCCAGTTGTAGAATGTAATCGTCATAGTTGGGGTAACAACCATCTTTCCAACATGTCCAAAAATGTGTTGCCAGTCGCAGTTGCTTCAGCACTTTCTCGCGGGACACGGAGAGTCACGCTGGTGCTCGGTTCCCCAGATACGGACATCGTGTCTGTTCACCTTGCCACTGATGTGAAATTTGGCTTCATCGGAGAAGATCAGTCTTCCTCCATTTTCAACTGCATCTCCTCGCACCAATTGCATGTTGTACGGTTTAAAACACAGCCTTCTTGATCTGTTCTCGTGAATTAATTGAGGCTGTAATATTCCTCTATCCTCGTGCAATACGGAGTATTGATATTTTCTTCAAAGGCTCTGTCTAACTAATGCATGTTCCCGTATCGTGATTGAACTGTATTTAATTGTCCGTTTTCCTATCTCTGACAGTCCCCTTGTATACCCAGTGGGTAACATGACTCAGACTAACCAGTTTCTTGATGTTCTCAAGAATTCCTTTTGATTCTGTTTCGTCACCACACAGGAAAAGGTGTACAGGCCTTCCTGAGAAAGTCCTCCTTGATAAGAAGGAGCTGGCCAGTGTCGATACTTGCACATCGACTCCAGTACAATACTGGCGAAGTCTGCTAGAGCGGCCTATCTAAATTTTGAGCCTAGTGTCTGTACTTTCTGAATCCATTCAGAAGCGTTTTCTGATTTGTTTTGCCTGGTCTTGAACAATTGATTCGCGTGGAACTCTAGTGTGCGTTTTCCATGCACGTGTTTCGTAAAATTCCTTCAGTTCTTCCGAATTTTCGAGATTTCCATGCGCGTTCTCTGTTCCCCGGATATCCTTGTCAGAACGAACTTGTTCAACCTGTCCTCATGTTCGGGATTGATCACCTCGAAAGCCGTATTTACTTTTGAAATAAACGTAAGCACTTGTCGTTTGTTCCCTCCAAATGGCGTTACCAATCTTAGAGCCTCAGCCATGTTATTTAATCTATTCGTCGCGGCCCTCATCAGATTAAACAAGGACTCCCCGATCTTGTGTCCGCCTGATGTCGGTCTGCGTTGTGCGTGGAACTGCTGATGTGTGAGTGGGTCGCCCGACCCGTTGTGATCTTGATTTTCTCGTCCCCTGGTACGTTTGGGTACTTTTTACTTCTCCTGGATGATACCTCTTGTGTTGTGTTGTACTCGACAACAGTGCCGAGTAAACAAATGTCTGTTGACATTGTTGATGACGTCATTTTTTGAAGACAACGACCCGGTAGCGACGGGGCTCTTCAAATGCAATTTCGAATACGAGGCTCCGTTAAAACGTGCGTTTTGGGGTTAGTCTTGCACGGGTCGCAGTGAATAAAGAAATCGGATTTATTGGGGACATTTGAGGTTCTGACGGCGGTGAAGACGTAGCTCACTGTTGAGCCGTGTATGGCTCAAGACTCGATCGTACCGGGGAAGTAGTCGTGGCGTTGTTATGATCGGCGGTTGGCTTCAAATGTTGCCACGTAGCAATGCCTCCGCCGATACTGGTGACCACGGACAATAAAATGCTGTCCCAAAGGCCGACATTTTCCTTGGTGCAGCGTAACCCCCACCACACGTTCCACTGGCAGCACGCAAAGGTGTAGCCCCGAACAAACTGAGGCACGGAACAAAACAGAGAATGAAAGTAAAAACAAAGGCATTTCGTAACTTACAACAAAACGACACCTGTCACATCTGAACGCAAGTGAATCCAAATTATGCTCAAACTGGACGTTTAAACACTTTGAATGCGGATGTAATCAATAGCTCTTATATTATTGCTACTGTACTTACAAATTAATTGCGACCAAAGGAATTTCTAAACAGATCAATCGAGCATCGATTAATGTGCAGTAGATTAGCGGCTTAAAATGGCAGGCCTGAGGATAACAGATAAAGATCCCTTGGACATTTCCTCAAATTTTAAACTGGAGTCTACTTATTACGAGTAGTTTTAAAAAGTCATGGGGGTTTTCCTATTAAAGGATTTGGAGACTTCCTTCGATCTCCGGGATCTAACCTCATGAAAGCCACATTTGAAGACCGACTTAATGGACACATGTTCATTTAGTTTATAAAAAATACGGAATGTTTGGGCCTGTCAGGAAGACTCTTTTCCGAGGTTTTATTAATTAGTAAATTGGCTGATCACGTAAGCAAAATTATAATTAGCTCTAATTTCCTTCACTTAATACCGATCCTAGGTACTTGAAAGTATTTTCTCTTTCATAACAAATTTCCCCACTTGTTAAATCCTGAACTCTCTGCCATTTATCTTTATTCCTTGTCATTATCATTGATTTATTTTTGTTTCCTTCTGGCCCCACTTTCTTCGCTCCTCGTCTCAATTCGTCCAATCCTTCTTTTAAATAATTTACGCTTCTGCGTAATAAGACTACTCCATCAGCAAAAACAATGCAGTCTCATCCTGTCATAAAGTTTCAACGCTGAGCTTGTTCTACGGCGCATATCAAATCGAAGGTCACAGCGACACAGAAGAGAATTTCACTGATCGTTCAAGCCTTAGGCAGGAAGAGAGCAATGAACACGTGTCACGTACCTGGATAAAGGAGGTGGAGATTACGACCATTAACTGGTCAAATGTTCACTCGATTTTCCTTGAGTCACCGGACTTGATAAATATTTACACTTTCATATTACAGATTTCAAAGCTCCAGTGGTGTGATTGGGGGCTCATCGTGCTGGCCGTACTCATTGGCTTAGGAAGCCAGGTGGCTTACCTATGGACAAAGGGCGACAGAGACCCCACTGTGTTCTATCCTGTGTTAACTTACCTTCCAAGACACCATTCCGTTTCCGGATGAAGGGACTGAATGTGAAGGTTCATTCTTGGGCAAGCCCCATTTGAAAAGAGGGTGCCTGCCACTGATTAAATGTGCAAACCTCCTTCAACAACCCAATTCCTATCAAATAAAGGGACTTCAGATACTTTCATACTTTTATGCCAAAAGTATAAATAAGACTGAAATCCAGGTTCCCTGTTCTGAAGGAAATATTCCTTGTACATCAGAGAGAAGTAATGATGGACAATTACCCTTTGTACGTGCTGCTGGATCTTCCTGTGAGCCAACAGACAGCTGATCCTGAGTATATTTAGAACCAGCACACTTAACTTTCTTTTTTGAAGGCCCAGCTTCCGTGGCGATGACTCAGAAGACCGCGGTCTTTTTTTTTACCATAGCCTGAGTTTCCTATACTTCGCTCAATGCTATGCCATGTGAGCAGATTTTTTTCTGGTGGACTACTTGACGGTGTTCCAACTGCAGGGATTATGTAGAACCGAATTCACCTGGAAAATGATTATTAATAGTTGTCTGGAAACTAATTCGTACAGTACTGTAGACTGTAAGGTTGCTGGGGCCGTCTTTAACCCGAAAGGTAATTTCTTGTGGGCCCAGTGACCTTGCTTCGTACTAACAGCGGTTTCTCTCTGTCTTCTTCCCGGAGCTCGATCTGGTGGTGTCCCATTACCATGTCCATGCACGAAAAATACTTGGACTGTCCTAATTGATCCAATATCTCGGATATGTCAGGAAGTGGGTATGCATTTCCTACCGTTTTCTCATTCAGACGCCGGCCTCCGGGTTTTCTCTCCACTCGCGTCTAACCTCTTTGGTCCTATCAAAAGTGGACTGTTCCTTCTTCTACCAATCTAGTCACTTGTCTCTCTACCTCCGCCTTTTGGGATTCGGGTAGCCTATGCGGTTTTGTGTTTTAACGCGTTAAATTCTTTATGAAGTTCTTTTTTTGTATTATTTTCCATTTCGGAAATGTGATTCTGCTTGGATGCCGTGATTGGTTTGTGACTTTGAGTTTTAATTGTTTGTGATCACGACGCTCTGATTGTTAATTTTTCCCGTGCCTTGTAATATGGTATCTATTGGTTCCTTATGAGGACACAGGATAGCGATGCGATCCTTAGAAGGAATAAAATCATCACCAATTGCTATGCCTAAGCACATGATAGCATACACATTCCCAAACACAGCGCTCATCATAGACCCAGTGAGTCGCATGCCTCAGACTCGCCAGTTTCTTGACGTTTCAAGACGATTTCTTTATCTTGCATAATGAGAACCCAGGAAAACGTGCAGGAACGTTCTTGGGTAAGTCCCGCTCTAAGAGTAGGAGCAGGCCATCTCCTTCAATACCACAATGGGGTTGAGTGGGATCTTGTCAGACGACGTAACAAATGAAAGGACAGACAGTTATCAGATGCACGTGGTCGTTTCGAAGAGGAATGAATCACTTCCTGTGCTACGGCTAATGTCTCATTGCGTGTTTTTATGTTTGTGTTGACTATTTTACTGGCTCCACTGGTGTCTGTCGCTGCACGTTGGCTTTTCTCTTGCCGGCGGTGGCTCGATTCTCCCCTTTGGCCGCGGTGGTTGCCATTGTTCACTCCACGTCTCAAATGTACTCACCTTGTACGAGGCACAACTTCGGTTGTGACTCGAATGAATAGTATAGCCCAACCATGAATGGAGCCTCCGGGCTCTTCTCGAGTAACTCTCGTTCGGTTCGATATTGTTGGCGGCCAGCCTCACAAGACATAATTTCTTTAATGTCTTGCGTCTTTAAAGCATATTTAGTGCCATCATCTACGCCGCCGATCTTCCGCACTAGGTACACTTTTCCATAACCTGGAACAGCACGCAGTCATGTTTCCTGTTACTAGTCCTCAACAAGGGCTCTGATATTTGTATACCCTGTCTCTTCACTAAGACATGAATTCTGTAAAACGTGTGTGCAATATCAAGCCTTCATGACTAAAGGTAATATTTTTCGATTCACGTTCTGCACAGGCCCATTATCCAAGAAGCAATTAAACCACTCGCCACGAGTGTCGTCGTTCTGAAAGATCAGAGCCGGAATCTTAAGCAGCTTCTATGAATGGCGGTGTCGGGTGACACAAACAGAAACAAATCCCTCTTAGCTCTGCGATATTTTCTATGTGTAATAATAATACATCATATATAATAAGAATTATTTCTGTTAAACACACGCTCCTATAATGTTTATGCTTTGAATCTTCTTTGGAGGGTCGCTGACTCAGTTCAACGCGGTCATTTAAATACCGCTGTTGTGCTTTGTCCTGCGGTAATATTTTCTGAATGCCCATTTAAATTTTGCTCTAAAATAATTTATTTGTCATAAAGTTTGAACTATATGAGTTATAATTATGAATTCTTCATTGAAATCATCTTAAAAGATGGTTTTATAATCTTACCTTATAACATGAGCACCCTGTGTTCTTGAAACATCATAAAAACACAACACCGCCAATAAATAGATTCTCTCCTTTTCCCATGTTTTGTACACACCACACAATTTATTTGAGGCCTTGGCTTCTTACCTGTGCCTGGAATACGCTCCAGGAAATGTCGTTCTGATTAATTTGCAACTTGAAAACACAAGTTAATTTTCGCAGTCCTTCAATGAATGCTGTTTAATGAATAATTAACCATAAAGAAATGTTGTTCGTGGGCGTACGGTCTACAGCATTTTTAGGAATTTCTAATTTTCAGCTTGATAATGTTAAAGGAAAAAAGGTACAATATCTATCGCCATCTATTAGTCATCTGTCAACGGTGATCGTGAAATGTTTTAGTAGAGCCTAAAATATTCATTGTTTCTGCAGATTCGTTTGCGTAAATGTAAGTCGCGTGAGTGTTCCTACACGGAGGTTAAGCTCCACTCTTCTCACTTACATTGCTGTTGTCTCAGCTGATATACTGCTACTGGAGCGGTTCACAGGATCAAGGCCACGTTTTATAAGCAGAGAAATCCACAGTTAATTTGCCAAGTTTTTACTGCAAGAAATCGTACTTGCCTCCTGTCCCCAGAAGTCGGGGCGGCTCGAAGTCCTTGAGCCTCGGAAGGCCGGTCTCTGAATGTTCGACCGTACTTGGAGAACGAACAACCTCGGCATTTTCAGAGGTACGAGCCGAAACTTCGTCTGCGTCGTCTAATCTGCAGTCCTCGTCCCAGTCCTCACTGGAATCCTCGTCCAAGTTCTCACTGCAATCCTCGTCCCAGTTTTAAAATGCACAGATTTTGGAAATTGACTATTTTCAACAATTTAAAAAAACTGGTACAATGGACAATGTCCAAAACATGAGCCAAACACGTTCTGTGTTGGTGAGATTTTGTGTTCGTGGCAGAGAATCTTCTGGGATGCTACGCTGCATAGTCGGGTATAAGTTTACCTGCACCTCTGAAATGCCAGTAAACTACCAGATTACATTACAACATTCCAGAAGTCATCTTCACTTTCTGTATTGTTCATTTTTAATTGGAGTGGATTTATATGAGGTCGGAACGCAAACATTCTTTTAAGTATCAGTGAGACGAGTTATCTCTCTCAAGACTCCTTCCACAGTAGTGGATCGTCTGAAACAAGGATTGCCATTAATAAGTGAATTACGCTTCTTCTCATACTTCCTTTTCTCTTCAATACTGCCCTCAGAGCAATCCTAGTTCCTTGTCAACGCACCATGAACGGCCAAAAATACATTCTCATTACAAGGTAAACATTTGCGTAACATTCTCATCTTTATTCTGGGAATCGCTGCCTGCCTCCTCTTTTACAGCTTCTGACCTATAATTCACATAAATGAACACTTTAAACAATTTTACACGAGCAGAAATTAAATCACAGGCACATGCAACCATATGCATGGTTCAATAAATTATCTAAGGGGATGTACCTCGTTGTTGGTGCAGATACTTGTTCAACTGTTTCCTGCTGTTGCTGCTAAGAACTGCTGGATGGTTGTGCACCCCTGTCTCTTTCAGCTTGTGCATCCCTGTCTCTTTCAGCTTGTGCGATACGTTTTTTTAGTAGAGACAAATGTTCGTCTGGAATCTACAAAAGCACAAGTCACAATATTGCACCTACATTAAATAAATAATATATAAAGACTCTGGTACTAGAAGAACATACAAAATAAAACTAATTTGTGACAATGGTTCACCATTATAAGAAAATTATGTTCTGCATTTCCACAATCTGAGCTGACTTTCACGTTCTCAGGCGTTTGCTCCACTGCATCTTCTGGGTATTCCCAATGGTCTAATGGTTAGTACTACTCTGTTATTAAAAAAGACCCGTGCACTTTGCAGGCGATCCGACATTCATGAACACACTTCTCACGATGGCAAAACCAGAGTACGCGCCTTCACAGGAGTCGTCTCACATAACACGGTCTCAATTCCTCACCTTAATAAGTGACAACTAACCAGAGAAAGTAATATTGCAAAAGAAAAATATGTTGATGGAAGAAGTAATTGTTGTCTAGTGTAAAAATGTAAATTACCTTTCCAATCATTTTGTATACATCAACTTGTTGTTGCACATGTATTCGTGCTAAGCAGTCCAGTGCTGCATTTCGCACAGATACGCCACAGTCTGAAATAATGCGCGCGATTTCCTTTAGGGCAGCGCTGGGATTGCGTTTGCAAACTCTCACTCCAACTATATCAAGGCTACTTATCTCGAAAGGCTTACTCGAGGGATGTACCTTGTTGTTGCTCAAGATTATTCTTGTTCTTCATCCTGCTGCTGTTGTTGTTGTTGGTGGTGGTGGTGGTGGTGGTGGTGGTGGTGCTGCTACTGAAGAAATCTCCTAATACGTCTTTGTAGCATACTCAAATATGTCTCTTCCATCTACAAAAGTACAAGTCACAATATTGCACCTACATTAAATAAATAATATATAAAGACTCTGGTACTAGAAGAACATACAAAATAAAACTAATTTGTGACAATGGTTCACCATTATAAGAAAATTATGTTCTGCATTTCCACAATCTGAGCTGACTTTCACGTTCTCAGGCGTTCTTGCTGCAGGCTAGCGCCATTTCCTGATAGTGGCAGCCACGAAAGCTCTTAATCTGCTGCTTCAGATTCACGTTTTCGGCCTTGATACTTGAGACTACATGAATCAGTCCGTTTATGGTTTCGTGTGTTTTTCTCATTTTAATCAGGTGTTGCTTCTGTAAGTCCTTGATTTTTGTTCTCAGATCCTCGACGTCTTTGTTTCTCTCACGAAGGACCTCCAGCTCTCTCTCCACGCGAGCAAAATGAGATAATATAATAAATAAATGTTCCCTCTCTGCTAATATTTGTTCTTTCTTCTCAGCAAATATCAGATCGTCTATTAATCTCTTAACGTTCTCCATGGTCGTTAATAAACTGCGTTATGTCCTGATTTGTTTCTTCGTTTGTCGGTTGTTATCAAAGATCGGTTTTCTTCTCAGGCACCTGCAGTCAAAAAAGATACATCTTATTACCTTCCAATGCTATTATAGCATCGGTGCCCTTTTAAATTCAACGCGAAATTCGAATACAAATTTGTACTACGTGTGCTTATATTTATATTACTAATATTTTGCTCTCTGATCGGCCGATTATTCTGTTATTATACTAAAAACTAATTGTAATGGTAGGTGTGATGTTGATCAGAGTTATTTAAGAACTTGGTAACTTATTTAGATACAGATGACAATAAGATCATTCAGGCATCAACAAATAACAGCACTGAATAATCCGTCTGAGGATTCTTTACATGCGCCATTTTTCGGCGAAGGAAGTTTCATGGCCTACCCTGTGCCCCTATTCTGTAGCATAAAGAAGGCAATAATTTCTCCTGGGTTGTCTCTCCAGGGATAAGATATTTTGTATGTATTATTCATCCTTGGACGCACTGCAGGATAAATGGGATTAAAGAAACGTTTCCTGCACTTTCGATGAAAGCAAGATCAGGCACATCGACTTACTACGATTTTAATTCCCAGAAACAATTTACATTCGTTCAGTTAATAAGACGATATCATACTTGTCAGTTGGTTCATCATCGTTTCAAACTTAAAAGCAACAAGCTACTAAACTTCGTTGCTCTGTACTAAACTTCAAGAAGAACTTCACAGTTTTCACGACACTTCAAACCGAGTGCTAGTTCGTACACGAGTTAACGCTTCATTCCGTGTTTAAGGGTTACTCTGTAAGCAGCGATTATTCGGGATTCTTAAATATTCTTCGGATTAAAAGAGCTACGAAATCTTTTCTATTGCTGCAGAAATTGAAATATTTACCTTAAATGCAGATGGTATTTGGAGCACAACAACGATGTTTAACAATTGCTTACGAATCCTCACGATGCCACAGGAAATTACAAATAAATTCAATAGCCAGAAGGCCAATAGAGATGGAGCACGCGAGACGAACGCAGTAATAAAGATGGAAAGAAAACAACACACGAGTGCATAGGACGTTAATGCACAAAGAAAAATTACTACTGAATGCATCAGATGTTTGTAATAATAATTTAAATAAATCAAGTGAATTAGATTTTCGTAAAATGCGATTAAGGGACAGCGATCTTCCTTACAAATTCATGGACGCCCCAGGAGACAACATCAGCAGTTGATGAGCGTCCAGAAAGGGAATGTTTTTAATCGAAGGGCTGCAACTGAACATAGAAGAGTCTCTCAGATTCCGAGCAGGAATGCGGAGACCGACAGCTTCCTGAAGGGAAGAACATCATTTAAATCCGCGGTAAACTTTCGTAAGAGACAGCGCATCGCTGCAATAATCCTTCTCACAATTGTAAATGATAACCTGTAAAAGTAATGAGCAATAATAATAAATAGGAAACCCTTGGCTCACCCTTTGTGAACAGGAGGAGATCTCGATGTCCACACGCAGCGAAAGTTGAATTATAAATTAAATATTAATCGAACGAGTGCGGGACACTGTCACAAAATTGTTACTAATTCATAGAACATAAATCCACGAGTTATTCTGAAATGTTTTTGCTAAATAAGGCAACAAACGTATCTCGAAGCACTTTATCCAAAACCTCTTCGCAGCACAATTCGTTCCAGACTGACGAAAGCCAACCAACCAAAAAGCTAACTAAGGGCGGAGCGTCGTCCCTTCCTAGGTGACACCATTCCTGCGCACGAGGCGTATTGCTGGAAATGGATAACGGTCTTAATATAAAAAACTGAAATTGTGCTAACGCTAACAGGGTTTCGTCGTGGCGGGAGCCTCGACCATTCAAACTGGGATCTGTTGCTGCTGATGGGAGGTCATCCCGTCAGGCAAGTTGTCCAAAGGAATTTGGTTGGATCTCCGTTGGGGTCCGTTTCGGCTGAAGGCCTCTGCGGCATGGGGGGGAGATCACTTCAGCTGATGGCCTCCGTGATCGGTGGGGGGGGGGGTGGTGGGCCGTGCCCCTATTAAGTTATACCCTGGCATTCGCCTTACAACTGAGGAAAAGCACGGAAAACCTCAGGGTAGCCGAGTAGTCTAACCACTCGTTGTGCCGACTTGGCAGTCTTTTGGGGACAGCCTCGGCTGGCCTGCTGAACATCAGTCGCCCTCGGTTGCCCTTGGGCGACCTCTGGCAGCCCTCGTTCGGCACGAGTGCCTCCCGAGTTGCCGGACTAAGGGGTTCCCCACACCAGCTAACCTCGAGTCAAATCTCTCGGTCAGTGCTCTGATGTGGTCGGCAATTTAATTTGCCCTTGTTCATAAATAACGTCATTTTTTGAAACTTGTTTAATTTTAAAGGCGATTTTTGTGGGGCCCGGGCGCTGTTGAGCCCATCGCCCCTGCGACAGGGAGAATGTTTCCTTCCTTCGAATCCCGATTATTCTTTTTCAATAGTGAGAGAATAATTGAGTACTGAATTAATAATTAATTATTATAATAAATTAATGCTTTATTGCTAAGACAAAATTGATGAACATAGAACAATTTTATTATATCTACATTATGTAATTGACTAATCCTTTGAAGACTGCCCCAGTACCACTGTCTGAAGGTGCACTTGTTAAGTTGTCCACTGTCCAACAGTCACTATCCATTCATGTTGTGTCCACTTTCACTCTTCCAACTAATCCTCTTGCTTTCTTCATCGAAGTTAACATATTATTTGTTTTCAATTGCATTTCTGCTCTTCAAATCCTCGATCTCCATCGGTTTTTTGATAAATTTCTTGTCTTGTCTGTAAATGTGTTTTGTATTATGAATAACGAACACTCAGTTACGCCTACCGTGCAATCTGTTAACTTTAAAACTTAGAAGAGACATCCACACAAACAACAACAAATTAGGCGGCCATTAACAGCTCTAGACCATTTCTATGGCGTCACCAGAGATGTCAGTGCGAAAAGAGCGCGCTCAATTCAAATCGTTTGAAAAATAATTAATGTGGCTGCGTGATTCCCCCCACTTCCTCTAATGCACCTGAAATCTTCTACGGGTATACTACGAGGCCCTGTATTAGTCGTTCGCTCAGATATGAGCTGTGAAATGCGCGTGAGGGAGGGTACTGACGCTGTATTCTAGCGGTAGTACGGCACGGAGTAGAACAGCTTTCTCTGTACTATTAAACACAAAAACATCAGTGCAGACTGAATTACTTACTATTTGATTCACCGGCATTTCCATAAGACACAAATTTTTAATATACAAGAAAGTGTTTCAAAATTTTCAAATTAAACTGAATAATTGTGAGCAGTGTGACTTTTTATGCTTCTGATAAATAATGCAGTAACTTGAAATGGATCTGGATCTCTGGAGTCCAGCGCACAGACGTGGAGACATGGCGGGCCGACGGATCTCCGCGTTGGCACTGGAGATGCTCTGCATGTGTAGCAGCCTCGCGTCGGAGGAGCAGACCTCATGAAAACCAATTCTAAGAGTGCAACGAGGTTTGCTGAAGGGAAATCTTTTAGCATTTATCCGAAACTAGAAAAAGTGCGTGGCGTTTCTTGGAATTCCGTAGGCCAAACTTCCTGTCGGCGACCTCAACTTTAAGGTAACGAGAAGATGATAAGTAACAACGCGAGTTCTACATTGCGGTCTGTATTTTGTGAAAAGTACATAAATCATTCGCAATATATCGCCGTGTCCAGAGGAAAAGTGTCGCCAAAATTACGAAAAAACCTTAGAACCTAAAATGTCACATCGTACATAAAGTAACTAACATTGCGTGAGAGACAAATTGAATGATATATATCGACGTCTTAATTTTTACAAAACTTTCAATAAATTTGTTAAAGCCGATCAAAACGGGAAATGTACCAGCGGTAAATTACGTAAATTGAATCCAATGTCTCTTGCACAAAGAGTGCGAGGATTTGGAATCCATTTGTAGGGGTTCAGATGTCCACGGGCGATTTACTTCAAGCAGGATATAATTCAAAAACAGACTTTTATTAAGCGAAAGTACGCAATTATTTCTGATACCCTTTTAAGGGCCATTGCATGAATTCGAACGAGGTTATTAATTGGGAAAAAGGTGTCGCATGAACTGTAAAAGACGAATACACACGCCGTAATCTTAAAAGTCGTATCTTCAGCCTCTACGGTACAAAAACTCCAGCAGATCATCATGAAATTACGGTCTTTAACTTCGAATGTTGTATTTACGGCCTGTTTAACGACGATATTTGTAATCTAAAGTGCATTACGTCGAATGAAGGGACGAGTAATGAATAATAAATTGTAAAATACGTTGAAGGAAAGGACTACGGCCTAGTTTCCGGTACTATCACAGAATGTGCCTGAAAGAAAGAAATAAAACCACGAAAAACTTCAATCACGACAACCGGTCTCGGGCCTACATCAAATAGATTGTAGGAATGAGATTATTTAATTCCCGATGCACGTTAGAAGCATAAACGCGAATTTTGCAGGAGCTTTTCTTATGCGTAAAAATTTTCTATTTCGAGTCTAACAACTTGAAATTGTTTACCAGCCACAATTATTCACATACGCAAACACGTCACTAAATTCCATGCTGATTAACCATTCCTGGTAATGACGAAATGTCCAACAGCTTGAGAAATTTAACGACGCATTCGCTGGCAGTTCTGCTCCGTTGCTCTGCCTCTCGAAGCAAAGTCTGTGATGGCAAATAATTTCTATTCAGTTTTAATTCGAAATTTGCTCGCTGACGGCCCCTCAAGCGCCGGAACCATGGTCAGGAACTCGTGATGCGACTTCGGAAGGGTGCACGTGCACTCAGAGGAGCGACTTGACGACATTACTGTCGGGAGAGGACGACTGTCTCTTTCTCAACGTCTTCACGCCAAAGGTGACTTCCAAACTGAGTGGACGCAGGACACTTCTATCGACGTCATGGCAGAAGATGACAAAATTTATGCATCGAAGATAAAACTCATAGCCGTGGCCAAGACATTTTGCACAGGAAGTACAGAGTTCCATGTGGAAAATACAACGTGAAATTTTCAAACAAAGATTTCAAGCCATAATGCTGGATCAGTTTCACTACCAACAAATATTTACAGTCAAACAAAAGAAAGACGAGGTTCTCCAAACTTCTGCAGATAGTGTCTTCACTCTGGCAAAGAAAACACTACCCTCCTCGCGTATCCCAGCGATTCAAGAAGCCTCGAAAAGCGACAGTTGTCGGAGTGTCTTTGGTTTGCATCCAGACTGACCATCGAGCTTTGGCGCATCTAATGAAATTCTTAGATAACTCTCGGTTAATGAGATGGTCTCTCAGATTAGCGGAGTTTGATTTCACAACAGAATTTCGCCCAGGAAAGTTTATGCAGCATGTAGACGCCCTAAATCGACACATCGCTACCCTGGAAAACGACCCCTTGAGTCGGGAAAACATGGCTAAAGCAGCAGAGCGACAGTTTTTGTCAGCGTCTGTAGAAATAACTTTGACAAAGTTTTGTTATGTAGCAAATATAAAGTAATTAAAATTGTTTGAGATCTGTTGAAACTACTTTCTTTCACTTTCCTGACGTTTTGTATCAAGCTATGTCAAAAGAATTCCAATAATGGCGTAAGACTCATCTTTGGGATTGTGCCCATTGTAATAGTTTTAAAATGCACAGATTTTGGAAATTGACTATTTTCAACAATTTAAAAAAACTGGTACAATGGACAATGTCCAAAACATGAGCCAAACACGTTCTGTGTTGGTGAGATTTTGGGTTCATGGCAGAGAATCTTCTGGGATGCTACGCTGCATAGTCGGGTATAAGTTTACCTGCCAGATATAGGGTGACGTGTGGTCAGTACGACGAACCCCCAGCCATTGCTAGTTTTCCTGACCGGGTTACGCTCCCCAATTTCCTCACGATGCTGGGTTGGCACTGGTCGAAAGCTCACGAGAAAATTTCTTCTCCCCCGAGACTTGAACCAGCGCGCATTCCATATTGCCGGTCTGAAGCATGATGCCTCAGACTGGCGCGGGACGCAACTACACACATGGTTCAATAAATTATGTAAAGGGATGTACCTTGTTGTTGCTCAAGATTATTCTTGTTCTTGGTGGTGGTGGTGCTGTTGTTGTTGCTGCTGTTGGTGGTGGTGGTGCTGCTGCTCAACAACTGTCGCAATACGTCTTCGTAGCATACTCAAATATGTCTCTTCCATCTACAAAAGTACAAGTCACAATATTGCACCTACAGTAAATAAATAATATATAAAGACTCTGGTACTAGAAGAACATACAAAATAAAACTAATTTGTGACAATGGTTCACCATTATAAGAAAATTATGTTCTGCATTTCCACAATCTGAGCTGACTTTCACGTTCTCAGGCGTTTGCTCCACTGCATCTTCTGGGTATTCCCAATGGTCTAATGGTTAGTACTACTCTGTTATTAAAAAAGACCCGTGCACTTTGCAGGCGATCCGACGTTCATGAACACACTTCTCACGATGGCAAAACCAGAGTACGCGCCTTCACAGGAGTCCTCTCACATAACACGGTCTCAATTCCTCACCTTAATAAGTGACAACTAACCAGAGAAAGTAATATTGCAAAAGAAAAATATGTTGATGGAAGAAGCAATTGTTGTCTAGTGTAAAAATGTAAATTACCTTTCCAATAATTTCGTAAACATCAACATGTTGTTGCACATGTATTCGTGCTAAGCAGTCCAGTGCTGCATTTCGCACAGATACGCCACAGTCTGAAATATGGTGCGCGATTTCCTTTAGGGCAGCGCTGGGATTAGGTTTGCAAACTCTCACTCCAACTATATCAAGGCTACTTATCTCGAAAGGCTTACTCGCGGTTGTGGTAATCTCCATGGGGACTTTTACCTTTGGACTTAGTACGTTATTGATTTGACAACTCTGGCATCGTTTTACGTAGTCCTCAGCTTTCTGTTTCATGTTCGGCCAACCATATTGTGATTTTATGGCTCTATGTGTCTTGTTCATACCCCGGTGCCCTCCCAGTGGAGCATCGTGATATTCGTACAGGATTTGTGCCTTTTTCGCCCACGTTTCATTGCCAGCCAGGGTTACACTATTGATTCTGCTTAGAGCGTCTGCGTTAGTGTTCAGAGCTCCTTCCTTATATACAATTTCATGATCATACTCCTGCAATTTGATTCGCCATCGCAGTAACCTCGAACCCGGATCCTTGATGTTCATGATCCATGTTAAGGGTTTGTTGTCACTGGATATCTTAAATGTCTGTCCGTAAAGATAGGGTCTGAAGTGCTTTACTCCCCATGCGATTGCCAAAAGCTCCTTCTCACTTGTCGAATAATGTAGGCGATTGGTAAATCCTTTCCTATTGTTCCCTGTTACAGAATCGTCCCGATGCCCTCATTACTAGCATCTGTTGTTAGTTTAAATTCCTTAGAGTAATCAGGGTATTGCAAAATGGGTTTTGAAATCAATTTCCCCTTCAGTGCCTGGAAGGCATTTTCTAGGTCGGGCGTCCAAACGAATTGTACATCCCTTTTTAACAGGGCGTGCAATGGTGCTGCGATCTTGCTAAACCTGGGGATAAATTTCCTGTAGTAAGACGCCATTCCCACAAAACTCTTTACCTGTTTTACAGAAGTGGGTCCTGGAAAGTTTTCAATCACTGCTACCTTCCGAGGGTCTGGTAAAACTCCATTTTCTGTGACCACAGAAAATCATCACCTATTGCTATGCCTAAGCACATGATAGCATAAACATTCACAAAAACAGCGCGCATCGTATGCCCAGTGGGTCACATGCCTCAGACTCACCTGTCTTCTGATGAACCTTTTTGTTTCTGTACAACGCATGTACAGGTGAATTTGGGTTGTTGACGTAGTCCACCTTGATAGGTTGGACAAGGCCACGCTCTAAATCTGCAAATCTTCTCCGTCACAATCCCGTTCATCGGGATGCCAGACCTCCTCCCTAATCTGAGCAAAGACCTTGCCAATGGCGGTCGTATTGGATAGCATGCAGAGTGCACGCGGTGTCTTTCCCAGGTCTCCTGGAACTACAGTTGATGCCAACAGTAAAGCGAGATGAAAACCCGTCCACGAATTGGATCGAGCGCTCATTCATGATGGTCGCTTCGGAAGCGTTGGCATCCCGGGCCACGACGTCCCCTCTGTAGAGCATGAGGCCGGCTCTGTACTTTCCATCTGCTGGGTGACACCTCACCATCTGGCTTTCAGGCTCAAAACAAGCTCTTGTAATTCCAACTCCTCCTCCAACCGATGAATTGCATGCAACTTATCCTACCTGCTTACTGGTGGAAATTTAACTTTGTGCAAAGATGCTCTACTCGTCAGTTGTCTCCTGTCTCTGGACTAATGTTCTTTCACTTAGTTGTTGTTGTTGTGGTCTAGCGCGGCTTCTCGTAAGTGGGGGTCCTTGAGGTGTCGTCTCGAGCGAGGCGAACACTTTATTAAAAGCGGTGTTTACATATTGATGAACACATTATTAATGAGAAACGCAACAAACACTAGGAATCTTGTAAGCTGTACCCTCGGCTGCTGACGCGGCTCCTCTCTCCCTCTTCTTCTCCTGGATGATGGCATCCCTCAGCTCCTTCACGACCTGCCGGAGCAGCTCAGGGAGGTGGGCCTTGAGAAAGGCCAGCTCGTTCCCTTCCATATCCGAACACAATCTCACCGCACGAGGACGAATTCTCCGTGGACAACTCTCACCCAATCTGCCCCGAGCACGACTGAATGCAGACCCCGTCCAAGGTTAAATAGAAAGTATCTTCCTAATGCGGAATATAAGGTACCTTCTACTGCATGTGAGCAATGAACACAGAAACCTCGGCCTACGTGTCACGTACCTGCAGAACCATGGACAATGATACAAGCCACATCATGGCCGTATAATGAGGGTGCCTGTCCCCCAGCTGTATTGCGTATTTTAGCATGGAAATGCTTGTCGCCAGCATTCTCTGAAGGTGCCTGCAAATACAAGATAAAGTTTACTTCCTAACAATTAAGTCTTGTTTGAAAACCAGACTGGCAGAAATATTTTAAAGTTAACCTGAAAGTACTGAATTTACATCTGATATATGGTAAAATTGTTGTTCAAAGCAATGAAAGGTATCTAAAATATTTAAATAATTTTCTGGTTCTTATGTTACGTGGTGGATCAACACTTAAGAAACTTCCAAACACTTTCTGTTACGTCACTGCAATCAGAGTTTTGACGTAAATACGTTTATATTTTCGGGTCAGTGTCATTCGGCAAAAAGTGTAACTGCATTGTTATGTTACCTTGGAAACGTCATCTGTTTACTCGGCATTGTTGTTACCTATAAAACATTTAATTACATTACCTTACATTCAGCTACCACAGACCCATCTTAAGCGTAACTAATTCAAGTTAACTAAGCAAAGTCTTATTCAAACTTTACTCAATTGTAAAGCATGTATAAAGGAAATATTTAGAATAAAGCCAATATATAAACTTCCTTTCCGTATAGACGTATTTACGTCAGATTCTCCGGAACCGTGGTTCCACTGACAAATTTTTTCCTTTGTTCTCTTTCTTACCTCCTGCTTCCTCTCCGTTTTCTATTGACCGAAGTTGGTTGCAAACTTAACCACGTATGTTAAAACTAAAATGACACTAAGAGCAAGTTATTAATTACAACTCTCAAAACTTCTTTCAAAATACTTATGCAACCGTTACACATCACACACTTAATTCAATGATGGAAGCTTCTAGAAATTCCACGGAAATATTATGGACTACATCACAGAGCATAAATATCCAGCAAACATTGATGGACTACACTAAAGACTGTTAACATCCACGTTTGTGTTTATTCTTCGCTCCACTACAACCCTGGACCTTCGCACTACTCGACACAGGGTTACAAAATGTGGTTGCAAGTAACCTCGAAAATAAGTTCCTTGATAGGCATAGATTGGGGGATATTAAAATTACACAAAGAGGGCGGGACCGTAACAATTTGGCTCACCATTGACAAGTTCCTATGAAACGTTTTGTAACCGTCCTTTCACTCCAAACTCTCCATCAGGACTGCAAGGGGTTTTGTGTTGGGTTTCGTTTTGGTAACTCAGGGCATGGACTCTTGCCTTCAAGGAATATACGGGTTGGTGAAGAGGGGTTTCGGGATCGACTTGCGAGGCAGTGGAATAAGAGGGGATGTCGTTCAGTTATAAATTGTGTATTCGTTCACTTTGATCAGGCACGTTTATTAATTTCGTACTTTCCCTCGCCGAGTGCAGGACTACTCGCCGCCGAGACTAAAGCGTAAGTGAGTTTTTGGAAGTCCCTTGCTGGACGCAAGACTCCCCCAAGACTTTTGAATCTCAAGAGTGTTCTCATTGGCTGAGTGGTTCATCACCCTAACCTTACAAATTTGCCGCCGATAGCTTATTTTAAACCCATTGGTGGATAGTGACGTGATTTATCCTAAGTCTTCTAACGGCTAAAACACATCTGGAAGAGCTTACTCATCCCACCAAGTCGAGCCACCGATCATAAAATCACCCATTCATCTGGTCACGTAGCTGGTGCCAGGCAGTCGCCCGGTGGAACAAACAAGTCTCCCAAGATGTGGCCCGAACTAGCGATACTAACCGTCAACTCGGGAAAATTCAATACAATTTGATTATAAATTCCGATTAAGGAAGGCGCTACCGAAACAAAACTAACTTAGGCCCCTTTCCTTGCATATAAACTGGAGTAATCGCCAAAAGTCCAGTCTAAGTCCATCTCCGGTCTGCCTGTTCGAGAATCGAACTCAGAGTGGGCTGTCACAGTTTCTTATGGATGTAAGTAAAGCTGTCCCACTATACGCCATGCATTTTACTGATTTACATCTTACAAAGTAAATGTATTGTGTGAATTCATAGATCAAGCACTAAGATTTAAATGAGTACATACTAGAAATTATGACATTAATTGACAAATTTGTACATTCTCTCTTCCAGTAAAGTGCTTCAGTAAATTCCTCCCTAAACACTATTTTTTTGACGTAAATACGTCTATATTTTCGGGTCAGTGTCATTCGGCAAAAAGTGAAACGAAAACGTGTAACTGCATTGTTATGTTACCTTGGAAACTTCGATTGTTTATTCGGCATTATTGTTTCCTGGTGGTCTAGCGGTTAGAACGCTGGCCTTGTAATCCTGGGGTCTCGGGTTCGATTCCCGGCGGTGCCCGAAACTATAACTTGTGTTGGGCAAGGCCGTGGTCTAGGCAACACGGAGTTTTCCTCCGTGGCATCCCAACAATTACTCCATTCACACACAGAAGAAGGCAATGGCAAACCACTTCTGGATCATCTGCCAAGAACGTATATGAACAGGTCCCAGTCCGAGAAAAGGATGGAAGGATCCTGTTCATATGGACCTGTCGTCAGACAGAACACTAAATAAAAAAATAAATAATAAACGTCAATTGTTACCTATAAAACATTACATTACATTACTTTCATCTACCACAAACCCACTTTAAGCGTAACTAATTCAAGTTGATTAAGCAATGTCTTAATCAAACTTTACTCAATTATAAAGCATGTATAAAGGAAATATTTAAAATAAAGCCAATTTATAAACTTCCTTTCCGTATAGACGTATTTACGTCAAATTCTCCGGAATCGTGGTTCCACTGACAACTCTGCGCTAGATGCTGCCGAATGAGCCGGGGCTTTGTCGTCCAGGAGAAAAAAATCACGAGTGCGGTAAAGGGCGCGGCGAATTCGTCGAATGCGCAAAATTAGGCGGTTTAAATCACCTTTATAATACTCTGCATTCACAGTGCAACCTTCCTCCACGAACTGTTTTTGCACAAAGCTGTAAAAAAAGTCAGTCCACACTGTACGTTCATGAGTCCTTCATAAGAAGGCGCTGGCCAGTGTCGATACTTGCACATCGACTCCAGTAGGCCCAGTGACCTTGCGGTTTTTCTCTGTCTTCTTCCCGGAGCTCGATCCGGTGGTGCCCCATTACCATGTCCATGCACGAAAAATACTTGGACTGTCCTAATTGATCCAATATCTCGGATGTGGCAGGAAGTGGGTATGCATTTCCTACCGTTTTCTCATTCGGACGCCGGCCTCCAGGTTTTCTCTCCACTCGCGTCTAACTTCTTTGGTCCTATCAAAAGTTGACTATTCCTTCTTCTACCAATCTAGTCACTTGCCTTTCTACCTCCGCCTTTTGGGATTCGGGTAGCCTGTGCGGTTTTGTGTTCATTGGTGCTGTCCCCGGTGCCAGCGTTATGGAGCGTCTAACTGCGTTAGTGCAACTTAATTTGTCCCCCGTTATTATTATTTAGTGTTCTGTCAGACGACAGGTCCATTATTCTGCCCAAAAAGAGTTCTCAGCTTCTCGAACTCTTTCTGCACAACGCCCTGACTGTCAGGTCACACGATCAAAATCGTCTTCACTCTTGATTTTTGGAAGCGCAATTCGGGATCGTACGCATAACACCAACTCTCGTCACCTGTAATGATCTTGTCCAGAAAGTTCTCTTTCATCTGTTAATCATGTTTAACAACTCGCTCGTCCATTTGCTCTCGCGTCAAGGCATGCGGGACAAATCTGGCGCACAGTTTTCGTTTTCGCAAATCTTCGCTTAAAATCCGCAGAGCCACTGTTTTCGGGATGCCAAGTGTGTCTGCTATTAACCGAGACGTCACTTTTCGATCTTGTTGAACCATTTTGGCGACGGCGGTAATGTTTTTATCGGTTCGACTTGTTCGTCGTCCTTCACTGACTCCCTGCCCTCTCGAAACCGTTAGTGCCACTCAAAAATTGTTGTTCCGCTTACCGCTGCATCACCGTAAGCCTTCTGAATCAGCTCCACAGTCTTTGAAGCCGAAATATTGGCTTTACAGCAAAATTTAATCGCCACACGTTCCTCCTTCGCGCCCATCTCACGACCTTGACACTGCGCAACAAGAATTGCTCGTACGAGACAACCCTTCTTAACAACATCTGCCACTCGCACCCTTGTCAGAAGGGGTCTCTACTACGTAGTTCAACCTCGGTCCGGAAGATGGCGATGGTAGAAAAGCGATAAAAAATTCAGTCCGGGAACTTTTGGACCGCACATTATCCATTATGTAGAACGCGAAATTACACCTCAATTGGACTTGTTTAAAAAAATATGAATTAGCAATTCGTGATATGAGTAACCCTTATGGACGCACTGCCCCTCCCTGAAAGTCTTTCTGCGGAAATAATCGCTTTTACAGGTAACAGAATTCATTTTCCACGTCATTTATTTGTGGGAAAGAGTGGTCTACAGCAAAATGTTTTGTAACTGAATTCTTGTCTTCACCATTTTGAATTATCCAACTTGTGATGTAGCCCATGTAACATAGTGGCCGCCACTTTAAGCGACTTCCATACTTTCACTATTATTGCATTAGCATGTAATTGTGTACACTTTCCAATCTTGTACACAAATGGATTGGGCACTACACATTCTCCACTGATTGCAGATTTTCTTTCCTTCATGGTCTTCATGTGCTCACAACGTTTTTCAGTGGTTGTCCATGCATTGGGAACCAAAAGTAGATTTGGATATTCTCAGACGTGCCTCTGAAGTTGGCCGATAGGTACCATGAGTTGTACCAAGTACGAGAGTTGCAACTCACCAAAACCATAGGACTGATTCCTACTTTGTCGATATTGTTGATCACACTGTTTCCTGATTTTCTAGTTACAACAGACAGAAATTAAATTTCCTTAGATCACACTAACATAAGCAAATGCAGCGGTGAGGCATAAGCCTCGTGTCCCGCAGGTTTTGTTCTTGTTTCAGCCTCCCAGCAGCGCTGTTTCTGAGAAGAAGTGATGTAGCCATGGAACTTTGCGATCTTCGAGGTCTGGGGGCGCGGCGGTCACCAGTCTGGTACGGGGCACCAGCCAACATTTCTGGATATTTTCTGTTTCAGAGGAATAAAGAAAGTTGCAAAGAGTTGCTGAGGAAGTGTCTTGAGAGTACGGACTACTGTGGCAACAGTTTCAGGTACAGGCATTCTGAAAAGTTAGTTGCAGTTGAAAGCCTTTTTCACTGCACTATGGCCTGTTACCATGGGCTGGGGAAACGTGCGGTAATTTGAAGTTATGAGTTGACTTGTCTTCTGAGTATAGCACCATGTAACTCATCGCCGTGGTGATGGAGGCGGCAAGGACCTCTGAAACACTAGAAAACATCTACCAGACTACACGGTGCTGCAACTCAGAAGACAGCCATCATTGGACTCACCGCTGGGAGTAACTTAAATCAAAGTTCAGGTTACTTTTTATCCTAATACTTATCGACAATCTCCTCAAATTTATTAATATACTTTTGGCTTTAGAGTCAGATAAAGAGTGGTAATTTTACATCAACTTATTTATACTGATAGCAGAATTAGTTGCTTTAATTAATAAATTTAAAACAAGTTTTAAATTTTAATATCAGGAGACTTGTGACATAAACAATTCTGTCATTAGGTAAATTCTTCGGTACAAATTTTAATTGTGTTCTTGAGGAGTCTTGGTAGTGAATGCAAAATGTGAAGAAACGTGGCCTGGTTTAAAAAATGAGATTGGCCTGTAACCCCATATTGTTGTTTAGTTTAGCGCAATTTCAAAATCGACGTTGCCACCACGTTTGTGGACGTGCTGTAATTATTCAGTCTTCTGAGTCCTTACACCCATCACACATGAAGTGAAATTGATCCATCACTATCAGTGAATCCATTTGACAGCATTCTTCTTCTTAATGTTGTCCAAATACAATCCACAATGAGGGGGGAGGGTAATGGAGGTTGCTGGTGTAGGCCCAGTTTGAGAAAATATTTTTCCAGATGGACTGTTTCCAAGTACTTTGCACTGTATTTTACTTGCAGGCAGCACATTTTCAGTGTTGACTTTGGGGTTTCATTAACTCTTCAACCACCAGTACCAACCAGCCGTTGACTTTCTTAAATAAATTGATAATTTATCCCTTCAACTTCAACAACATTGTAGGCTGCCCATCTGACTTGATTGATGGTTACTCCAAGGACTGCCTTATGCTTCCACTTTTTACTTTGGAGGGATTAGAAATCGTTTTCCAGGTTCAAATGACTTTTTTTTGTAAGGTTGCCAGCCTTCATTTTTCATCAGTCATACAGCATCCTTCATACTTTAAGCAGTGTATGGGCTTTTATATGCCATAGTCCAAAAAACAACGGAACATAATCTTGTGGAAGCTAAGAAAACTGCTTCTAAATCTAAGGCTTTTGTAGTGAAAGCTATTGAACCTACTCGCATATCATTTTGACGTGTGTACAAAACACCTTCAGCTGACAGAAACAAAGACAATCCATGCCACCGCATCAAACTCCAGGGCACCTCTATCCTGTCGACAAGATCTGGATACATGGATCGGATGATCAGGGAAGCCATCAAAATTGAATTGCATCCCAATAACGTCAACAGGGAGGATGAACTTCGCCTGAGCCGGTCATGGAAGCCTCTCAGTCACTCCCTCCTAAGGCTCTGGAAGCATCCCACCCACCAATACTCTGCCCTTTTCCAGACAAATCTTGCCCCGACCAGTGCTCCCTTCCACTCTCCTGCTTCACCCCGCATCTTGATCACCCAACTCCTGTGTGTCCCACCAGATGGACCCCTGAGGCCCTCAAAAGGGCTGTCTTTCGGACCTCTCTATGTCCTGTTCCTATAAACCTAGCACTTTCCGCTCAAATGGCTTATTCATCGCCATGATGATGGAGGCTACATGGACCTCTGAAATGTTGGACATCTACCAGATTACACAGCACAACAATCCAGAAGACAGCAATCTTCAGACTCACCGCCATGAAAACCTCAAATCCCACATAGTCTACTAGTACACTGGCAGACTGTAGAAATGAATGTATTTTGCCTTGACAAACTCACTGCACAACTGTTATCACAATGAATCAGTATCAGCCATCAGTGGATTTCAAAAGAGGAATTTTATGCACTCAGCAGTTCAATATGACTAATTAATTTGGTGAAAGCTTTATGGATTTTAGTGATTTTCAGTTTAAAGATGTCAGTGTTGAGGATTTACAAATGAAACTGAAAGCCTTAAACCGTCAAGTTCTGGATGAAAGTCTCCATTGCTGATTGTCCATCGTTTTAATGTGTACTGTACCAGTTACCAATCTGTGTTACATAGGATGTATAAGTGTAAAGGGAATTGGTGTTTAACCAGACTAGATGGAGGGGTAAAGGCATCAGCACAAGTCAACGTGGATGAGCCAAGCACTCACCTGAGATGAAGAAGCAGCAACTGCTGTGAGCTCCATTCCATAAGCCAAGATGGAACAGAAAAGCCTTTTGTGGGCCATTCATATTTCTTGCCTCAGCCTTGCAGAACAAAACTGTGTGGAACTAAGTCACACTAAGATTGAATGTTTCTTTGGTGTCAAAAGTATTACCTGATGTGTTTATACTTTGGGTTTGAGCAGACACTGAGAGTGAGATGTAGTTGAGTAATTCATGTGTAATTTTATGTTCAGTTTAGTTTTTTACTAAATTCACGCAAGAAAACCCACTGAGGTCACGTCATGTAGTAAGCTCCTTACATACAACAGTCTGTAGTTTTCTAGCAGTGTAAGTGCAAAGAGATCTTTTTCATACGTGTAACGAGTGTTTGTCATCAAACACCATATGGCATCTCGCTTGAACTTACCTTTCCTGAATGATACATTTTCTGATTCGCCTGTGCCAAACAAATCGAGAATATTGTCACATGAACCATTTCTATAACAAAGTTGCACTTCACGGGCCTTTTCAGACATGATTTAAAGAATGAATGCGTGAATTGCTGAGCACAGTGGATATTTCTGAGACATAATGTGTTTTTTTATTTCAATGTAATTTATTTTTTTATTATTTTTAGACCATGTGTCAGGAACAGGTTTCTTGACTTTTTGATCACTCTGTATTTCCTAATTTTATTTGTCACTTAGCCGTACAGTTAAATCTGCCATTTAAAGAAAGTGTCTTAATGTAGGAAGTTCTTTATGGCAAAACAAAAGTGTGTTCACATACGTGAGAATGTTGACCAGGAGCTGTCATGGCAAGCCGAATGTTGGCTGTAATTAGAGTTTTGGAGATGCATTAACATTGTGACTTTATCTAAATCTGTGACTTTATCTAAATCTGAAATTATTCTATTTGGTTTAATATTTCCCTACTGAAACCCAAGAGAATGATTTTGAATGAGTGTGCATGGCCTCTGGCGTGGTGTGAAAAACCCGTAAGCCAAGAAGATATTACATGGCCTCTGGCGCGGTGTAAAAACCCGTAAGCCAACGAGAGATAAATAGAAAAGGCTGTGATGTATCTTGGATGTGTGAAAGAGAGTGTGATACAAAAATCAGACTGTCTGATTTTGTAGTAATTGGATGTATAATGATGACCTTGTATTGTAAAGGTTATCCACATATTGTATAGTTTCATTTTGTTGAAAAATTAGGAATTTTGAGGGAAGACACATGTTAAGGCGTTTGTTTTATGTGTGGGAATGGGTATTTATTTTGCCCCAAGGAGTCACATTTATTTCAGAACAGGCTGTAGAAGCCACACGCCAGGCAGCGCTTCCATGAAGTCCTGGGCTCAGCACTCACACCCTGACCAAACTGTTGTCACGTTTGGTGAAGGAATCATTCAGAAATTTTGCACGACTTTTACTCAATTCTTTCTTTTGTGTGAAGACACCGTGTGTGAGGTGAAGTGGGAACTGCACTTGCAGCAGAATCCTAACACCAAAATTTGTGCTGAAGAACCCCATTTCAGTTCAGTCTTATGCCTGGTAAGGTACTTCCTGTTGGTTGTCTGACAATTACGATGTTGCTCTTCATGTTTGAATTGCTAGTCCTCCAAAGAGGGGGCATATATTTAAAGTTGTAAAATACATTATATATCTGTTTTGTGTGAATTTGGGGACAACATTAATGGGTGTCTATCAGCACATTCAGTCTGCAGAAGGAAACCATAAGTTGCCGTAAAATGTAAGTGATTGTAGAGGTTTATATTGTACAATAAACCAGTTTGTTTGTATGGGCTTGTACACTTTCTCTGATCCTTACTGTCAAAGCTCCTTAGGTTTCCCATATTTTTCATTCAACATTTCAAACTTTAAAGCATCGATTGTTTTTATGGAAAGATTAACTTATGTAGGTTATATGCTATATGTAGAGGCTCTTTAAGAACTCTCATAGTTTCACAGGTTTGATAATTTTGTTGGTTAATCAGAGCACTTGAAATAAATTGTTTCTGTGTTCTAGTACCATAATGTCAGAAGAGGTATAGTGCATTGATCTGAATCATTCGAACATAATTTCTTTGAAACAGAAGTCAGAATGATGTTAATAAGAACATAACTCATGCTGATGGTAAGAAACTTAAAACTGTTTCTGGCCACCACAGAAAGAAGGTCCTGGAGGTAGGACTTACAGTGCAGTCATACAATTTTAATCCTCAGAAGCTGTCTTATATTATGGTGTAGTTCAAAGAATGAGTGGACCCATTTGAGCTCTGAATTATGAAAGGCTATGGACAGAAGGAAGCCAGATGCCTTACCTCATCATCATGTGGGTTAGATTAATTTTTATGCAAGTGGTGCTCGGAGGTCTTCACTGCTCAGAGCATAAAGTTGACTCTCTTGCGTGCACCTAGGAACAAGTTATAACACACTGACATATTCTTGTTAGAGTGAGGAGATACATTACTATTCATAGAGAATATGACTTAGGGATTAAATTATTTGATCAGTTATTAGGCAGTGCCTGACATAATGTTCTCACACACCTTTAGAGATACAGAAAATTAGGTGTATTATGGAAACTGTTAGGAAAGATTGGATTTAGCTCCTCTAATGTCTTGTTACCCTCTGTTCCTCAGTGTGGATGCTGTACTGTCTTTGTGATAGTAATTCCTTAGAAATGACTGGATGTTCCCCATACTCCCAGATTTAATTTCCAGTAAGGTAGTTTGTATTCTTGCCATCAACACCTTTTTAACAATTCATTGGTCCCCAGAAGCACTGCTTTTCCACCTAATATGGAGTTTAAGAACACACCCTTTTGATTTGATTTTGTTTTATAACCCTTTCAGGTTTAGTGAATAGTGCTAACCATGATATGGAGCCAGTTAGCTCTCGCTGTATAGAGACCAAGTTGCAGCCGAGACAACCGGGCACAATTCCTAGGAGGGCAAGATCATTTTTTTAGCTGCCGCCTCCAGATTGATTCTGACTCAGGAACTTCAGTTCCAGTCGTAAAGGTTTACCTTTTCTCACTCCGATAAACATATTAGAAGCGTCTAAACAATTGGCATGAAACACTGGTCTGTTGGGTTATTGCAAGGGCGGAGTTGACTGCATAAGAATTCGCCTAATAAATTAACATCGCTAGAAGAGACAAGTAAATTATTGGTTTCATTCAATGCCGTTCCGATTAATTAAGCGCGTGGAAGTTCTGATTATGTAAATGGGCATCTTCTGGTGGCAGGACCGGTGTTTAAAGTTGTCAAGTTACACGTTTTGCTCGCTAGTATTTACGTAGCTCCACAGATCAATTTAATGCTTAAGATGCAACTACAAGAAACACTGAAATGGTCTCATCACTATTTTCTGTCGCGCACATTTATACAGATCTTTCCAGAACTGTAGTCGATGTTTGTTGAGGTCGTGCCGCAAGCTCAGCTCCTGGTCAATATTCAGGTACGGTGCCCACGTGATATTCAGCAGTGGGTCTTCGGCTGGCGAGGGGTTCCTGAAAGTGCAAACTACTGACAAGCATGAACTGTGTAAAAGACGTTTTGAAGACTGGTGGTGCATCTTGCGTTTTTCGTCCGAGTACGAGGGAGGGCTCTGCAGTCAACGAAGTGGCCGAAGCATGAAGATGCCCCCCTCTTCATTGCCTAGGACGCAGAGTTTACCTCCTTCACGTGTCTCCGGCGCAAGTCCAACCTCAAATTTGCTGTTCTTACTTACCCAGTTTTGGCGAAATTTGTCCACATTTTAACCATTCTGTCCTGAGTCACCACGGAAGGGTCGTTGGGTCCCAGAACGTTCGGACTCGGTGACAGCGCGTAGTTAAACAGGTACCCCAATTCCTCCCCGAGCGTTGTCCCTGAAGAAGTAGAAGAAACGAGGGGTAACGACTGCCTTCTGGGAAGCTGTTTTCGGAACGCTCTGTAGTCTCATCTTTTCTCTTCTTCAGAAGCAAAACACATTTTGGAATAATGAAAACTCGATGAAACTTGCCCGGTAGATTTTCGACGTCCAGACGCTTCTTCATTTTCTCGAAAGCCCCGCTGAATGAGAACTCGTAATAGTGGAAACCGCTGCCATCTGTTCGACTGCGTCGTTGACATCCTTCACGAACCAAACATCCGAAATCATCTGTGAAATAAGAACGCGCAATGAGCACGGAGTTTACTTTCCTTGCGACACTGATTCAGCTCGATCTCGAATGGAACACAAGTCTCAGCCAGACACTGGAGATAAAAAGTGCAGTGATGGTTCCCCGGAACAAAGTGCAAATGATGGCTGTCTTCTGGGCTGTTGTGCCGTGGTTGAAGTTCACCGACGTTTCAGAGGCGCTTCCTGCCTCCATCATCAGGGCGATTGCTCTTCTGACAGGTCGATAAGCGTGTACCACACAATAGCCCGGAAGAAAGCCGTCTTTAAACTCGCCGAATTGAGAACCTAAAACGTCATTATTTGCGAGCGACGAACTTCCAGCGAGACAAAACTCGTACGATGCACTTGAAAATATTACAGAGGAAATGTCGACGTTACGCGTGATTTCGTTCGGGTTCTAGGCTTATTAAGTTTCGATTGTGATTTTCTGCTTGCTTGTTAGTCACGAAGGGCCGCCATCTTTCCTTCAGGAAACATGAATCAAGGCGCCACTGCGGTGACCCCTCGAAACTTCATTAGTCAGTAAATCACTTCCTTTTCTCATCTGACAAGTCTACGAAAAAGAAAATATATTTAAAAACTCTGTTATTCTGGGCCTTAATTGAAGAAATTGAATACGCTGGATAATATGTTTTTAATATGTTGGCAACATTCTCAGTAAAAGTTTAATTTTCGTCGCCTCCTGTAACGCAGTTATTTAATGTTCGGTTTTTATTAAAGATGAAGTTATTTTACCAATTTAACAGCTCTTAGCTTCGGAGGAGCGAATCTCCTGCGTGGAGATGTTTAATGCAATGACATCACTTCAA
The DNA here is from genome assembly GCF_977971745.1 of Zootermopsis nevadensis. NCBI lineage: Eukaryota > Metazoa > Arthropoda > Insecta > Blattodea > Termopsidae > Zootermopsis > Zootermopsis nevadensis. The sequence continues at coordinate 6,829,864 of NW_028259155.1, forward strand.
CGTGTAATTGTTTCTTACTTACATCAACGAAACGTAGAAAAGTTTCTTCAGATACATGTTGACCTCCGAAATAAAACTTCCTGATCATATCAGAAATTTCATGCGATTTGCTTGTATTTCTGGCCACCGGAATAACTCGTTCGAATTTCTTGTCCAGCGGGTCCAGGCCGTATGAGTTTTGTCGCAAGACTGCAAACGAAATCGCATTTGTTAAGGCTGTTCTACCTAAAAACGGAAAGAAGCAAAATTTGGCCTCGTCTCTGCTGAGGCCTTCGTCCGCAGAGACGAGGGGTCAGTCGCTCGTTTCTGAGGCTGAGTGAGAATCTCGTACCTGAGGAGAAGACGGGAACCGGAGGTTTCTGACTCGTGCTTTATTAAATGACGTGTCCAAGGCTGGAATGCGTCCGTCCTCAGGTACGACGTACACTGAAGAGCGAAACACATGGAAATTGTTCCTCATGGCTGAGGACGGGAACAAATTCGTCTCTCAGACGTCGTTTTAAATTACAATTTCGAGAATATTCTGGAAAGTACTAAGATAAAGGAAGTAGAAGGCTCAAAAGATTTTGTTATGCGCCCCAGATATTATGAGGGTCTTCAGGCGAAGGAGGTCGAGATGAGCGGAGCATGTAGCAAGCATAGGAGAAACCACAAATACATACAACATTTTGGACGGAACAACTTCTTGCACAGACACAGGCACACATATTTTATGAAGAAATGGCGCGTGGGTGCGGACTGGATTAATCTGGCTCAGTATACGAACCACTGACAGCATTTTGTGCATCTCCGGGTTCTTGGCCAGGTGAGCGACTGTTAACTTGTCAAGAAGTTTTCTCCTTTCTGGAGTTTATTAGTTCCAAGCTGTGTTCATTTCTGTCTGATAATTGGATAAGTGTAAATTTGCTTTTCATTGTGAAATTACCAAATCTGCCTTGAGATAATTTTAGGCACGTAATTTGCATTCCTTGTGTCTAAAAAACTGCAGCACAGGTTCAGAATTATCTTGAATATGGGGGAAAAGAACAACAAGTTATATATACAGTAGATTCCGGTTATTTGGGACGTATCTTAAATCTTAAAGAACAAATATTTTAACTCTACGTGGAACTTCGCATAATTGGGGCCGCCGCTTAATTGGGCCCAAGTGTTCTAGTCCCGATGTGTCCCAATTAAATATTATCCGCTGTGTATATATATATATATATCCTCTGGTACACACTGAGTACATTGTCGGTGTACAAACTGCATGACTCTCCTTTCCACCGCGCGCAGATTGGCTCTGAAGTCAACCCACCGTTCTATCCACTGGGTACCCGAGACGTTTCCTGGTGGTAAGGCGGACGGAGCGTGTATCTCTTGCTACTGACATTCGTCTAATGCCGGGGTTAAGAATATGCGGAGGTTTTCCTCCGATTTCCATACGCCGCAATGTCTTTCTGCTTCATTCATTACAGAGAGAATTTAACCTTCGCGTGCAGCGTGCTGGCTGCCACTGCTAGTAGAAACATTCGTTAAGAGTAAGACAGACGTAAGAGAGTCTCTCGACTTACTGTGGCGAGCCAACAAGCCTTCGAGAGAAGTGACCCCCGCAATCAGAGGCACAGCTGCGAATTTCCCGGAGTCCAGCATTTCTCTCGGAGGAGCCGGAAGAAATATTTCTTCTTCGCCGGACTCGGTGTCGCTCGTGGGCAGGAACGGGAATCCGAAGAGCAACGGCCTTTCCTGGCGCTTTAACACCAACAGACGCAAATATTACTGGCTTTGCACGAAGGACAACAATTATCGCGCCAGGATCAGAGTTTCTCTGCTTCGAAGAGGAGATTACGGAAACGAAGGCCTCGACACTGGGTTCGACTCCTGACAAGAAGAATGGTTTTTGTTGACAGGAACGCAACCGCGGTAAGAGAACGACGCCAAGGCAAAATTCTTTCGTTTCGGAGAGGAAATTACAGGATCTAAGGTCACAGACCCGAGTCTCTCTTAAGAAAACACCATTCCTGCGTAAGGAACGCATTGCTGGAAATGGTAAACAGAGCCTCATAATTTAAACGAGGGTTTGGTCAGGGCGAAAGCCTTGATGGTCTGCGAATTGGGCTAGGGGGGGAGGTTCACGTCAGCTGAAGGACTCAATGATTTGGGGTTGGCGGGCCGTCCTCCTTTTGATTTGTGCCCTTGTATTTGCCTTAACTGAGGAAAAGTTCGGAAAACCTCATCATCCCCAAATTTCTACTAGCGCCAAGTAAAACTTCAGTGTTTTGACGTAAATACGTCTATATTTTAGGGTCAGTGTCATTCGGCAAAAATGTAACGAAAAAGGAAAACGAAAAAGTGTAACTTCATTGTTATGTTACCTGGGAAACGTCATCTCTTTATCAACAAATAAACAACAATGGTTACCTACATAGTTACCTTACATTACATTTCATTACTTTACATTACATTCAGCTACCACAGAGCCATCTTAAGCGTAACTAATGTAGTTAAATAAGCAAAGCATGTATAAAGGAAATATTTAGAATAAAGCCAATTTTTTTGTGTCTTATTGTAGGACCACTGCCACCGGGTAAAAATCCAGTTGCAGTCAAATAAATAATAATAAAATAAATATAAACTTCCTTTCCGTAAAGACGTATTTACGTCAAATTCTCCGGAACCGTGGTTCCACTGACAACTTTTTCTTTATCGAAATAGTCGTTACCAAATTAAATTTCAGATGTTTCTAGTCTAAATAAATAATATCTCGGATCCATCAAAAAGTTTTTCCGGCGCTCTTGATCAAAACAGGATCAAGAAACATTGACCTTCTACGATTTTAATTACCAGAAACAGAATTTACGTTCCCTCAATATGACGCCAGCAGTTAATATGAATATTTCATACTTGTCAGTTGGTTCCTCATCGTTTAAAAGAGAAAAGCAACAAGCGACTTTGGCTACTGTTACGCACTGAACTCAACTTCTTAGTTTTCACGACACTTCGTGCATGAACCATCAGCTTTAGCAACTTTAACGCTGCATTCCGTATTTATGGGTTGCACTGCAAGCAGTATGGAACAGGGGAACCGCAGAGACCACGTGTGTCGGCAGACGTAGAAGGCCCACTCCGGGAGCCAATGGCATCTTTGGCCGGGGGAGAGAACGCCGTAGTGGAAAGAACGATGATAACGAATTGCAAAAATCACAAGCAGACTTGCGAGCTACAATTTGGGACGCTTTGCTAGAAGATAGAAAGGAGAGGGAGAGACTCAGGCAGGAGGACGGAGATACGAATGAGGGTATTGTAAATCGTATAGAATCAACTGCAGACAGATTATCCAGAGAAATGGCGAGTCTTAGAGAAGGTACCCGACGTGAAATGAAACTTGTAAACGAGAAAGTTGAGCAAAAGTTTGCCAGTGTGAATGAGCAGATGCGAGAGAGCACGGCGGAAACCAGGCGAATCAATGAACAAACGAACAAAGAAATAGTCGAGCATAGGCGAGATGTAGACAGTGAGTTAGAAACCTTTCGGCAGGATTTGCAAAATTTTAGAAAGGAGATGGAAATTATCCCCGTCACTGCAATTGAGGACGAGGCTAAATTACGTAGACTGCGAGATCGTGTGGACCCTGCGGAGAAGGATAGTCTATCCAAGATAGAGGAAGTAACGTCTAGATTAGGCAAAATGTAGGAGAAATTATCAGGTGCTCGTAGACGTTCGGACCAGCCAACTACCAGTGAGAAAGACAGGCCCTCTAGTGACAATTTAGATGGTTTAGTTCCCGGGACCTCAACCCAATCAGTAACGCCTGTTTGCCGCCATGAATCCGAACATCTGTAGAGAGAACGCGAAGTTAGAATAAGTACAAATCTGCCAGTGTTGTCGGATGGGCCTGTAGATTGTAGCAGCGACAGCACAACTACTACGCACGGATTGGTTAAGCAAGGCCCGTCGCAGTGTCATGTGCGCACTTGTTAGATCTTGTGCTTCTAACTTACAGCGACCGTTCTAAACAGATTCGGTTCGGCTCCCGATTGCTTTTAAGTCAATAACGGATGGCTATGCTAAGCAGTGGTGCACGGCGATACACAAAGATTTGAAGAGTTATGAGCCGTTCAAGGTCGCCATAACCCAATTGCTGTGGAATCAGCAGATACAAGCAACCGCGCGATGTTCGCTGTACCAGGACAAGTTTTACAAGAACAAAGAAAGCATGTCGGAACACTTCTTGAGATATGCCTTATTAGCAAAGAATCTATCGCCGGCGTTGTCCGAGGCAGACTTAATAGAAGCGTTGACAGCCCATTATCCCGTGTACGTTCATAGATCGTTTTTGTCGGCAAGCGTGAGAACTACGGGAGGCGCTGAACCTGTTAAATAAGTTGCAGGCGATGGAGTTTGCTGTGTTGAGCAAGGGGATAGGTTACAAAACTAGTAAGTTTTGGGTGTGGTGTTTGTTATGAATTTGGATTTGCTTGCAAAAATCTCATGCCCAGTAGATGACAGATTTGTTTATTTATTTGGCTGGATGCTTTCTTTTTCGACGCAAGTGCTTTGAACACGTGGGTTTTGGTTAAAGATTGTTGACCTGGAAATGAAATGATATGTCTGTTTGGTGTTGGTGGACCACCTTGGCTGCTCTCTCATAAATATATTTTTACATAACCCCTCCTTCCTCTGATCTTGGGCTCCCATACCCACCCATTTCGACCCTCTGTAATTTTTTAGAGGGCAGAAATCAGGAAGGTAAAGTATGCAATACCAAACCCGTTTCTGCCCTCCTTTTATTTCTACAACTTAATACTACTGTAAGAATCCGCTGGGTCTTGAACTGCCGTCGTCGTCCTCCGCAGTTTCGTACGTTGCCTCTTCGGCTACGAGGCGTGTGGTATATTCTGATTCTGGTTCGATCACTTATGTCGATGCAGTACGTAGTTTATTGGTTAGCTACTAGATTTCGTTGTGGCCAAGTTCGTATAGAGAGATAGAGATAGAAAGGAAGTCAGAAGTTGGTAAGATTTGTTGCGTGAGTCTCGGAGGTGTGGTATGACTGGCCGTGTAGCGAGTTGCTAGTGTTTCGCCTTGGAAGATGCTTGCGTGCTAAATTTATTTCAGTTCATAATGGCTAATATTCAGTCTCTTAAAATGCCATAATGCAAGAATCATTGCTGTAAGTTTCTGTGTGCGAACAGTGATCTTTGTGGGCTGTTATTAGGTTACGGAATAAGAGCCTGGAAATTATGGGGTGTTCTCGTTAGTCGGTTGAGGTTATGTGTCGATGATTGTCGAGGAGTCAGAGAAATGAACGCCATGAGGTGTTTACGGCTTTGATAAGTGACATTTATGTACTCAGAAGTGTTTATTATTTGCGGGTTTGGTGCGTTGTACAGTTACTTGAGGAACTTCAATATGTTTGCCTTGTAACGTGAAGGAATGCTAGTTAGCAATGGTGCCTGAGTGGTGTGCCCCCCAGAACAAAAGTACATGTCCAATCAACTGCGTCATCAGAATGCTGTTTCTTTATGCATTTGTGTCGGGGGGTGGGGGTGAGGCACTTGGTATCGCAACAGGAATTTGGCTGTGATCACGAAGGTCACTCCTGTCTGCTACAGATTTATCTGTCTCAACTTGACGTGCATTGTGTAAGTACATGAGCAATATGATGTATTAGATGTACTTGTCATGTGATAGAGTTAAGTCTGCCAAGAATATGCGGCACTATTTATCATTACAGTGCCGTTTGTAACTTGGTTGTTGTATTTCCTGGTGATCAGATTTCAAATATCACCATATTTGTGGAAAGAAGAAAGGCTTTAAAGCACAGTGAAACTAAAATCAGTGGCAACAGAAGTTGCATAGGACTGATGTGTATGTGTGTGGGAAGGAGTGGCAGAGTTTTTAGTGAAAATTTTATGATGTGGTGTGGAATAATGTCAGCCCACATGTCTAATGTTTTTTTTTTGCAGTTGGGAGTGGGGGAGAAAAGAAAGGTTCCAGTATGAATCTGTGAGATAGGGAGGTTACTTTTTGTTTCACAGTCATGACGTATATTAGAAGTGATAACTTGTGAATGGGTTGGTAGTGAACATGACAAAATCTGTCTTGTGAAAATGGAAGGTGTGTGCTCATTGTCTAAGGTAGAAGTGTTAACTGTGTGTTCTTAGAGGAGTGTGATACATGTATGGTGGAATCTTTATTTCTTTAATGTGAATGTATTTTTTTTCTAGGAGTAGCAGATTACAAGAAATAGAATGATCCTTCTGAGCGGCATGCTGTAAGTAACCTGACCTTCATACAGCTTGCCATAGAAGCAGTGGCAACAGTTGGCAGACTGACTTGATATCAGAAGAGGAACCTGTGTCCGCAAGGGATTCATCTCTGTCTGAACTTGGCATGTGTTGTGTAAGTACATGAGCATTAGGATGTATTTGATGTGTTTGTCTTATGAGAGACTTAAGTCTGACCAATATTATATGTGGTACTGTAAATGAATACAGTGGCATTTGTAACCTTGTTATATTTTGTGGTGCTCTTAATTCTAATAATGCCATATTTGTGAGAAAAAAGTGATTTTAATGGACAGTAAAAGTAAAATAATTAGCAGTAAGTAATCAGTGGCAACAGAAATTGCATGGGACTGATGTGATGTGTGTATGTATTTTCATTAATGTTCTAGGACACTGGCCATGCTGCCATCATGACCGTTATCTCCTTCAGATCCCTTTGGGTGTTCAATTTGACAAGCCTGGGGTGAAGTACCAGAACGATATTGGCCGCCATTAGATGGCCTCTTACAGGTACGTAAAACCTCTGTGTTGTGCACCTGACACAAGATAGGGCGATGGACCAACATTTCTCAAAGAGACAGCATATTAATTGGCTCACAAAATGCAGCTTATGTATAGAGCTACAATAAATGGATGTGAGTGAGTGTGTCTGTTCGTTCATAAGAGGCACCAGTACAAGGAATATATAATCTAAATAATACAGGGTAGTTGGAAATAGGTTCTAACCAGAAGAAAGTGCTCAAATCCCACAATAAAAGTGAGTACAGATATGAAACTCCATTGTCAATAAATCACTTTACAAGTTACCATCCTTGTCGGCGTAGTAAACAAAGAACGGGGACTAACATTTGTACCCTTTGGAGAAAGATTCCTCGTCATTAATGTGCGAAACTAGTGCATTAAGGACACTCATCTTCTGACTTCATATCACAAAGAATATTAACTGGATGAATATTCGGAATATGTACCAAGTTGGAAGAGAAATACTTTTTCTGTCAAGCAACAGTAATGCTCTGACAGAGGCTGACTGCATGTTGGATGTTTGGTCTTACGTGTCTAATCCCCGGTAAGTCTATGAACAGCATTCCCCCCCGCCCCCATTTCAGATTAAATATTTGAATAAGCAGGAGGCACCCATTAGAAAAATAAGTTGGCATGAGATTGTTTCATTTCAGACGACTTTGCCTCCAATGTCTATGAAAGTGGCCCCTTGAGATTCTAGATTTCATGTGTATCTTACACTGTTCCTGGTATATTGCAGCAGGATTGCACCAACACTAGACAGACTGACGTCCGAGAGAAGACCACTTGTGTCCCCGATGGTTGGCCGTCCTGTTGCTCAGTGCGTACATGGAGAAGAGGACTGAATGCAGCATGTAAATTTTGTGTGCCTCTGGAGAGGTGGTGCAGTTTTCTGTTATTTAACCCATTCACAGGGGCTTGCTCTGTTGTGGTAATTGTGTTGCAAGTGTGATACCAACTTAGATATAAATCATGTGAAATGGATGTGTGTGTCCTTGTAAGGTGTGGATATTTTTGTAGGGGTGGATGTCTAGTTATGTGTGTAGGGTGTTCTACGGAGTGTAGTAAAATAGTAAAAATGTCGGCCGCAATCACATTGCGTTAATAAGAGACTGCTTCATAGTGTGGTGGCCAACACATCTTGGAATGAGAGAGTTTGTCATGTGTGAAAGGCAGACAGCAATCTTCATACTCACCGCTGTGAAAACCTCAAATTTTACATAATTATGGTGACTTGAGAGAGAGAGAGAGAGAAATTCTTCTGTGTAGTCGAAGGAGTAAGATAGGAGATGCTCTTTTAGTCCTGACTTAAAGCCTCTTTATATCATGATTCAGACTTTTCTTGGGGGGAGGGGGGATTATTTAATAGCTTAATTCCAGTGTAGTAAGCTCCTTTTTGATATTTACTGAGGTTAGTGTTTGGTACATGAAGATTATATCTGTGTCTTGTACTTACATTGTGGATATCTGAGTTTGTTGAAAATGTATCTGGGCTGTCCATTACAAATGATAATAATGACAACATGAACTTGCTGGTTAGTTTTAATTCAAGAAACAATTTTTGGTGAACTTTTCCTTGCAGAGGAAGGCATGGCAGTAAATGGAAAGGGGATACAACAACCAACCAAGGCTAAAATCATCTCCGTTGTCCTGTCTGGAAAAAAAGTACATGAAACACCAAGCAATGAGTTTATACTGTTGTGAGGCCCCTTGTTTTGTACTCTTCATTTCTATGTGCAAATCTGACCCTCAAATGGTAGACTGCTTTATGGGGGAGAAAATTTGAATGAACCTATCTTTGTGTGAGTGTATAACAAGAACAAAGAAATCTACTGTTATTTATCTGAGGCAAAAGAAACATTTGCACAATGTGTTCACATTTTGGGATAAATACATTAATAACATTACAATATTTTCCATAATATGAATCTGATTATAAGAGAAAGTATAAATACATGGGATATTCTTTCCAATTAGAAGAAATCTTACAGAGTGACAGCTTGAGGAACAGTTCCAAGTGGTAAAGTAAACTCTTTAACAGTGTGAAATTTATGTTAATATTGTATGTGGGTTATTGAGAAAGATACATTGTTTTATCAGAAAAACATACACAGTGTAACATAACAGTGGGATTTCAATCGGGCCAGCATACAGGGATTTTAAAGCCTGGTACTTTAAAGGTTAATTAATGTGTCAGTCTGTGTAATTTGCATTTGTGCTTGTGCAGTTGATTCCACGCCCAAAGCCCCGGTCTTCCCGTTGGGTGAGCTCTTCAGTGCCACAATATCAATGGAACACACTACTGGCAATGCATGCATCAGCTGAGTATCACATCAATAACCTACTTAATGCAGTGCTTTTCAAGGAGGCATCACAACACATTCCACATAATGCCATCACCATTGAGATTGCACCACATGGTCTCCTGCAGCCCATACTGGAATGTTCACTCAACAAAGGCATCACCCACATTGCCATTACTCAGCAAGGTCACCCTGAATGCACCTGGTGGCTGCTCACTGCATTGGGCAAGTGGGTATATTCTTAGTAGGGAATGAAATAGCTGATCAGCATTAGATTCTAGCATGATATAAACTCTCTTTAATAATCTTCATAATTTGGAAGTAGAAGATTTAAAGTCCATAGTACAGAACTGCTGATGAGACTTTAACACCAGCAGTAATGGTTTAGCTGTAAGCAATGGCAATGCTCAGTGAGCTGGCCACACATAAAGTGATGAAGGTTAGATGTGCAATATTTGACTAAGTTGACAATTGGAGAACCGTGCACCATATTACGAAGTGATTTATACATGGTAATAGAAAAAAGTCACACAACTAATTTTTGATGCATGTTGTATATGGGTTACACCATGTTAAGTTAACAAATGGATGTGGTTTCACTGTCACAGATCTTAATGGCACTTGCCATTTTCTGTGTGTGACTGATGAAGTAGTACATGAGCATTGAGCTTCTCTGATATCACTGTTTCAAAAATATTATTAAATTTTAGGAATTATGCAAAAATAAAATGTTACACATGCTATTTTCATAAAGTTAATATGCCAGTACCTTTGAATAGTTTCACATTATTTTATCCTAAAATTGTATTTCTATGAGAATACTTTTAGGGTGTATTTACTTTATTGCTGTTGTTATCCAATATGAGTGTATTTTAAAATAAACATACCACAAAATAAGTCCATTTTCATAAGCTAGCCAAAATTTTACTTTTATTATGTCACATATCTCAGGGCTGTTAACAGTCGCAAGTATGAAGTTCTGTACACATTATCACCTAAAGGATAACTCTGAAAAGCAGTAATATTGAAATTGTAGCTTCAGACAATTCTCGTTGAATTTAAGCAAAATAATATACAATTTTTTTATATCGTGAAATAATGACTGTTTTGATACCACATTTATACATGTCTGACAGCTCATGTTTACTTTGTCATTTATGCCAAAGATGTACTGTCATATGGTAAGAAATATACTCAAAATTCAGCATTGCACTTTTACTCTACTAAAGTTGAGTGAATCTTCTTTAATTTGGTCCAAAATTATATTTTGTCAGTAAGTTGTAATAAACTCATTTGGTGGAACCTTGCACCTTTGATAAAGTTACTTTTGCACCAAGTTTAATCTCTATCCATTAAATTTCATATTTCTTGCAGTATATATTTGTAATGACTTGCAAGCTATTCTGCATAAGGTTGACACATTATGGCACATTTACTTTATCTGTAATGTTAAAAAAGTGCATCATTGACCTGTACAAGAATTTGTAGAACTATAAAATTGATATACAGTTTTTAATACCTTATTAAACATGTATTTCTAAGTACTAAAGACAGAAAACATACAAAAATATGGAAAAATGTCTGATAGCATGTGCACTTTCCAAACATTACCAAGCATCATGCCCAGAGCACACTTTGAAGACACATGCAACTCCAGTAGTAAAATTACAAGTTCTGGCCATTAAAACACAGACACATCAGAAAGCCTTTCCAGTCAAACATACATTTTTATGTTCATGTGAGAAACAAATTTCAAAAGCTGAAAATTAATATTTCTGAGACTGATGTGACCAAAATTCAACTATGCAGTGACATGCTTGGCACTGAAATGTTTAAATTGAAACCCTAAATCCTGCATAATGTAGTATATTTTATTGCTTACAATGATACTCAGTACTGTGGAATTATTTTTACTGTGGCAGGTTGTATGAGCTGGGTTTACAGCCACAGTTGGCAAACTTATATCCACCAGTAAAATACCCAGTAAGCAGGGGAACCCCAATGATCTCCCCGCTAGTCCAGTGGGAGCACTCTGAGGACTGGTATGTCATGCGCTTCACAGCAGAGGTAAGTCCACATTTTGAGTTTTAGAAAATTAGATATTTCCTGCAGTAGGCACACCAGCTAACACTATATCTTATTACACCTGACTTGAAGACAAGACAGTATACGGTTAAACATTTTAGATAAAATATATATTACATCAACTAACTAACTAGATGGCTTACCGAACCCGAAGGTTCATCACCGAATTAACCAAAGCCCTCCACCGGACCCTGTCCTGGGCCAACAAAATCCAGTTTCCTTCAACTCCTATCTCCCATAGATCCCGCCTGAGATTATCCTCCCATCTACGTCTAGGTCTCCCCAGCGGTCTCTTCCCTTCAGTTTCCCAACCAATACCCGGTGCACACCTCTTGTACCATCCATGCGCGCTACATGCCCAGCCCATCTCATTCTTCTCGACTTAATCACCCTGACAATACTGGGGGAGGAGTACAGATATTACACCAACATTTCTTTAAATGCTTCCAGCTGTGTTGAGTTGCTAATATATAAATTATGAATAAACGAAATAATTGGCCCTCATGAATGATGGGAAAATATGAATTAAGACTTAAAAACATATTTATCTTTAAAATTATAACAAAGCAGTATATAAAAATTGAAATTATTACTAATTGTTACTTAATTAAGTTACTTCTTAGACATCCATTCTTCATTAAACCAATGTTTCATAATCATAAATTACAGACTATATGATTTCCTGTCAATATTATTCTCTTGCAAAATATATTCTATTCGTCCCATACATAACCATATTTTATTACTGTTTAAGTTTTCAACAAATTCTCCTTCCATATACAGTGAAACCTCTATCCATCGTTCCCGGAACTATCGTTTTCCCGGATGCATCGTCCGTTTTGTTCGGTCCCGAATACATCCCATATAAAATAATGTTACATTTTCCCGCTTCTATCGTTCCTCGAACTATCGTTTTATCGCATCGATCGTTCAAAAATCTTAGTCCCGGCCCACAATTTTCCCACAATGATCGTTTCTGAGAATTTAAAATGCTGGGTTTAGAGATAAATTAATACCGAAAGACGCATAATGTTTTTGGAATACACAGTAGCGGTAACCTGTTATGTCGCCCAACCAGCACATTCTTTTGGAATGAGGGTCAGCTGTGCAGGGGTGATAGTTGGAGAGAATGGCGGCGCGCATTGTCAGAAATTTTACGATTTTAATTAGGGTGCACTCATATTTCGTTCCAGCGATGCCAGATGGCATGTGCAGTGTGAATTTCTTCACAAATGCTTTTATTACAAGTACAAAGGAAAGGCAGGAGACACTTTTCATTCTTCTGGTTCATCTCGTGTCTTCTACAGCTACGTTTCGTTGAGTTCGGCAGTAATAGTATTTCCATTCTTCATGTTATTGTCCGCAAAGGGGGTTGGAGTGGTGAGGAAGAAGAAGACGACGAATGCGAGCCCGAAGCTTTGCCGAGTTTTGCCGAAGCGCACGCTGCATTGGCGAAAGTGAAGTCGTTCTTTTATGTGCTTAATATTAGTGAACGTGACGAGGAAAACATTTTGAACGTGGAAAGTGCTCTGTTTGGTCTAAAACGTAAAGTTTCGACAAACCAGTTGTCCATTAAAGACTTTTTTGGTAAAAAGAAGTAACTTTGAAAGAGAAACATTGTTTTTTTTTAAATTTTTAATGCTTTCCCGCATTCATCGTTTTTATTTCCCACCCCCGCCGAAAACGATGCATCGAGGTTTCACTGTATACCTAACTAACATGCTATCATTTTCATTCCTTCTAGGTTCAATGATTATATTATCCTATATCCTATTATAACACATTACCAAGTACTACAGATAGCATATGACTACTAATTAATGTTGTTCCTATTTTAAAATCTATAAATTTACCTGCTAATCCATTTGATAATAGCCAATAACACTTCTTCCTACTTGTCTAATAAATGTGTATTCACCTGCAGTGTTTGACCATATATCTATAATATCTGTAATACAAAATGTGAACAACTTGTCTCTCAGAAACTTCTGTCAACATCTTGCCTTTGAAGTTACAAAACTTCTCCTTACTGGTCATCCTGTTGTAGAAGTCATGGTCTTCTTTGCATGCTTCACCATAGAGGTCCCAGGTATGTGGTAGAGCCACTCATGTATCTTCTATTCTACTATTTATATCCTCTAGTATTAACATTTCGGTCGTAGAATACAAATCTTACATTAAATTAACTTACTTGTCTAGTTCCAAAATAAAATTGGGGTTATACCACCAACAGCCCTGGAGTGCATGTGATGTAAAACCCATGCAAAATCTATTTTATCCTTCAAACCAATCCATATTACTTCTTATTCATTTTGGGGATTTTCTTAATTCCATTATTAATTCTATTCTTTATACAAAATATTGAACCTCCTGGGTTTCCACCAAATTTTGTAATCCTGCCACTACTTCTAAAATAACTTCTTTACATCTAACATTAAATTTATCAAATCCCACTCAACTTTCTGTGATAACCAAATATATTATTTGCAGGAAGCATGTGTAGAAAATCCTTACTACCAGTAACAGTGCCAAAACCTTTCTAAGAAACCACATCTCAGCTACCATTATGCCACTATTATTTTCTTTTGTAAGTACAGATTGATTTCTGTTATCACCGTAGAGGCGAATTCTGGCATTCATGTAGACATGACTGCACTCCTGACAGCTGCAACTCAACTCCCTTGTGCTACCATATCATACCAAGAAGAGATATATCAGCTACCTAACAAATGAGGAAGAGCCTATTCATACATGACATATAACAATCAATACAACCAAATAAATAAATATATTTGCTTGAAAGATGTGCTTGTTCTGTGTGACATTAATTGCAAAGGAGGTGTTATTACGCAGTGTAAACCCAAGTCTTATTTTAAAAGTACCAAACATAGTAGTTGTGAAAGGGCTAAACAATTATTTACTTAATCATCTTAAAGCAGGTGTGGTCAGCTGCAAAAAATTATGCTGCAATATCCAAAGGGTTTTGGTTGTGGCTGTTGAAGCAAGCATGTAAAATCTGTATCTTCTATTTGCTCATTGTTCCAGATATGTGTACTTCCAGTCACATCTAATCATTATTTCCACTCTACTGAGATATGTTTTTCTGCTGCTCTTTATGCATGCTCATACTGTGATTCTGTTACAGCCCAGTGTCAAATCTGGTGAACAATCTGTGATTATCAGCTTAGAGGATGAATCAGTGAAATATTTATCTGGATATATCATTAATGGCATAAATCTCTTTCCTGCCACTGGCTACCTTGTGAGTTGTAATAATTAATTTTATTAACCTTTAAGATAAGATAATTTAAATTCCCTCTTGCAACCTCATGGTTAGATTAAATTTGCTTCTTATTTTTCTTTTAAATTCACTGTAAAACAGAAGTTGATCCATGTTGTTTTAATAGAGGGCTCAGAACCAAAATCACAAATAAGGTAATACTTGAGACACATATGACCAGAAGGGATACTCAACGTAGAAAATGAATAGAAATAATAAACGTGTTTTGAAATGATTTTTGTACATGCACAGTAAGAAAGAGGAGTTTGGCTGATCTGACTTCCTTTTGAATCTATCATAAATACAGGTTTTTCATTATATAAAATGTTCTTATCACATTATTCTAGTAATCAGTGTTCATTTATGATTTTGTGTAGAAATATTCTTGGGCTACAAGCCACATCAGGTGGCTGAATGGTGAATAAACCATATCCTCTGCCAACGTTTTGAGAGCCATCTCTGCTCTCATCTTCAGGGCAGCTGCGTAACAAACTGGTCCTCTGTAGCGTGCTTGCCGATGATTGTTTTTATTTGATACCTTTCATCACTGTAGTTACATAAGGATGGTTATTTCACAAACATTAATCCAGTATCAGCTTATATTGTTGAATATTTTCTGATCTTTAGGTACAGATTGTCTTTAACCACTTTTTAGAAAACTAAACTTGGTTCTTACTTTTACACAATGAGAAATGTAATTGTGTCATGCTTCTGTTCTCTTGAAATCAGGGTTGTTGTCTTAAAAGTAATAGTTCTGGAGCAGTCTAACACACACTTAAGGTTGTAAGAAATGTCCTTGGTCATTCTGTTTGTTATTTCATGATAGCTTTGCATTTTTAAATTTAGAATTTAATGGTTAGCCACTGAAAAAATGCACATTCTTAAAAAGGTTCTTTTCTTTATTGAGCCACCTTACACAGCTGGTAGCCCAAGAAGAATTTATTGTAGTTAATTGCCGTGAAAGCTTCAGATACTTCTACAGTTTTACAGTATACACTGATCTTCATGTTAATCTGTTTGATATACAGATATGATATATTGTTGACAGCATTGATCAGTGAGAGAAATATATTGCAGTAAGGCATAAATTATTCTCTGTTATATATAATTATATATGTTATCAAAAGTGCAGCAAGTAAATCTTAATAAGATCTGTATTTTGTCACACAATAATTGTGACAGCTCAGTTTCAGAAACCATATTAAATTCCGTTTTAGGCTCTGTAGATAATGGGGGTTATATTGTACCTTTTCAAACAAAAGTTATTACCTAGAAAACTTGTGTATTCACGTCCAATGCTGATTTCTATTGAAAATTATTGATTTGTTCATAGATTAAACATGATATGAGACCTGTTCATCGTACGCTCATCTATACAGTTCTTCCAAAGATAGGTTAAAACTTGTTTATCATTCTCATTATATCTTGCACAGGAACTAGTGTGGAAATCTGTTAGTCTGATGACTGGGAAAATTCACACCAATGTACCTGTTGTATTTGAGGATGTTTGGTTCCACAGGACTACAGATATACCCAAGGAAGGTTTGTATAATGACAGTTCATCATTCATAGTCTATATGTGTGTTTTAAGTGGTACATGCTTATGTTTCCTATCCTTTCAACAATATGTCCCTCTCCTGCAATCGTATTTTGAAGCATGTTAAACTCCAGAAAGTAAACGATCTGCGTGCAAGGGAAGTATTTCCAATCTCGTGGTACAAGTGGCGGAGGAGTGATTAGACTACATGCATAGCTAAAGTGTTATGTTGGTAGAGAACCTTCATGTGACTGCAATCGAACACCTTTTAAAATGGGGGTTTAATAGTGGGGGCTTTTCTGAAAAGAAAATAATCATTGAAAGAGGACGACAGGCATGCAAGTTGCCAGAACTTGAAGGACAGACCAAATCGTGTGTGAAGAAATTTTATTTGGAACAGTATTTGAAAACAGAGTGGCCATCTTTTTGCCGTAACATAGGAAAATTGTGTTGTTGGTCGTGCCTATTGTTTCTGAATGAAAAAAAATGGAAGAAGACTGGATTTGGTGATACCAACAACATTCATAAAGCATTGAAATGACATGAGAACTCTCAAACCCCCATTGTTTCAACAGTGCAAATTGTGATGTTTGACAAGTCTCGAATTGACTGTCAACTTGACAATCAAAAGAAAACACTGCTTCCCTTACTGAAAATAACACTGCACGTTACTGCTGGAAATGTTGGAATTATGCTAATAAATAATGTGTTTTAAAATCTTAATAATGCTTTTGGTTGCAGTGCTGACTATATTTAATAAGGAAAACAAAGAAACAAAACACTAGACACTTAATTTCATCAAGGTAACTGCTTGAGGACATTTAAAATTAGTACACTTCAGTACTCTCTTTATCTTTAAAGGGTTAACCTACAGCCCATAACATTAATATTCAGTTGTTTTGTTATAGGAAGCATTCAGTTTACCGTCATGGTTCAGCAAGCAAGTGGGAGGTTTGAGGAAACGGAGGGTAATGCATTACTTGCAAGTGGTTTGGTACGAGTACCTGCAAACATGTCCTATGAAATGGTGTTGCTGGAGCCCTCAATCCCACACATTAATGATGAGTTGCTTGAACTTTCATCACAGGACATATATAAAGAGTTACGACTACATGGCTATGATTACCAAGGACTCTTTCGGGGCCTTGTTTCTGCTGACAACCATGGTAGGTAGCACTACAATCTAAAGGAGTAGTTTTAATGTACCTTATAGGCTGTAATATGTGATGGTGTTTATTAGTAGACATTGTTTGCAAATGAGCTAACTGTTGTGACCCTATGTAATGGATATATAATGTACAATTAATTTTTTTAATTTAAAAAAAAATATATTATGGGTTTCAGATATTTATTATATCCTTCAATGTTGTTTTCTTCTGAATCTACATTCCACATTTGCTAGTTATGCAGCTTCTGAAATCATATGAGTTTTTTCTTTATATTTCATGTATTCCATTTAATGTTTTCAGCCCACATAAAACAATATACTTTCTTACAGTTCTTGTGTTTTGCATGTAGAAAGGAGTCAGATTTTAAGTCAGAATTGATATAGCTCAATGGTTCCAAAATTGGTATAAACCTCATTATAGACAGTATATGTTGGCACATTGTCTTTGGTGTACATGTGTAGTGCAGTTAATTAGACAAGTACTTGGCCTCATCCTATGAACTGCATATCTCATATGTCAATAAACATTCAGATAAAATGTTTGGTTCACAGTGTGTTACTAAGGAACAAATTCTCAATGAACAGTTCTTTGGAAGCAGAAAAAAAATATCTTGACTCGATTTTTTATTTTGACATGCACAACTTTCACTTCTCCAGTATTTCGGTAGAATTCCATCAGTGGCTGTGATGTTTAATTTCTGGGTTGTACTTAGAACTCAAGAGTTTTATTATGACATTATGAGACTTGAAACATTTGCTGACATTTCTGTCATTTAGAGCTATAAAGATGGATGGAGCAAATTTTCTTTGTTTCATTTTTTGATGATCTATAAACACATTTGCAACTTTGAAGGTGGTTCTTACCCTTTTGACATAATCAGTCAGATCCTCTGAAATGTATGGTTAGTGTCTACCAGATTACATCATGATATATCCCAAAAGATGTCCCTCTTAATTCTCATCACTATGCAAAGCTCAAATCTCACCTATTTTCAGTTGATTTTATGTTTAATTTGCTGACTAAAGTTTCATCTTTGGCATGTTCAAATATTTTGCCATTTATTTTCCACTCATTCATATGTCAGATGAAACCAATACTTTTTCTCCTTTCTCTTCTCTCCCTGGATTACAAAGGTATGTGTTTATGCACATCACTTATCGTAAGTCATGTGTTCTCTTCCCTCTTTTCTTGTATTTTGATATCACCTCTTAACTACAGACTAGTTTCAGCATGACTTCATCTTGTATACATTTATCAAAGTTCAACCCAAAAATGTGTAAATCCTTTCTTATAAAATCAGATGAATGTGCAAATAGGATGTAATGATGGCCAATTTTCTGAGTTACTAATGTCATGATTCTAGGTCTTGAAAGTTGATAGCTGCTAAACTGGTAAAGAAATTCCTTGCTTTTGTGGAATATGAATATTTGTTGTCTTGTTCTGTCCTGAATTAGTTGAACCCTATTTTAAAAAGTTCCATTTTAATATAAACCTCCCTCCATTACTAAGATAACCCACACAGAATTCTCTTCAGGTATAATAACCATGTATGTACATGTATATTCTACCTCATCATCCTTTATTTAATCAGTCTAATAATATTTAATAAAGTGTACAAATTATGAAGCTGCTCATGTATTTTTCTCCATCATACTAATTCTTAGATCCAAATATATTCTTAATTCTTTGTTCGAAGATATCCTCAATCTTAATTTTTCCCTTAGAATGAGGGAGAAAGTTTTGCACTCTTAATTTACTTTTTTTAATAAATAATGGACAGATTATATTTTAAAGATCATTTAATCATCAGGTATTATAATGACCCCATTTTTAAATTTAACAGTGGCACATTAGTTAATTATTGTGGGTAATACGCTTCCTAAATTTGACTTCACTTTGGGTAACACTAATTATAATTCACCTTCAAATTGGTTAATAATTATTAACCATTGATGTGAGATCATTCAGAGGAGCAGATTGCGACACTGATCATTATCTGGTGGTAGCAAAAGTGAGGGAGCGGCTTTCAGTAAGTAGACGAACTAAACAAAATTTTGACACAGAAAGATTTGATTTGAAAAAATTAAGTGAGGGAGAGGCAAAGGAACAATATCAAGTTGAAATTTCGAATAGGTTTCAAATTTTAGAGACAAATGAGGATAATGAAAGTGTGGACATCAACAGGGAGTGGGAAAATGTCAGAAACTGCATCAAAATTTCAGCAAAAGAGAAACTAGGATACTACAGGAGAAAGCAAAATAAACCGTGGTTTGATGAAGAATGTTCAAAATTAATAGATCGAAGGAAGCAAACAAAATTTCAATGGTTGCAGAACCCAAACAAAACAAATGCGGATAATCTATGTAACGTGAGACGTGAGGCTAGTAGAACCTTTAGGACTAAGAAAAGGGAATACCTGAAGGGCAAAATTGCTGAACTTGAGACAAATAATAAGGAAAAAAACATCAGAGACCTGTACAGAGGCATTAATAACTTTAAGAAAGGATATCAACCCCAGACTAATTTGGTAAAGGATGATAGTGGCAATTTGCTTGCAGATCCAATAAAAATTGTGAATAGGTGGAAAAATTTCTTTAGCGAGCTCTTAAATGTTCATAATACTGGTGATATTAGACAGATTAAAATGCATACAGCTGAACTGTTGGTGCCAGAACCTAGCTTAGATGAAGTGGAACTAGCCATTGGGAAGTTGAAAAGTTATAAATCTCCAGGAATTGATCAGATTCCGGCCGAATTAATTAAAGCAGGTGGCAAAGGGTTGCATATGAGGATCCATAAGCTTATTCAGTTAATTTGGGATAAGGAAGAGATGCCACATCAATGGAAGGAATCCATAATTATTCCTATTTATAAGAAGGGGGACAAGACTGAGTGTGGTAATTACCGAGGAATATCGCTGCTATCAACCTCATACAAAATTCTATCCAACATTCTTTTGGCAAGATTAACCCCATATGCGAATGAAACTATTGGGGATCATCAGTGTGGGTTCAGACGAAACAGATCAACGATTGATCAGATCTTTTGCATTCGTCAGATACTAGAGAAAAAATGGGAGTTCGGTGGGACTGTACATCAGTTATTTATAGATTTCAAAAAAGCCTATGACTCTGTGAAGAGAGAAGTGCTATATAATATTCTTATTGAATTTGGTATACCAAAGAAGCTAGTGGGTCTAATAAAAATGTGCTTAAATGAAACCTGCAGCAAAATTCGAGTAGGTAAATATGTATCTGAGACATTCCTCATCAAGAACGGTCTAAAACAAGGAGATGCTTTGTCTCCCTTGCTCTTTAACTTTGCGCTAGAATACGCCATCAGGAAGGTCCAAGGTAGGCAGGAGGGTTTGCAATTGAACGGGACACATCAGCTATTGGCATATGCTGATGATGTTAATTTATTGGGGGACGATATAAATACAATAAAGAGGAACGCAGAAGTTTTACTAGAGGCTGGTAGACAAGTGGGGCTGGAAGTAAATTCAGAAAAAACTAAGTACATGTTAGTATCTCGTCATCAGAAGACAGGCGGGCAAAATTATCTTAGGGTAGCTAATAAATCCTTTGAAAGGGTTACAAAGTTCAAATATTTGGGAACAACAATAACAAATCAAAATGATACTTGTGAGGAAGTTAGGAGGAGACTAAATTCCGGAAATGCTTGCTACTTCTCAGTCCAAAATATTTTGTCTTCCCGTCTGATTTCTAAGAACCTGAAAATTAAAGTATACAAAACAATAATCTTGCCTGTTGTTTTGTATGGGTGCGAAACATGGTCTCTCACTCAGAGGGAGGAACACAGATTGCAGGTGTTTGAGAATCGGGTGTTGAGGAGGATATTTGGGCCTAAGAGGGAAGACGATGGGGCGTGGAGAAAACTGCACAATGACGAGCTTAAAAATCTGTACTGCTCCCCCAGTATTGTGAGGGTGATTAAGTCGAGAAGAGTGAGATGGGCGGGACATGTAGCGCGCATGGATGGGACAAGAGGTGTGCACCGGGTACTGGTTGGGAAACCTGAAGGGAAGAGACCGCTGGGGAGACCTAGACGTAGATGGGAGGATAATCTCAGGCGGGATCTATGGGAGATAGGAGTTGAAGGAAACTGGATTTTGTTGGCCCAGGACAGGGTCCGGTGGAGGGCTTTGGTTAATTCGGTGATGAACCTTCGGGTTCGGTAAGCCATCTAGTTAGTTAGTTAGTTAATTATTAACCAATTTGAATGTGTGTGCAGGGGATATGGTTGTAGTAATAGGTGACCAACATAAAGGTTAGTGCATGGCCCATAAGTACTGTATGGAGGTTTTCGTATGTTCCATTTATTTGCAGTATTTAAAATAATGAAGACAGATACAGGAACCTAGTTAGAACTCTCGTTTTACTGGGTATTGACTGAAACTGACCAGTGAGACAACACCACATTTCTGAGAAGTAATTAAACACTGAATTTCTCTCTTATTTCACTTTTTGATTTAGTATAGAAGTAAAACTTATGAATTTGGAATATTACGTGGAATGTTGAGTAACAATGCTTACTGGCTAGGAGTGAGTGGTGTTGGGACAATGAACATCTTCCGGCTGTCATCGTGTGATGTCTGCCACATGTAGCTTGTGGTGGTAATAGTAATGGTCTTGGTAATAGTGACGTTTTTTGACTCCCGTAAATGACATATAATTCCATTAAATGTATAACGTTATCAAGGGCCAATCAGTAATGTTAACTGCCAGTAATGACTTATAAGCTGCCAATCACAGACATGCTAAAGGAGTTTCTTTAACAACAAGGAAGAATTGTAAAATTTCCAAGTCAGTTGAAGGTGATGAGTTAATGACAGGAAAAAGAGTCTTTGACCATTATAGTTTATTTGAAGTTCTAAATTGAACTAGAGCAAACATTTAATCAGCTCTCAATTCTCCATACTGGTTTGAACTTACAGAGAATTTAATGGCTTTACATCATGAAACTCTTATAGACTGCATTTAAAAAATATACATACTGCAAATTAGAATATGCCCTTATCCTTCTTTTGTTATCCAAACTCCAGTGGGCCTCATGGTATGAGATGAGTAGAAGTCTCCCTAATATACAGTACTGTCTAATGTAGATGATTTCTTGTTCTCCCTTAGGTCAAACAGGAAAGATTTCTTGGAAAGACAACTGGGTAGCATTCCTGGACAACTTGCTGCAGATGAAAATACTTCAGGAAGAATCGCGAGGTCTCCTTGTTCCAACCTATATCCAGAAGATCACAATAGATGCCAAGTGGCATGAAGCTGATGTCCATGAACTGAACACCAAGAGCCATGATGTTGGTGAGTTGGTTCATTTCAGTTTGAATGAGACGTCATTTGTATGCATGCATATTTATGTGCATGTGTGTACTGATGGGACCAGATTGCTTGTGAGTTCTTAGCATGGAGTGAAGAACGTAGTGATACATACTGCATGCACACCTCCACAATATTTCTGTTCCTTCCAAAAACATTGCTTTGTACATGGCTGTCTTCAGGGTTGTAGCACCACGTAGTCTGGAAGAAATTTACCAACATTATAGAGGTTCTTGCTGCCTTCATCATCAGAGCACTTATAATCCTGATGGGCAGTGGACAATCAACTGACAACAGAGTCAGTGTTTTTAAACAGCTATCAGGTTACCTGGTTATTCTGTGCACTTATCTATGGCACTAGGGAACCCAGCTAGCAAGTAATCTGGTTGAAGCAGTATGTGTGTGTGCACGTGTATGCGTGCACACATATATATGTATGTATAAAATTGTAAATATGTGCATTTCTTTGTGTGTATGTGTTTGTGTGTGTATCTCATTACCAAAATGTCCTCTTTCATTCCTAATATAAACATCATTCTACAACTTGGTTTCAGAACATTTTCATGCCACACATAGGGCATTCTCCTTTTTCAGTTTTACCTTTCAGACCCTTTGATCTCCATATACATTAATGTAAGCATGTACAGCTTTTCATAAGGTTTAGTTGCATATAATAGTATAATTCCGTCTGTACTCAGTTTTCATTAGTTTGTAAAAGTGAATTGTACTCTTCCCATTCACACTGTTAAAAATATTTTGCACTTCTGTATCATTGTTTCTGTCTTTACAACATTCATTACACTTGTCTCATTCCTTGCCTTTTGAATTCAAATATACTTCAAGCCAGTGCTATCTAACTCAGGCTTTAATAGTGCAGCCCATTTTATATTATTTTTATTATCCCATACTTGAAAATTATAATAAATGTTTACATTGTCATCATCTCAGAGCATTGCAGTTCTTATTCACTATAGGACAAAATGATCAAAAAATCAAAATGAAATGTGGGACAGAAAAAATAACAAATCCACAGAAGACAGCAGAATTATTCTATTTGTGTATTATCTGAAGCATTCATGGTGACTAAGTGTAATGAATTCTTCTTGGGCTACCAGCCGTGTCAGGTTGTTGACGAGGATGAAGACGGTTTTAAAAATGCTAGTTTTTTCTCCATTTAACCACCTGACATGGCTGGTAGCCCAAGAAGAATTCATTATATTCAATTCCTACTTCACAGAAATAGCCATAAATTTTTGAACCAAAATTTTGTTAAATTCTCAAGTTGCATGTTACCACAGTTGTAATAAAACCATGGTTGTATTCCAAGTAACTGAGTTTAAAGTAGAAAAAGTAACAAAAATCGTAAGGGCAAATGCTCAGAAGGTATTGATGGTGTACCAGACTATGTAGTTGATTGATGTATAATCATATCAAAAAACCATTAGCACATATTTACAATGTTTAATTACAATCAGGTATTTTTTCAGACAAATTAAAATCGGTGAAAGAACATTTTCAAACTACAAAGGTGGGTTATATGAATAATCTACAACTGTTGAGTGTTATCTATTGGTCTGGCTACTTTTCTAAAGCCATTCTGTAACTTTCATAATATATCTCCAGCCATATTTTTATTCATTTACCCAAAATACTAGAATACATTTTCCCTGTAATTGAAAGCAATGCAGTTCCTCTAAAATTGTTAGTATTATCCACACTCCCTTCTCTTCATTAATTTCTGTGCACATATAACTTAAATGTGTCTATTACATACCAATTCACTAGTACTAGAGAGTTTAAGTAAATATTTTTACTGTTTCTTGTGACAGTGCTGTCAGTACATGTGTATAAGGAGTAGGATATCATCCAGTCAGCAGACGTGGAAGTGCGAGGACTCCAAACTAATGCCGTAACTCAATACAAGTGCCCCCGACCAAGCCTGTGCTCGAGAAATACGTGTTCACACCTAATGTAGAACCTGCACACCATGACTTGCACAGTGCACTGAGGGTTTGCACACACATAGCTCTGGAGAACACGAGTGTCACCCATGTGAAGGTGGTGGAGCTGCACAGTCAAGGCACCACACTTCTGTCACCAGCTGTGAATCTCATCATTGCGGACATGCCACTTATAAAAGCATGTGTAACAATGTGTGACACAGAGTTACTTAATTTATAGTCAGTATTATTTTTATTCCACTTGAGGTTGATTGGTCTATGTCTTGATAGGAGGAAACAAAGTGGGATTTCAGCTTTTCCTTTCTATTGTCTCACCTCCTGACATTTTTATGTTGTCTGTACAATTTCTGTAATTATCTCTCTTGTCTTCTTTACTAGTAACTTTGCATGCTCAACTCCTACCACATCATCCTCACAGCCACAGTATCGTTCTCATACCAGAATTTCCACATCTGTCTGTGAAACACAACAATTCTTCTTCTTATAGGTTTACACATTTCTTAGATATAGCAATATAGGTTCACTTGGGTGGCCTCTGTACTACCACTGACCACCCTGTGCAGTACCATGGCCTATTAGAATACATGACTAATCCTCTATCTTAACATTGGCACCACTTTGAGGCGTGAGGTGGGCAAGCAGGATTTGAACCCTGCTGCTATGCTCTGTCTTGGTGGTATACTGCCACTATCCCTGTTTTCCATTGGGAGCAGAACCCCTTTCTGAATGTTTTTACTCCTGGCATCTAACCCTTTTCACAGTCTCTTTGTATGTACAGGTAAGGTTAGTTAGGTAGATCAAAGAATACATCCAGTTCACTATATATGATATATATCATTAATGATGCATTCTCCATCCATCTTAAAGTCTGTTCACTCCTTAGATGTTCCTGTACCTAACAGCTCTTGATTTCCCGATAACATGGCTGACACGGTGCCAGCTGGCTCATTTACTTGCAGATCCAAGGATTCTTATGGTGGTTACCAGACCAGTCCATATCCTGGATGGTTGGAACATTAGTGTGTGGCATTCCATAGCTTATGGCTCCTTCCCTTTTGGCCTGATCTATCCATCAGCAAGTTTTCCCTCCTGGCTCATGCCTTCTTGACTGTGCTTTTGTGTCATCAAGAGGACTGTCCTGCAGTTTGATGGTGTCAGCTAGTTTCTGTTACCATTTGGCTGTCTGACTCTCCATATGACCTAGTTTCTGGGCCACTTCATGAGATTATGAGATTTATCTTCTGAGATTTATCTATAATTCTGCATACCTCTGTGTTTTCTTCTTCTGAGTTTCTTAATATTGAAACCAAACCGAGTTTGTTATGGTTTTACACCAGCTCTCCTACTTATAATTGATAAGCTACTACTGTGGGGTTGCCAGTTCAATATCTGGCTGTCCCACAGTTTCGGTACAACTTACAATTTTTATGTGTTTATGAAAGTGGAGTGGACTCTCTTATTTCATATCTAGGTACAGACCTCAGAACAGATTCAAGTACACCAATATAGTGCCTTATTAATGGCCTATATGACCTAGGCCCTGTGTTGATCATGAAATCATTTGTCGAACTGTGCCATGCTGACACATTACTTATGATAAGAGCTGCAATATAATCAGCTGTGTACAGGAGTGTAACTACAATGGTGAACTGGATATTAAAGTCCCACTCCCCTATCAACAAACATTCTAGTTTGGAAGCTGCCCAGTTAGCCATTAACCAAAATTATAAAATATGAAGTACTTCTTTTGCACTGTGCTAGATTTTAGGTTAGCAAAGTTGGGAATTATTTGAGTTCCAAGTCCTGAGCCAATTTATATTGAACTGAAATCTCTACTAGTTCATAGTCTGTGTTTTCATCATTGTTCATTATTAATATGTCTAATTAGCTTAAGCTTCAAGAAGTAATGTTTGCACTTGATGGAGTCATGGGAAGGCACAGAATTTGTGCCAAGAAAATAACTTGAGTGTTAGAGTAACCAATGTTCCTCATTACTCCAAATTTTTGGAAAAGAGTAAGCAGAAGATATTCATGTTTACTGCCAAAAGCACCAAATTTTTATAACTGAAAGCAAAATGTGCATATAACCAAATTAACCTTTATTGTGTGAGAATATGGGATTTAAGCCCGTGTACTATGGGGCTGTCTGCTGGTTAATAGTTTTGTAGTATGTTACTGTGGCCCTTGTCAAACTGTTCCACACTTGAGCCATAATGCATGGCTAATGAAGGTTAAAGATTTGTGAATAGCATTAAGATGCTTCTAGGCTCTTGTTGAAATGTTTTACTAATATTGTTTAAGCTTATGTTTAAAAAAACACAAATTAGAAAATGAGCGCAACTGTACACTGGTTATTGCTTCAAACATCCTGCTGTATAGAGAATTGCTGCAGACTGCTTTAAGTGCTCTGGCTGATGGGGCATGCATCCTGACTCGTGAGAAACCTGAAACAAACAGTCTGTTCATCTATGGCTTTAGGCTTGAAATTGTGTTTGAGAAAACCCTAAAGGATGAAAAGTTACTCTTGCTCAGGAAGGTAAGGCAGAAAGTTTATAATGTTGATCACAAAAGCCTATGACATTTCCTTTTACTGAGCCGCATGAATCCAATCCCCATCCAGCCACTCTGTTTTTATCTCTTTTAATATTATCCTTCCATCTATGTATCAATCTTCAGAGTGGCCTCCTACCTTCAGGTTTTCATGCCTAAGATTTGAATGTTTATCATCTATCTCATGCATGCTACATGCCCCACTCATCTCATTCTCAAGCATGTGCTCACCATAATAATACTTTCTTGACAGTACAGATGTGCTTTAATAA
This sequence comes from Zootermopsis nevadensis, assembly GCF_977971745.1. Lineage (NCBI taxonomy): Eukaryota > Metazoa > Arthropoda > Insecta > Blattodea > Termopsidae > Zootermopsis > Zootermopsis nevadensis. The sequence goes on from NW_028259155.1 coordinate 6,857,160, forward strand.
TGTTAATAATGAAATATTTCTTTCTTTAGATTATTGTTTCCATGTTTGCTAAAAGTAACATCATCAATTTGTGATATAGCTTCTTAGTCAGTACAGCATAGTGTAAAATATATGGTTAACATGTCCAGTTTTTCTTTGTTGGCTTAGTCACAAAGTGTGTATGTTGCTGGATAACAAGTAATGCTGTTTTGTAAAGTGAACAAGTTCCTAGCAGCAAAAAACGAAAGTTGATTTGAATGTGTTTAACTGATTAAAAGTAAAACTCCAATAAAAGATATAAGTATGTAAGTATGGATGTGAGTGAAATTACTGAAAAGGCATTCTGAGATTTTCAGTTTGTATAAATAAGGATAATGTCTTTACAGTAAATTTTACAAGTTATGTAATTCCATTTCATAATATAAGAGGAAATCTACCACCTCGGGTTGACAAGAGCATCAGAGACCTGTTTAAGAGTATGATTGTGCTCTGAAACTGCAATTAACTTGTTTGAGTCATGCACCTGAGCAGCATGCTTACCCTTCTACGTATTGAACACTGCGCAGCTTTGTGAGATCTGACATTTTCACTATGGTAAAGATGACAATATGATGATTGTCATCTGGGTTATGACACCATGTAAGGCTGAAGGTAGAAACAGTAGTTTTCTCTGAAATCTTGGAGTCTACCTATAAATCTACAAGGCATCACAACCCACAACAACATAATCACTGTACAGGTCATACTGAATCATCCTTCTTTATACTTTTCACTTCATCCAGTGTAATTATTCTGTTATTTAATGCTGTATAAGTAATATAGTTAATACATGACATTGATTTGTTCCATAAAATGATTAATAAAAAGTAATCCCAGTTAAGCCAGAGGTGGCAGTATGATCATCAGCTCATCAAGAAACTTTGGGTAAACTAAATGATTTTTTGTTATAATATATATTTTGGTAGAAAGTGTATGTGGAATCTGTTTCAGGGATTGATGGTGGAAAATCCAGTTGTGATCTACATTGCAGCCCAGAACTATGACTGGCTGCCACAAATGCAGACTGTCATCCAAAGCAACACTAAGCATCGCATTATCCTTGTAGCTCAGGATACACCACTCAATGGCATTTTGGGTCTCATGAACTGTATCCGCAAGGAGCCAGGGACCAACTTTGTAAGGTTAGAGACTCCTACTTGAACCTTTTTACTGCCAGTGAAGAAAGTACCACATGTTAACAAGTTTTCACCTGATTTCTAAGATTTGAACATTTGTGCAATATTTAATCTCTTTGACTTATAAATATTATTTTATGTTTTAAAATAAAAATTTCCATCTGAGATGGTGATTTATTTAATTTATTGTTCTTACTTATTTATAAATTCTTGGAACATCGTGTCAGCACTCAGATTATGCCAGTTTCACTATTACAATTTAAAGTCCACAATCAGAATTTTTGTTGAGATAAAACCTGTCTTAAATTTGCATAATTGTTCATGTTTAGATAAAATGTTATAATGTACATTTTTGTCTTGAAGATTAGCTGATTTGAGTTGGTTCACTCTTTTCTTATTCATTTTCAAATATTGCATGTTTGATCGTTTGTCATGTTAAGTGTATAGAGCTATGACTCTGTTATTGTATATCCTGTTCTTGCTGTAGGATCTAAAGTGTGGATTTTCCATTCATAACTTTCCTGTAGATGAATGTAACTTAGTTTTGTCTGAATCAAAAAGAGAGAATTTTTAATATGTGCTGATTTTTGTCATTCCCCAGTTGCATAAGAGCTTACTTGCTTTTCTGAGAGTGATAGCTGATTTTATGGCATGAAATTAAAACAAGAGACTTTGTGAATTGGCACTGAAATTATGTAATGAATTTAAAGTTATAATTGGTTAGTTTAATTTTGTTTAATTCTTTAGATAGATCAAAATAAATGTTTGTTTGGAAGTGAGTTTAGTGTTTACATACTATGTGGTCCAGCTTTTACAGCATTGTGGTTGAGAGGATGACCTGTAGATTAGCATCCTGAATCAGTAATTGTAAGGATCACAAATGGAAACAGGCACTTCATTGTTATTCATTTAAACTTATCCAGATAAAAAAATTTAATCAGTCAGACCACATGGGAGATGGAGGCTTGGTTGAAATGATAATATTAAAGTTCATCTTATTGGAATAGGATAGGAGACTGTGAACTGTATTCTTGTGGCTCACAATAAGGACCAGTTGGCAACAAACCTTTGGGTTCCTTGAAAGGCAGGACTTATTTTACTAGCTGAGTGACCATCAAGCTTGGAAGAAAGACTCTGTTTCATGGAGTTTCAATTATGGAGTTGAATTAAATATATGTGCCTTTTGTGTGAAGACAATGAACATTAATGTTTATTAAACTTATTGAGTAACTTTATGATGATAATAAGGAGCCTTAGAATAATTCATATTAGATTCATCAGTTCGAATGACTGCATTATTCATGTCTAAATAAAAGGATATAATTTAAATATATAAGTGAACAAGCAGAAGGTATATTTCAGTATGAGATCTCTGAAACATTTTGTATATATTTTCAGGTGTTATTTTATTCTGGATACATCAGCACCCCCATTTGATTCGCACTTACCGTTTTACCGGCAGCAGCTGAATAAAGAAGATCTTGTTATGAATGTATACAGTGATGGAAAGTGGGGGTCATACCGACACCTTCCACTAGACAGCTGTGCCACATGCCTATGTCAGCTCAATGACCCGAGGAGATTTCTCCAGCTTCAGGTGGCTGGAGGAAAATCTGGACCCTGACAGGTGCTGATCAACTCTTGTACACAGTAATGTGATTACTTTAAAGTTCCATTATAGTGATGAGGGACCAGAATAAATGTACTTAAAATTTAATGTCAAGTGAGGTAAATGTTATCACTATCACTGTTAGCTTGCTTTACTTTCTTAAGAAAAAAATTAATGGTGTCATCACATTATTATGCTGTCTTTATATGTCCATTCCTAACACTTTTAAACTTTTGAATCAGGCAACTAATCTGACAAAATTCAATAATAATGTTATGTCAGTTGAGGCCACCCCAGTTTCCTATAATTAACAGTAACAACATGGTCAAAATGCAAAAATATGGGGTAGGAGTAGCGCCACTTGATATAGCATCCTGAAAGTATGTGTAGCAATAAATAGATCTTCAACAAATATGCTCCCTCTTGAAACACTACATTTTTTATTTTAGTTTCCTAATTTGAGTAGATAATTTACTGTGTAGTTGAATTCCTGTATATTATTGACGTCTACTTCCCTGTTCTCTGTATTCTCTTCAACGTTCTCTGGGATTGCAGAAAATTTAAATGATACTCTTGCTTAGTTTCTACATCACTCAGTCTTTTGACCCCGAATTTCTCAATCCTGTATATCTTCCCCGCCTGTTTGCTATCATTAAATAATGGTCAGTGTCACAGTCCGCTCCCCTATAAGATTGCATGTCTACGATGTTTGTTTCCTCTGATCGATCAAAACGTGATCAATTAATTTATGGGTGATCCCATCAGGGGACATCCAAGTGTGCTTATGGATATAAAGATGTGAGAATGTTGTGCTATTGACAATCAGATTTTTGGATGTGACAAAGTTCACTAATCTCACCTCAGTGTCATTACTAAATTCATGTAAACTCTCACTCCCTATAGTTGGTTTGAACATATCCTCCTGACCACTTTTGGCATTGAAGTCTCCTAGCAGAATCTTCATGTGATATCTACTAAACTGATCAAATACACACTAATTCTCTATCTTTACAGTATTTTCATTTTAAAAGTTATCTCTTTATCAGTAGTATGTAGGAATTATCTACGTTCAAATAACCACTGACATCTCGTAAAAGTATCAAGACTGGTTACCAGAATTTGCGTGTCAGAATATGGCGCAGCTGTGGTGTAACAGTAGTCATCTCTCTGGCTGACATTACCATAAAGAGTGGTGTAAGAGCTCTACTGTCTGATGCAAACAAGATGGGACAAGTTGATGCCATATTTAACCTGGCTGTGGTGAATGCTGAAATTTTTCACATTTTAAAAGATCATATTGGATAAACCAGAGAATAACTAACACATTGCTGTCAGTTAAAACCAAGAACAGTTATGCTGAAGTGTAAGATGATTATGTAATTATTTTTGCATTCAGAGTGCTGCTTCTAAATGAAAGGAAAGATCTGAGAAAGAATTTGGTACAATTAGAGTATTAGGAATAAATTTATAAGCATGTGTTAACTCTGTTTCTCATATGTGCAAGCACTAATATATATGTGACTTGAAAGCTTCCAAAGAAATTAGCATATTTTGAATAATCTAATGCATCAGACTAAGTTGATCTATTATTAATATAAACAGAATCTTGTCAGCAGTCAAATTCTGTTTACATATTACCTTAAAAGCACAGTAAGCAAAGATTATGTGTATATGATTCTGATTCTGTACATACTCAAGAAGAAATCATATAAAATTAACCAAATAGGCAGGAGAAAAAATCTGTGAATGTCATCAGCTTCATATTGTATCACTTGTTGTTACCTTATAAATACCAAGACTAAAATGTAGCTGTCTTCATGGAGAAGAGTAATTTTTGAAAAGCTAATGTTACACTCAGCTAGTCAAAAAGTTTCCCACTTTTTTAACCTTATGATTCATTACTGTGTTTACAAGATCCCACAAAAGGTAGCTATATTTTTGGATTTCACTAAATATGGTTTATTGTTTTGGACAACCTTGTGTATCTGGCCACTACTTTTTCATTTTACTTCTATTTTCATTCAGAAATGAATGGCTAACAAATAAATGCATAACACGCAAACACACTGACCATTTCAGGGAAGATTGATGTTTGACTAAGCATAGCTCCACACACTATGTGGAGGCGAATGGCCAGGTTCAGGTCTCAGTCTCTAAGGAAAAGAGCCTGATTACCCATTGGTTGGGATGAGCCAGGATAGCTCAGTCAGTATAGTGACTAGCTACGGGCTGGACGACCGGGGTTCGATCCCCGACGGGGGCAGAGGATTTTTCCTCTAGCCTCTGCGTCCAGACCGGCTCTGGGGCCCACCCAGCCTCCTCTACAATGGGTACCGGGGTCCTTTCCCGGGGGTAAAGCCGGCCGGGGCGTGATGCTGACCACTCACCCCCCTCTAGTGCCGAGGTCAAGGAATGGAGGAGCTATACCGCCTCTCACCCCAAGCGCCTACATGGCGCATAGCGGGACAAACTTTACTTAACTGTTTACCCATTGGTTGGGAGGCTGAGTGGGCATCAGAGACATAATTTATTTGGTGACAAAGATAAAAATCTCTACTGGTGCTGCAAATTTAACTCTGGTCATCCAGCTGGTAGCGTTGGGGGATAGCCTACTTTTAAGTGCTTATAATAATTTTGCATATTAAACAGAAGTTAATAAATCACATGACATCATCATGAAAGAGTTTCTTTTGCTTGCATGGAAGCAAAAGAAACTCCAGATATGCAAATTTCTTACAAATGAACTGGTTGTGATGTTGGTTTTAATCTTTAATAAGTATGTTGGAGACTAATAACTGTGGAGCATCAAGGAAATACAGCATCTATGAGACAAATATTCAGTGATGGAAGAAGGTTAAAGGACAGTTACTATGTGTAGGTTGTGTAGACCTAAAATGGGCCACTATAAAGAAGCAGAAGAAAATTAAGTTTGTGTAGAAAAATTCTGTATATAAGAATTTTATTGTAGGATGTAATATAAATATTTTTCTTCAGAATTTACCAATTGGAGAGGTGGTCAGTAAATAGCTGAGTAAAATATAGGACTACCATCACTCTTGGTCTATTTGCACAATACTCTGTAAAGAATTGAAATTCCTAACCATTGACTAATAGCCAATAAGTAGAAAGGTTGTTTCCTTCTGAGAGACTGAGTTTTGTGTTCCAATGCTAATGAAATCCTTATTCTGCCATGACTCATTTACCAGGACATAGGGTGTACCACAAGAACATAAGTAAGAGTGACTGTTGAAAATATTTCACTACCTGTTTTGATACTGAAAGAAACATCTGGGCATTATTACAGGTGTTGCGAGACAGACTTCTGGAAAACCAAACTGAGGCAGACTTCACTGCTTCTGCAGGACCCAAGGCACTTGCAACACATCACCTGGATGTGTTGTCTCGCCAGATGTGCCCGTACCTGCGACATTTTGTGGTTTTCTCCAGTTTTTCATGTGGACGTGGTAATGTGGGACAAACCTGCTATGGCATGAACAACTCCATTACAGAGCGCATCTGTGAGGCCCGTGTCAGAGATGGATTGCCAGGTCTTGCCATACAGTGGGGCCCTGTGGGAGATGTGGGCATGCTTGCAGAGGTGCATGAGGAACATCAAAACATTCAGATGTGTCAGTTGTGCTCTGAAAATTGTTTGTACACCTAAGTCACAGAAGAAAGCTTTAACTGCTGCCAAACCTTAGGCTAAGAATATACATTATACATTATGTTAACACAATGTGGGGTTTATCATTTGTTTTGTAATTGATATAGTAATACTAAATATTGCTATATAACAGGTCAAGTAACATTCTAAAAAGCTTTCATTGATATTTCAGTACAATTTGAAAAGTTTTACTCTTGAATAAAAATGACCAGTAACCTTTACTGATTCTACATAATGTGTATATATAACCAAAACAATTTGACATTTTTCAGTCAGCAGTAGGAGGTTCCTCTTCGACCGAATAATTGTATGAATTCAGAATAACAGATAGGCAATACATCTGGAAATTTTACGGTTAATTAGGAGGCCAAGTATCTCGTAAATTTCTGTATAGTTTTATCTCAGCTTGCTACAACTGTCTGATGTGTCTGACCTTCTGTATTTTCTCTGGCAAACAGTCATGAGTTTGTACAGTTTTCAAATTCTCTGTGGGTAAGAAGTGTTTCAGAGGGCATACAAGATAAAATACATAACTGTAGATTCAGTAGGAATTAGTATTATTTTAGGGAATGACCACTGATATATCTGTTAATGCCATGCTTATTTATAGTATTTTCCCCATTTCATTCTGTTCAATTGCATACCAGTTCCCCCCTTCTCTCAGAAATTAAAAGTATTTGTAAACATCTTTTTAAGTTTTATTCTATGGATACAGGTCTGATGGAGTTTGGTCTGAAAGGAGAACTTCTCAAATATAATAGGAAAAACAATGTTGCACATATACTAATTCTTAAAGGAAGGAACACATATGTGACAAAATTTGGGAACCACTCCTACTAATTTCCTTCTCTCCTTACACACTGGGACTGCAGGGTTCTGATTTAGGGAAAAAAAAGACAATAGTAATGTTGAATAAGGATGTTTGTGACAGGGATATGTGGGGGAATCAACAATGAAAATGTTTGCAGAAGAGTGGAGACATACCTTGACCTTTCAGTTCAGGACTCTTTGGACCATACTATTAATATTTTACCAGTTATAAGTACAGGCTTGTTTGGATCCTAATACCTAAGAGGATCTTCAGTGAACTCATTAGTAGCTATATCAGATTTGTTCATAAAATTCAAAAAGTAGACACAAGACAGCACTATAAAGCAAGTACTTGACTGGGTGTTGACAGCTGAAGATTTATTGTACTCACATTTGTGCAATGCAGACGGCACCGTAGTGCAGAGGATTGCATCATGTCTGGAGGTGTTCAACAGATTCATGAGGCAATTGTGTCCTGTAGTGGCAAGCATGGTTGTGGCTGAAAAACGTGCAGGAAGTGATGGACCTGGAAATGTGCTGGAGTGTGTCAGCACCATCATGGGTAAGTCCAAAGTGGCTTCAGGTATATCAGAATGAGACATTTGTGCAGCTCACAATTTTATGGAAATGGAACAACATAAATAGTAATACAGTGTAAACTTTCAACAGCATGATAGAGATGGCAGTTGTGGCACTAGTAGTAGCAGGAGCACACAACGATTAGAAGTTGCAGAAAGTGCTGGTTCTTCATGTGGATTTCTTTGAATAAACTGTATTTAATTGATGCTTGCTTGTTTTTATGAGAATGTTAATCCTTTATCATATGGCAACAAGGGATTTAAACCCTTATATTATGGGGCTGCTGACCAGACTTAAACTCCAGGTTCAGTGATACAGTGGTATGCTAGTGTTTTGCATGGCCAACAGAATTGCCTGTAAGCACTGATGCACAGGTGATAAAGGTTAAACAATTGAAAAGCACTGAAACAGGGATAGTCATAGATTGTTGTGCATTATGTATCAGCAATTATGGTCACCCACAAACCAGACCAAAGACAGAAAACTATAGAACATTCAACAACAGCACTTTATGTATATGATGAAACATGTGGATAATGTATTTGAGGCTGTCTGTCTTCACTGTTATTTAATTCTTTTACAAAGACTCCTCCATACTAGAAATGTACCGTCAAATTGAAATTGATCTCCCTCACTTCAAGTCATAAATGTATTGCCTTTAATGACAAATCAGATACTGTATTGAAGGACTAGTTTGTTATAATGAAATAAATTTCTGGCAGGTATCCATGACCTGGACACCATTAGCCCAAATTCCACATTGGCAGAGTTAGGGATGGACTCTATGATAGCTGTAGAGATTAGGCAGTTCCTTGAACAGGAGTTTCAAGTGTTTCTCACGCCACAGAAGATACGCGGCCTGACTTTCGGATGCCTCAGGGAGATGGCTGCAAACAACCAGCATACTGAGGTAAGAGCTGCTTTTTCTAAATTTAAAATAACATATAAAACCTTTTTGGGTAGGTCTTGATATCATGATGGACATGCTTGTTGAATTTTCATGTGTGTCTGTTGGTCTTCCCACAAGTAACATCTGCATACCGACTGAACAGATTCTATCCTGTAGGTTTTTGCAGCTTTGTAACTTTGGCTTTCAGGTGAGAACCTCATTGAATGTTTACCAGAACCTTCCTCTTCACCTTCTCTTAAAATTCTGCCACCTCCTTCCCTCAACCACATGCTCCTGTCCCATTGGACAGCAGCCACTCCCCTGCTTCACCAATTGGTGCAATGAAATTCATCTCACCAGTCACTTCCTGCCATATATAAAGCTTCCAGAAATTTCCACATCCATTACTCACCCTGAAAATGCAATTGCAATGTCGGCCGAAATGCAGGTTGACACCAAACATTCAACATAGCTCTCATCTGAAAGCCAGAGTTATACACTGGACTAATTTTGAAACTACGAGGAGTTCAACCAGTGACACTTCTATTGAGGTCTTTTAGTTGCCTTATTTGCCATAATGAGGTTGTGGAAATCTGCCTGTGGATTGGACACCCACCTCACACAGCCATCTTCTGTCTGGCAATCCACCCCTATGTGTGCCCCTAGTAATGCCTAACTTAGCATCAGACATGCCCCCCTGGACTGCCAAAGATACACCATCAGACACCAGATGTTTTACCTCCCTAATACTATCAGAGATCAGCTAGGCAACAGTACTGACATTTTAGAACAAGTGTTTACCTTCCTACATGATATTCACCTTTATTGATTATTATGATTTCTGTGACCAATAGATGAATAATCTACCAGTGTAGAAAAGCATGTTTTAATTAAAACACAGGTGCTAATAGCCAGAGTAGCTGATGTGTCTATAAACCAACTACTATATTACTACTCTGTGCCTGGAATGACTATTGAAATCCACAAAAGTACCTCACTCAGAATACCTGACCAAGTTTTCGGAACATCAGAGCTAGAGAAAATGAGGCAAAAGTGATAACCACTTAATCATCATTAATTACATTTTGTTCTAGAATTAATATTTAAGAATAAGTGTAAAGTACTCAAGTGACAAAGAATCTGAAGTGATATGTTGTGTTATAATTGAAACAGTGTAATGTAGCCCTGTTTTTGCTTCATATATCACATTTAATTTTTCAAACACATAAGTATATTCTAGTAAGTCATGTTAACTTTCAGTATGAAATTAGTTCAACTTAAATTCTTCTTTGCAATTAGAATTGTAAAACAACATTTATCTAATTTACAGCAATATTGTGCAAATAAATTGCCAAGGTCCCTAGTAGAGAAATTGCTGTTTCTGAAATGCACTGAACCCAAGTCCACAAGGTTCAAAATATCAATTTTGCATTATCAGATCACAGTTGCATTCCTGACAATTAGCGTAAAGTGGATCCAGTTTGTGTATGCCAAAAATGATGCTTTTTTTTAGCAATGTCATGTAGCAGAAATATTTCTTCATTAACACTGATAAAAGTCTCCATGGCTGGAAATTTTTTGTGTCATGCTGATTAAAGTTTTAATAATTGTGAATAAAGTTTTAGCCACCTGCATCTGCATGGACAATGTTAAAAACCTTTTAGTTTTCTCCATTTTAGGTTTTACATGGTTTAAAGTTTATTTTATATAATACCATAAGGAAAATTGTAAAGATCTTAAAAGAAGAGTAATGAATATGTTAACGGTAAACTATGAAATCTGGCAATGATTAGAATGCCTAAAGTCAGCAGGCAAATTATGAAATTCAGGAATTCTATGGAATGCCCAGGCATTTTATAAAAAGCTTAAAACTTTTAGGCAATGTATGAAACTAACAGTTTATTTTGTACTTTGCATAGGTATTCTATAGAATACCAAGGAATTTTATAAAATGCCTCAGATTCTTTAGGCAAAGTATTAATATATAACAAAGAAGTTTCTATAATAAGATTTATACAGATTTATTTTATCTTTCATGTTTGCAAGAACTTAATATAAAACAATTTTTTTTTAATTATCAGAACTTTTGTTATGTTCACATTCAGTAGCTTGGTGTTTTCGCGACTATCTTGCACAAGCTCCATCTTGACAGCTTACCCAATCAGCTTTGATTAATTTTAATGTGCACAACCAAACAATATTAACATTTAGATTTATTTCATACTTTGCTTACTGACTTTAGGCATTCTATGCATTGCCGGTAACAAATATACATAGTAGAGCTCTGATAGAATCTCTCTTCTTCCAAAGATCAGATCATTCAACCTGAAGAAGAAGGTAGTAGTAAAGATAAGAAAGTGTAATTACTAACTAATAAGAGGCTAACTAGGCTTGATCCTGGGAAGGACACAATAATAGATTTTACTCTAGTATTTTTGTTTGATAATTATGAACTTGTAAGTATTTCGTCTTTATTGTAACTTTTAATTGTATAAGGACATAAACCATAAAACTGGAGTTGATACAGGTGCACACAGACTTTGACACTGTGTATGTAAATCAGTGAACCATGCAATGAGCCACCATATCATTCTTCAGTAACGGTGAGAATTAAATTAAATTAAGTTAAATTAATTTGTGTGCTTGCTTACTGTTTATCTACAAAGAAATGGGTTCACATAGTAACCTGCCCTGCTGCAGGCACGGTAAGTGTACATATTTGGTCTTGTGTTGTAGTGTTGTGAGAAGAACATGGATGTACATGTGACTGGAATCCATGTGACAATGCTGCCACTGTTATCAACAGGCAATTGACAAATCCTGAGGCTGTTTGATTTAGAGACAGCCTTAATGAAAAGAACACTGCATTAACACAATTTATACCCCATAACAGCTCATGTAGTTGTTCAATATCTTTTGGCAACTAAAACATTTTTAAGTAGATTGTAGATCTAGAGTGGCCATTTGTTTTTATGTGCCTTGTGATCCGAAATAATAAGATTAACAGATTATTTTAATCAACAGCCTGGCTGGGACTTTCTTTACCGGTCAAAAGAGAAACTGAGATAGACAGAGATATCTGTTGTATGTTGTTTTGACTATTGGTGGATGTCATCTGTTAAAAGAAGATGTAATACAGATTTTCAAACTTACTATATGTATAACACTACTGAACTTAAATTCAGGTTTGAATAATTTTACTATTACTGTACTTCTAGAACTGATCTTAAAATCCGCTGTCTCTTCAGAAAGAAAATACCTTTATCTACATTATCATATGTAGGCCAGTGCAATATGTAAAAATGGTTCAGCAGGATTTTAGTAATACCTTCACACACAAAATGACAGTTGCTTTCCTTCAAAGCAATGTACATATATAATTCAGGCAGATGTATATTGATTTTGACCTAAAATTGGTGTATTGTTAATTAATTATGAAGAGAATAAATTTGTTGAACAGAAATTCACTTCCTGTGAACACACAAAATGATCCCATTTGCCTAACATTTGCCATGTGATCATCCTTCATAATCCTTATGATCTGTCACTGTATTCATTAGAATGCCAAATGATATAAATAAAAGAAACAGTAAGTTTGTCTTCTTACGTACAAAATAAGGACAAATGATTATTTCATATCATATTAAACAATTTAACTTTCTTTTAATGGCAACATGTGACATCTGTTATGGACTCATCCTTGCAGAACACCAGTTATAAATTACTGTGCCATATTTTGTTAATCCATGGTGCTGGAGAAATTTCCTCAGAGGACTCATCAGTGTCTTTTTAAGGGCAGCATGAACAATATACAGGATGAGTCAGAAGTATGTTTACAAACTTCGTGTGCATGTTCCAGGATCAAAAATAAGAATAAAAATTTCCCATGAACATGGGGTTGGAAATGTTTCATTTTCGAAATAATAGCCAAAAATGAGTTTCAATTAATTGACTTTATATCAAAGTGAATCCAGCTTCCAGCAAAGATTTTCAATTAACGTTTGGGCAGGAATTGTTGGCTACATGTTTATTGGTCCACACATGCTTCCATCGCGTCTTAAGAGGACCTTCACATCGGTGATTCTTAAGAAGACACTTGCCACGTCTCCTTGAAGATGCACCACTGAATACAAGACAAATGTGGTTTATGCATGACAGCTCCAGCACAATTCTCCCATCGCGTAAGATATCATCTCAATGAACGGTACCCTCAGCCTCTTTTAACAAGTTATTGTCTGCTTATATATTTTACAACTACTGTACCTGTGTGTGTTTTTATTTCATGGGGCGGTAGATTAAAATGAATCACGTGCCGACTACAAGCGATATATCTAAATTCACGTTGGTTGAAACATTTATTTGGTTTGTTGCGTACTAAATCCATTACATTGGAATTTTTAATATTGTTATTTTTAACTCAATCATTTGGGTCTACTGAGGCGCGGAGATGAGGTCAGAAAGGAATCAGTTTAACTTATTCGAAATACAAAATCCAGGGTCGTTCATGGAGTCTTCTAAGCAAGTTTATGTAAAACATGAAAATTGAACCTAGGAAAATATTTTGGATGTGACCTGACTCGAACTTACAATAGACTACTTATAGTACGGTTACTAATAATGGAGATAACTACTGAATGTTGGAATAGACAAAGACTGATTTGGTCCCTCTGCATTCAATGCTTATGGAATACCGTTTTGTTTTGCCGTCTGTAAAAATCTCACTGTTATTCTACAAAACTGTATAAAGAATGAAGACGTGAGTAAAATATACTTTAACTTTATCATTATCGAAGCGCCTGAAATAAAACCCACAGAGCTCATAAAGGTCAGCATCATCTACCGCGTACGCATTTCACTTCTCTCTCATATATACATTTCCTGTCCATATATCTCTCTTTAATTGTATCACTCTGATAATATTTGATGACGAGTGCAAATCATGATGTTCTCCAATATACCATTTGATCCAGGCATTTGTCACAGGCATGCCCTACTTTAACATTTGCTTCTTTGCTTTGAAAATTATAGGTACGTATTTTATGCAGCTAATCAAGTATTGATATGTTGTTCCAAAGTGTGTTATGACCAACATGTCACTTGACTGTTGGAGGGATTCAGGGGGAAAGGTATTTCTAAATTCAATGACCACCTGAATGAAGTTTCTTCAGTAAAATGATAAGTCTGTCACTTACACAATTTCTTATAGGTAGGTTGAAGGAACAGTGAGCAAGAAAATAAAGAAACACAGAACGAAGTTTATTTTGTTAGAAACAGTATTAAAAAGGCAAAAAGCACTGAAATGCTTGTACAAAAATACAATATATTGTTCTCTTGTTTCTATTGACTTCTTTGACATTGCTCTTGAGAAATATAAAATGACAACCTGTATTATATACATAGAAACAAACAAAGAAAATAACACATACACAAGGTAAATAACTTAATAATAATACAACATGAGTATCATTTGGAAATTGCACAATACATGACCACTAGCAACCAATGTTTGGATGGGTACGGACACTCAATGCCTTGTACTTTCTTACAGAACACCCAAACGACTGGTCCAAATACCCGTACATTACAATAAAATTTCTGAATTACTTATTTCGATCAAGACTTCTTATTAAATCATTTAGTACTAATTTCAGTGACTGTATTGCGATTCGATGCTTCTCAAGAATAATCAGAAAACCAAACTCGCTGTAGCTGTTAACTGATATAATAGTAAACTTAGTAAAATATTCACACTTCTTATAATGTAGAAAACAAATGCTTCTATTATATATTAACAGCAAATTTGTTTTGGTGCCAGTGGCCAAGAACACAATGGAAATAAACAGTAAATGCTTTTTTGTATCACACCAGCTTGCTAAGAGCATCTTCACTCAAAGATGTCATAAGAAGTGGTGTTATAAAATTATCTATAGTCTAAAATCTCAGTTATAAGAATCCAGAATGGAGTGATTCGATATGACTTTGATATGGATTCTGAGAAAACACGTGAAAGAGCATAATATTATTACAGTTATGTCCACAATATCAGCAAGACTGCAATTTCTTGGTATAAATTTGATAATCGCCTGAATACAATATAAACTGGCATTTTCTTACACAATTCCGCGGCTTCAAATTTCAGACCTGACTGAAGAAAAAACTTTATTCCTTTCTATCCAGACAAAAAGCCTTAATCTCTTTCCCCTTTAAATGAAGACCAAAATACTTTTCATTTTTGCTCAATGAACTTGCAACACAATGCATTCACTCCTTTCTCAGAAACCAGCTCACTTTCACATGCTTCAACTAGTCACATTTTGTACTCAAACATATTCACTAATAGTTTAATTAATATTTTAATATTAGACAAAATTCTACTGCTATGAATTTCCAGCACAAAACAGTGAGCACCTCTTACTGATGTGGTCCTGACCTGTCATGGCACTAAGATAGGTTTCTTCACTAGACCGAAATATTTTTGTTCAATATCTGTGAATAATTTATTATTCATCTATAAATTCTGTCTTATTATTATATCACCCACAATGAATATATTAAATGTATCACAACCCATTTAATTGGTATTTTAAATATAATCACATAAGTTATGAGATCGCGCGAGTGCAAATGGGAATATGTAATGTTATTACACTGAGGTCCTATTCTGTGTTATCCAGGACCCAAGAGAATAAATATTTTTAAGGATCTGGACGAGGGTATCAATAATACTGAATACCCAACACATACAATTGAATGAATTTCAACAGAACACGTTGCATGCATCTCTAGGAGAACAGAGGCACGACGTCTTAGCCTAATGGTAGTGTTTACAAGAATAGGAACTCTGCGAAAACATTCAGCAAGCCCCAAATAAACATTGGAGCACCTTGGCTAAAAAACCAACCATTAAGTCATTGCAAATACATAATACATTATACTGCCTGAGACAGTTCATATGGAACCAATATTAAAGTTCAAAACTAAATAATACACTGGTAACTATAATAAATAATGGAAAATTAAGTAACTGTAGTTATACACATATAAGGTGTCAGTTCACTGACAGTCCTAGAAATACAGAAATTTTAGTTAATTACTACGTGAGACTAAATAAAATCAAGGCTTTGCCTTAATAACTCAAGTGAACCATAAAACAAACTAATAACTATATATATAGGGTAAGTTATACTGAACCCTTTTCCCACTATCATGCAATCACACACAAGCACCAACATGAGAGAATTTACTTTACCATCGTTCCCAATATCACTTGTGATCTCATTAACAAATCAACTTTACCCATATGGGAAGTAATGAAAAGTACGTCAGTAATAAAGGAACAAGTAAAACCAAGAGATTCAAGATAAATACATTACATAATCAACAAAACAATTCAATTTCAATATTGGAGTCAGTTTTTGTGCTGCTACTTCTCAACTGACCTCCATTAGGAATGGCGTAACCATATAATATCCAACAACGAGTTGCAAAGCTAAATTTTCTAACACTTTAAATTCAATACAGTAATGATATGGAGCAATAACTTTACAGCTATGCTGTCACGGAGCATCACGCGCTTACTCGTACAAGTATAAAATAATTGTTATCATCATTTCACACTGAAGATTTGAAATAGGTTTTCAAAAGATATTTTTGAATTATACAAGCAGACTCATCACACAGTTATAAATAAAAAAGTATATACAGCTGAACTTTGTTCCTTTGAGAAGTTTGGTCTCTTTGTGTCATTATAGTTGCATTAGGATTGTCCTCTATAGTTTTGACAACTAGCACTGACGTACCTAAACACTCATAAGATTTAATTATTCTTGCGTAAGAAGGAGACTAAAGATCTGCTATTCCAATCCTACATAAATATTGGCATGATAAATAAATAAATAAATATATATCACAGTTTAGAATGTCGGCAATGCCAATGGAACTTCTTTTTCCTTCCAACATAATTTACAGATGTTTGCAAGTGCAGTTATTTGTATATAGCCATGATTGCTGCTGCCACATTTACACATCCAGTGAAAATCACAGTCCATTCATAAAAGTTCTCCCTGACGGAGTCTTCTTGCAACAGCGAGCTCAACTTCCAACATCGGTTTACGTAAACGACTACCCGAGCAAGCTGAGGCCCGGAACAAAACAGAAAGAAAACAGAAAATAAAAGTCAAAATAAGGCATTTCTTAACTTATAACAAAACGATACCTGTCACATCTGAAATTAAATTAAATGTTGATTTCAAGTTACGCAAGTGAAACGAAATTATGCTCAAAATGCAGATGTAATCAATAGCTCTTATATTATTGCTACTGTACTTACAAATTAATTGTATCAGAATGACCAAAGGAACAGATCAATCGAAAGTGATATTTACGAGCATTGATTAGCGGCTTAAAATGGCAGGCCTAAGTCAAACAGATAAAGATCCCTTGGTCCTGTCCTCATATTTTAAACTGGAGTCCACTTATTACAAGCAGTTTTAAAAAGTCATCGGGGTTTCCCTAATTCAGGAAAGAACATGTGATTTGGAGACCTTCTTCGATCTCCGGGATCTAGCCACATTCGAAGACTGACTTAATGCACACATGTTCATTTAGTTTATAAAAAATGCGGAATGTTCGGGCCTGTCAGCAAGACGTTTGCAAGGTTTTATGACACGCGCACTAATTAAATTGTGTGATCAGGTAAGCGAAATTAATGTCTGCTTCTTGAATTTATATTAAATTGATATTCGCTGTAGATTATTCCACGAGATGCAAGCCTAACCAACTGTTTTATGAAGCTCACTACCAATTTGTTTGGCATTAGACGGTGTGCACAACTTGATGGGGCCACGTGACACAAGGAATGAACCCGTAGGCTTGGGGACGGCGGGCCGCTCCCCTATTGAATTATATCCTGACATTCGCCTTACAACCGAGGAAAACCTAAGTCAGGGGAGTCGAATGGTCAGACCACTCGTTGTGCCGACTTAACCGTCTTGTCAGAGACAGCCCCCTCCGTTGCCCTTGGCCGGCACAAGTGCCTTCCAAGTTGCCGTACCAAAGGATTCCCCATGTCAACTAAATTTCCGTCTCAGCTCTGATGCGGTCGGCGATGAACGAAATCCCCAAATCCTCGTGAATTTGCTTATTTCAAACGTACAAGGCGCGTTGTTCGCTTATGCAGCTTCCGAACGAGGGTGCTAGCAGCTGACCTCCAGATCGGGCTTGCATAATCCATCATAGGATGAATCGGTTATCTTGTAGGGGAGGCCTTCGCCCCAGATCGTGTCGAAGGCGTTTGCCACTACCAGGAAAACCTCGCCGGTTAGCCGCCTCTCGTCAAAGTTCCTGTTGACCCTTTCAACGAGGCGAGCCAGCTGTGTCTGGGTCGAAACCCAAACTGCTCGTCGCGCAGCAGCCCGCGTATGTCTCTAGTTAGTTGGATCTTCTCATTCTCCACCATTTCACTTCCATCGCTTCCTAGGTCAACCAGTCTTCCTTCTTCCTTACCGCATGTCCTAGCCATCCAATCCATCTCCAGTTATTTCTGGTTGTCGATCCAAACTCCTCAGCTCCCGATCATTCCTTATTTCCTGTTCGTTCCCTTCCTTCTGTGTTCGAAATATCTTCCTTAAAAATTTTTCCTTCCACTTTAACGCCCATATTTCTGAAGCATTTGTTACTATTGGTTTAATCACTGTAAGTTTTGACTTCGCTATTGATCCCAGAGCGTAAGAGCATTTATTTCCTAACTCCAATTTCCTTCACTTAATGCCGATCCTAGGTACTTGAAAGCAAATTTCCCTACTTGTTAGATCCTGCACTCTCTGTCATTTATCTTATCACTGATTTATTTTGGTTTCCTTGTGGCCCCACTTTCTCCGCTCCTCTTTCGCCTTCTTTTAAATAATTTACACTTCTGCGTAATAAGACTGTCTCATCCTCTTAAAAGCAGTGCCTAATCTTTCTCCAATAAGTTTCAAGAAGTGCAAATTAATTTTGAAGCGGTACTGGGAATTCGAGAATGTGCCTAAGTGTAAGGACGGTGGACACGTGAATTTGAAACGCCTCAAACTAAGAATTACAAGAATTTGAGTTAAATCTGAGACGCACGGCTCTGAACGACGTGTGCAAACAGCGTTTTCGTGGACCGCGCGCATCAACACGTGACGACAGTTCACACGATCGCCAGAGAATTCTTCAAGGCGATGGATTAGTTAGATCACGATTTCCAAGTCAAGCGTTCGCAGGATTCTCAAAACAGCGAAATTGAACTTCCACGTGCCAAGGTTACTCACTGCATACGATGATGATGATCCTGACGGCAGACTTGAGATTTCTGAATAGACTCCGAGGAAGGAGATTGAGGACGAACACTTTCTGGGCGATTGTTTGGACTATTGTGGCGACATTTGAGCTGAACCAGCACAATCGTGTGAAATGGTCGTCTGAAGGCAGGACATCGGTCTGGTGATTTCTGTCATCCAGGACCGTCGTCCTTTGAAGCGACAGTCCTTGTGTTCCGTTCCTCACATGCTTCAAGAATCCATTGGTCCCACCGTTCGGCAGCCGAATTGAGATGAGGCCATGTTTCATCAACTTTTTCCCAACCGATGGTGAGTACCCCTTCGCCTATCACCAGACTTAACCCCAGCTGTCTATTTTAATCGATTGGACATGTTCTATGGCTCAGTTCTTAAAAAACGCTTTCTCGGCTTACATCGGGGAATTAGCCTGGAAGAACGAGAAAATCCATTTTTCTAGACGAGTTTCTGCCGACATTCAGACCCGAGTCATTTTGATTTGCTAATTTAATTTAATGTTTTAAGGGCAAATACGCAGTCGAATGCCTGCGTGCCTCATTCTCGCTTGCAAAGGAAATGCCGTGCATGTGGAGTCTCTCAAGGACGAACAATCGAAAGTTTCCCTTATTTATGCTTCCACGGCATTTCTTAGCGTTTAGTAAAATAAAAATTAACTAAAACCTTCTCTGCATAAATACGACTCTCCCACCTCTAGCACATTCTTCGAAATGAAAGAGAGTAATTTCTCTGGCAAAAATCACGTGACGGTGCCATTAGGACCACTTGTGACGCATAACGAGTAATGTTGAGAGTAAGAAACCGACCTAGGGCCTACACAAAAGTATTTTAGTTGTAAACAATTCGGTATAGCGTGACCTGCACCCATGACCTACCCGACTGATTTAGAATTAGCCTAAAATATCATTTTAATTTAATTGACCAATAATTTCGTTCATTTAGTAACATAAGCTTAATTATTTACAGCATCCCAATGTTTGTTTATGTCGACGTGTGTCTGATTTATTCGTCAAATTTTGGTTTAATTCTACGCTAATTTTTCCATTATGGTAGTCGACCTGTGAGTTATCGCCAGAGAAAAACGAATGTCCGCTCCCAGAAAATGAAGTTCATTGGCGTCCATTGACACAAAGATTAGCAGCTTCTTTTGCTGCAAAAGAAGGCCTATTTGACTGTTGTCTGCTATTGTACTCCAGTTGACTTACTGTTATGTTACCTCCTACTGCGTCGGCCGCCCGTCACGCCAACTACTACTTCGCCTCAGATTTTCCTCAGTCACTCAACTCAGTGACAGTCGCAACTGTGCGTCTTTGTTTGTGAAGAGAAGTAAACATGAGACGATTGCAAACAAAGAACAGAATCGCTCTCACTGCCCTTATCTATCACGCAGCGAGTGTTTGCTTTGTTTCTGCCTTCAGCATTATTCATTGGTCGAAACTAATCGACAGGCAAGTCGGCGAAGTCGTGGAGCGGGTCGACTACACGTGTCGAAGTGTCTGATATTCTATGATTATCTACGGGATTATCCAGAATTTAGAATTACACTCGATCAGAGTTTTTAAAAATTAAAATGGAGATAACAGCTCTAATGTAAGAGCAATAACCTAATGAGGCAACAAATCTCGTGGAACTGTTACTGTATTTATTATTGCTATCAGATAGAACAGTCTGCGTAATTTCTACCCATCAGTTTCATTAATTACTTCCAAGTATTATTTCTATAAATGCAACATCAGAAGAAAACTTTACATTTCACTTTTATTTGGTGGCTAGCCGGGACCTTCGCGATTCTTGGGAGGAAGCTCTGTCCCCAT
Source organism: Zootermopsis nevadensis (assembly GCF_977971745.1). Classification (NCBI taxonomy): domain Eukaryota; kingdom Metazoa; phylum Arthropoda; class Insecta; order Blattodea; family Termopsidae; genus Zootermopsis; species Zootermopsis nevadensis. Next base: position 6,877,995 of record NW_028259155.1, read on the forward strand.
CTTCAGGGTTCAGAACATCAGAACCGTGAAGATGGGGACAGTTTGTTCCCGAAACGTAGCTTTACTACGGTAAACAGCTAACGCGGCTGATTACTTCATAGCGCTTAAACAGGAATGAAATTTCACTGCACGTCAAACGCAACGGCTTCAAAGTTTAAAAGTCAATTTTAATCCATTTCTACGCGGTTTCGTCAACGCGCAGCAAAATTCTTTCACTAATTTGGCAACTGTGCGGGTCGCAGATTTTATCAAATGAGACACCCATTTGGCAACACTGCTGCATCGTCAGAGAGGTAACAGACTGTTTCATCGATTGCGTTCACAGTCGCCACTTGGCATCCGCCGAAACCTTATGGAAATGGTAGCAAATATTACGGGAGTTTTCTTTTCTCAAATTGAAGCCCGTCGCCTCTGTGAAGTACGACTAGTCACAAAGTGTTTGGGCAGAAGTGATATTGAAATCTGGCCCCCTCTTCAAGGTGGAAACGGCATCAGTAAGTTGACCTTGTTCTACGTATTTTTGCTTTCCACGCACATTCATTTACTTCGCGTTAATTTAGAATTAGCATTAGATCTTACTTAAATTCCAAGGCACTTTTTGAGCTAGGATTTGAGACTTTCCTGGTCACGAGCAGGCAGTTACATAGGCGACTTCCGAGGATCCAGTCACATCAGAACCCTGAAGATGGAGACAGAGTATTCCCGAAACGTCGGTTTACTACGGTAACCAGTTAACGCTGCTGATTGCCCGAGAAGATTTTACTGATTTACTTTTTGAGCCTTCGACAAATTGTTAATCCAAGTCCTGCTTGAATCCGATAATTATGCTCTTTGGAGAACAGTGGCGCCATCGAATGGCCCATGAATGACATCCAGGGAAAAATAAAAATAGACCCTGCTACCTTTTTCCAGTCCAGCAAAATAACAAAGTGAGATTATACATAACTATTGATGTGACCTTGGACCATGGAAAGGAAATCTGAAGACATGTCGGATGTCTTTGAAAGGAAAATACTAAGACAAATTTATGGTCCAAACCTGGTAGATGGAGAATTAGGTACAATAATGAAATTTGTGAACTAAACAAGGACCTAAAATTTTCCCTGTTTATTAAGCTCATGGCTGGCCGTGTGGTTAGGATGGAGGATAGTCGCGTACCCAAAAAGGTGTCTCAAGAGACAATACATGTATATGGAAAGAGAAGAATAGGTAAACCCAGAAAGAGGTGGGAAGATGCTGTGAGGGAGAATGCCAATAAAATTCTAGGAATAAGGAAAAATAAGAAATGAATGGAGGCGAAAGATTGAAGAGGCCACGGTTCAACTTTGAACTGCAGCGCAAAGAAGAGAGAGGTTAAGGCTGGACAAGCTTTCAAAATTTTAGTTGTTATTTCATCATATCCTGATGAGTTTTTTTGATTTAAGGGCTGTATTACACTTTTCACCTCAGTTTCAGTGGCTGCAATAATATTAAGATCAGAAAATTTTACAAGAAATGCGGCTTTTAAAAATGAAACAGCATCTTCTGTCTCTGCTTGATGTAAATTTAAGCTTTCGGTAATTGTTAGAAAAAACTTAAGCCACTGTTCCAGGATCCTTTACTTTTTCATTGTTTATTAGAAGATGTGGCATCTGTTCTGATAAATATATTTTTCCTCTCTCCCTTTTTATTATGTTAAATGTTGTTTTTATTTCATTGTCTGATTTTGCTATAAGTCTACTGTAATGCTGCTTTTTAGCCTCTTTTATAACATTATTCAGGATTTTACAATACTTAATATAAAACGCTCTTGTGTGTGGGTCTTTACTGTTCCTAATGTAGATGGACAGAAGCCTTCTATGCTTCCAAGATACTTTATTCCTTGTGTAATCCAGTCATTCTTTATTTTGCCTATACTTTCATATGCACCGCTCCCGAGGTTCATGAGCTACCCAGTGCCTGGGGGATATAAGTTTGGGGACCTGGATTTCCAGGTTGGGGGTTGACGACCCCACCTTGCAAAAAGCAATTCTGTTGAGAATTCCCAAAAAATGTGGCAACCTAGCAAGAACATGGAACTCCGATTAGGAACGTGTAATTTGCTTTCATTATGTAGAAGTGGGGCACTGAAACAATTAATTGAAATAACAAATGATTATAAAATTGACATTCTTGCTATCCAAGAGATGAGACTGGCAGGACAGAAGAGTACAGAATTTACACCAATTCATAGTCCATAAAATAGTAAGACATCAGTTGTAGACTTCCAGCCTTTGATATGAAAGTATGTCAAATAAAAATGTGAGGCAGATTTCATGATTATAGCTATATATAGCTATGGTAGCTTTTAAAAGACACTTAATTACACACTCCTTTTACTCTGTCAATGAATCTATATTGTTTACAAATAAGTGATAAATTTTCTTCTGTGTGTAATGGGCAGATCTATTTGTAGCTTATCATTTCTTTAGGTGAATCCTTTGTTTGCATTATTTGAAATTTATATAATAGTATGAATTGTACTTTATAATATGTATTGTATTATTATGGCTTTTTCCACATCCTATTGTCATCTGACTGTCTTATGGATCCATGGAATGTAATAAAATATGTATCTATGTAACACAATATGAAGCAAATTTTTGTGTTTTGCAGAAAACAGTACATTTTGTGAGAAACTCAATCTCAGAAGTTAAGTTCAAGACAGACACACAGAAGAAAATTTTTGTACGCACGGACACTAAATTTCACTAAAATTGCAGAATCTCGCTTTGAAATCACAACACGTTGCTAGAGCCCATTTGTGAGGACTTACCGGGTTTTGTGGTGGTGAGTTGGCTGCTGGGTCGTTTTGTGCTGGGTATAGATGTTGCTGAAACACAAAACCATCAACCTTTATCTTACTAGCGTTCCTTGTCTGGGACGTAAGTTGTGTACTCAGCCCTATGAAAGTTCCTTTTAAATCCCCGTCGTTTAAAGGTTAAATTAAAATTTTACAATAACACTTTTTTTATAAAATTTACACTCACGCCAAATTTTACAAAATTCGAAGAATCTGGCGTCTCAGTGTTTATATAGGTAGAGGCCCTGCGTTGGGCTGATCACTCATCCAAGGAATCCTACCATTGTCCAAATAGATCAATTGAATGAAAATAAACCTCGACACATACGGATGAAAGAGGATGTAGAGAAAGAAAGTGATTTACCTTTGGTCACAGAGAATAATAAAAAATGTGTTCCATTGCTCATAACAAAGCATTTTTACAACTTCAGTGGATGGCCATGTTTAAAGGCAATTTTACAATAAAGTAAACTTATGGCCTCTTCCTAAATTAGCCTACATAGTATTTTATTTTTCAAGCCTATTTACATTTGAAACTCTCTTTGTGTGGTCAGTTTCAGAATTAATTGAAGTATTATTGTTAATTTGAGCCCATAATGACAATTTAAGGAAATTGCCAAATTTGGTTTCTAATAATACTGAAACAATATGGCAGAAGTACTCAAAAGGAGATTGCATTAAAATGGTTTCACTTATGCAAGGAATGTGAATGCACGTGTATGAAATATGTTGTAAATTTCGTAGATTTCAGTGGAAATGTTGTTGAAGAATCATGACATGACAATTAATTAATTTTCATGTCTGTCTTTGCAAATATCTTTATGAGTGCATACATGAATAAATTATCTTTCTACCTCAATGTTCAAAATGACATCTGTTCATGCAGATATTGGTATGTTGGCGGCAGTGCTTGTACGTTTTTTTTATGGCCAGCCTGGAAAAGTATGGAGAATACAGTTTTGTACTGGTTGTGGTTGGTTTTTTCACTAGTGCTACCACGTGGACAGCATCCTTCAGCCTTGATACAACTTTATGACTTGGGATGACCACTGTATCTTGGATTCTGCACCATTCTGGATGCTTATTACCATTTATTTCCTCAAAATTAGTTACCCCTATGCAGATTTTTCATAAAACGGACCATGTGTAAGTAAGACTCTTTCACAGAGAGCTGCAATTATACTCAAGACTTGTTTCTCATCCTATGCACAAGCCTGTTCCCAAAATATTTTGGGGCTCTTACCTCCATAACCTTACATTAAAATAAGTTGAGACTGAATTAGTATAATAAAAGTACCATTTATGGCATTCATAAAACTCTGACAGAAATGCTGATTCATAAGTTATCACATAAAATTTCATTTAAATTCTTAGGTCAATTTTCTTCCAAGAAAATAAGAGAAGATGGATCGAGAAAATTAGCAAGTCCTGTTGTTGGGGCACTATTACTTGCATCAAATACAGCAAAACTAATAGGTTAGTTCCTTTGTGGAAATAACTTATCAGATAATTCAGAAAAATACTGAAATATAAATACCTTGTCGATTGTTGTATTAATGAGAGAGCCATCTGTTAGTGAATGGCACTGTAATGCTCAAAGACAGTATTCAGTGAATTCTTGAAAGGTTTTTTGTAAATCAAGTACTGTGTAGGATTTGAGGTTTTCACAGCGGTGAGTCTGAAGGTGAATCACCCTGATGACGGAGGCAGTATGACCTCTGAAACGTTGGTGGAAATCTCCCAGACTACACGGTACAGTAACCCAGAACATGGCAACCTTCAAATCAAGTACTGTTGGTCGACTACCTTTTATGGAATCAAAATTTTTGTCATTTACCAAGACCCCACCCCTCAACAGAAAAGAGAGCCAGACAAATTCAATAATTCTATTTAAGATTAATTTTTATTATCCTCCCATGTATTCTTAAAAATTCCACTAAGTCACTTTCCTTAAGGTTTTTCAACTGAAATGGCATGTATTTGTGCATTTCTCATCTCTATACATGGTTAGTACCTAATTTAGATACACATAACTACAGTGGGAGTGTCCGAAATGTCATGTATTAATCCTGTTATTATCGATGTGTGCATCCACAGACCTCCAGTGCCAGTCCTTGCCAAATAAATGCGGATCCTCTAGTATATGAAACAATTCTACAGAAATTGTACAGATTCTGTGCATCTGCAAAATCATTTGGTCATTGTAACTGCTCTGTGGGATTAAATATAGTCAGTTGTAATGAACTTAATTGTTTTGAAACACCTGGTAAAAAAACCATTGTGTGTTCTTTTCAGTGACAGGTTATTTATAAACGCTCCTCCAACCCAACGCCAGGGACCGCCATTTGCACCTGCCTTTATATCCGAGGGCCACGTCCTCAATCTGCAACCGGAGAAGGTGCCATACGTGGTGGAAAGGAGCCCACCAAATATGTTCATTTCAAGCATTACTTAATGTCTGCAGTTGAGGAAGCTTGTAAAATAAAATTGATGTCAGTAGGACTGCAAGAGTAAATTGGTCTTTCTCTCTAAAATGTCATCCAAGCAGTAATTTTTTTCTGAGTAATGTGCATATCAGTGGATGTTTTATTAACTGAATGCTCCCGGAATAATACTAAGAAATATATTCCTTATGTCTGAGGGATACAGAAACCGACCAGTCATTAGCATGCATGTAATGTTGTTCCGTAGTATTAGATATTTTTATTCGCTGTGTCATTTGAAACACAAAACTGTGCCTCTTCCTATTCACAGATGACATATTCTCTGTTATACTGATGTTACTGACACCCTACCCCCTTCTGTACACAACCACATTCAGATAAGTCAACACAGCATATTTTATTACTTAAGCTTCATATGTCTGTAACTCTTCAGAAAAAATAGAGAATTATGTGTCCTGCAGGGTCAGGTACATCGGAGACAGCCATGATTTTTTTATACTGTTGACCATATTCTGATTCTTATATGTTATTTATACATGGATTCCAATATTCTTTCAGGAAATTTCTGTGACATTATGGACAGTAGTCAGCAACAGCATTCAGACCGTTTGCACCAAGCTCAACACCAGCTGCAATTTACAGGGCAGCCAAAGGACCTTCAGGAGAAGAGACAAGTAAAATGGGGCAAACAAACACCAAAGTGTCATCCTGTTGAAGCACATCATCACAAAATCCCTCGACCACCAAAGCCTTCATGCTTTTCTCTAATGAATGGAGAAAGAAAATGGCTCTCCAGTATCCAGAAGACAGTAACAAACAGATCAGTGTGAGGTAAGTTATTAATTTTTGCTTTGTTTTTATAATCGTAATGGAAATATTAATTTTGTATTACCAGGAGTTTTCACGGCGACTAATTCGATGCCAACGTTTCGGAGAAAGATTCTTTCTCAATCTTCAGGGCTGAAGTGCCTATGCGGTGAAATGGAGAAATTTATATTAGAGGACAAAAAAATTGGAGACACTTTCTCCAAAACCTTGTCATCTACTTACAAGTCACGGCACCAGAACCCAGATATCGAGATGTTATATTATTAAAATGGGAGTAACTCAAACATTTAATTTTGCAATTAGATATGATTAAAAGGCATTTTATTGTTCCTGTCATTCTGTAATAAATCATTTATGATTTACCTTCTCTGATGTAAAATCACGCGATCAGAAACAACCGTTTACGGAATGCTGTGATCTGAATGTCATGCTTTCTGTTTTTAGATTACGTCTACAACCCCGAGGAGGCCCGAAAATAGAAGCGTCTAGAGACCAGGCCCGCGAGATGAAATTGCAGCGATCAAGATGTCAGTCAGCGAAGCAACGCCTCACCACCGCGCGGGCCAGCAGTAAAATAAAAAAATCTTCATAAACTTTATTTCTGTTGTTTTGGCAAAGTAATATTTGAACTTGTCGCATTCAGTACACTAGTGGTTAATGTGCTCAACACTGGACCCAAGGTCAAGAGATTTTTAAGGGGTGATAAAAATCTATATCACAACCTCCTTCAGAGAGGCGCGTAAAAGAACCTAACGAGCATGAGCGACATGTATTGTAACCAAAATTCGGCTGCCATTTCTCATCCATGTATCTCTTGATTCACTACTAGATGGTTCTAGCAGACAAAAGTCAGGACCGAGTAGAAATTGTGCAGAGGCAGTGGGCTAGTCACTCACTACTCACAAATGCACACTTCAAAAAGACCAGTAGAGAGAGTTTTAACTTGATATTGCAATACATGAGTATGTGTACTGAAACCTTTAGCAATAATATACTGGTGTAGGAGAACATTTTTTATTTCAACATTCTCAAGATAATAAATGATCGCTGCTACTTACGCTAAACGACTGAAATGTCGGACTCTGAATGTATGTCCTAGTAGGAGATCCAAAACAACCCAAATGTCTCAAAATTGTAGTAACTTTTTGTTTAATTTTTCCCACAGTTTAACAACACATCCCTTCACATTTGTCCTATTACCAGTCATGTTTCCTTCTATTCGGGATTTGAGGTTTTGATGATGCAAACAATTTTTACTTTTTCTTTTATCATACAAGTATGAAAACCTAGCTCAGTTTTTGCTAACTTCTCATTGGAGGCAGTGCATTCTAAACTTGTAATACTTTTCAGAGTGAAACAGTGTGTACACATGTAAACAATTAGTTCTATTTAATGACCGTAATAAAACAATAATTATCTTACTTGCCACTATGAACGCCAAGATCTAAATTGACAACACTAATAAATATTTCACTTACACTTACAGTATCATCATGGTACTACAGACTAATTATTCCGTGCGGACATTAAGGACACGAGTTATTTGAATACGCAAAATCAAATTAACGCACACTGTCACTGCATAATTTCTGCATAACAGTCACCTCATTTAAAAGACGCATCCTATGTTAGATAGAGGTCTGTTTAACGTGTTTGATTCATGGCACTCCCAGTAACGAAGTATATAACACACACAAATCAGGTTAACTTTGTAACATTATTGTTGTTAGTGCTTGGCTGTTATTGGCCTTTTGGCTGTTGTCAAGTACTTTAATAAATTAATTGAATTGAATTACATCATGTATCACAACACGGTAACACATAAATGAAACAGGCCCAGTACACACTGCTCTAAAAATCAATAATTCAGAGTTTGGCAGTGCAAACAGCGATTATTTACTTCAACAGAATTAAACCCTTGTAATGGCTGAGCTGTCTTCTTTGAGTTAGGCTGCGGTCACACTGCAAGCGTATTCGCGCGAACTGACGGTCGGGCGAGTTCGGGCGAACTACCAAACACGTTACAAGGCCTGTAACCGGTCACACTGCAAGCGAAGTTATCGCTCGACATCGCTCGTCGTTCAAACAGGTTTGTTTCATTCGCGCGAGGAGATGGACACTGAAAAATTAATTCATCTTGTGTTCAGTGAGAGGTGTTTGTGGGACCAAAAAAACGAAAAGTTATCATAACAGAGGTTTCAAGGAAGTTATGGAAGAAAATTAGTGAGGTCATGAATGTTTCAAGTAAGTACATATTGCAATTTAAGTTTATTACAAACTGTTCCTTGCTACACCAGTACAAATTCTACATTTCTGTTTGTTAAAATAGTAGATTGTGTGTGACACAGATAATTAGGGAACGTTGAACTGTTGGATAATGCTACCTTCACTACTGTTGAAATAGTTTTTAAATGCATCTCTGATGTCACAAGCCTGTTGTGCTGACCTATTATTTGATCATGATTTGTTTATATTTATTATGCTTGCATTTTCTGGTGTCGACGATGTAACAGAAGGATCATAAATACCTTCCTTCTCAATAATAATATTATGTAACAAGCATATGCACTTAACGATTACGTCAGCTTTGTCTGGTTCAGTTTCAATACACTTATTAAGTAACCTCCATTTGGCTGCAATTATACCGAAGGCACATTCTACTGTTCTCCGTGCTCTGGAGAGTCTGTAATTATAAATCTGTTCTTCCCTTGATAAATCTCTTTTTGAATATGGTTTCATCAAATAAGTCTTTAAAGGATATGCGTCATCACCTAATAAAACATGAGGAAGTGACAAATCAGTTTGAGGAAGATTTGCATCTTGTGGTAATTTCAGTGATCCATTTTCGAGGGATTTGTAAAAACTTGATGCAGCGAAGGTTCCTCCGTCACTCTGTTTTCCGTACCTGCCTATATCAACACATACAAATTTATAGTTTGCGTCACAAACAGCTTGCAAAACAATGGAAAAAAATTGTTTGTAGTTATAAAACTGCGTGCCAGATTTTTCTGGACATTTCAAACGGATATGTTTCCCATCAATGCAGCCCACACAATTAGGAAAATTCCATTTATCAAAGAATTCAGCAGCATTTTTCTTCAGTAATTCTTCTGAAGGAATTGGCATATGTAATGGCTGTAGGGAATTCCATATTGCTTCACAAACTTCATATACAATCTGTCTTACGGTATTGTGTGCCATTCGAAATGGAAAACTTAGCGAACGAAACCCAAGACCGGTTGATAGGAATCTAAAAAAAGTAAAAATGTGAGTATACAGAAGCACAGAAATGTTGGCAAACATTTACAGGCAATGTCAAAACAATAGAAAACCTTAAAATCAATAAACTGTATGCTTGCAATAATTACTTTATAATAATTTACTGATAAGGTTGTATATTTGTAGGTGAAACTGCAAAGTCTAAATGGAAGAATCTACGTGATACGTTTAGACGGGAGTTTCAAAAACTCCAACAAAGAAAACACACTGGTGACAGTGGTGGTACAAGGATGTCAAGCACCTGGCCCTATTTCGAAAATTTACTTTTTTTATCGGACCAGATGACTCCAAGGGCATCCTGTGGGAATATTCCAGAAGTCTCTGCAGTTTATGACAGTAGCACTGATAATAAAGAAATTGAGACGGGCGAGACTACAACTGAACAATCCTGTGATATCGGGGAGTTGGCAGAACAAGGTTCCCAAAATATAATTCCGACTGATAAAAAGCCAACGAAGAAACGTAGGCAAAATATTGAAGAACAATTACTAACATTGGAACAAGAAAAATTGAAGATTTTAAAAATGAAATATGATAATTCAGCTTCAGTCTCTCTGGAGGAAGACAGTGACTATCAATTTTTAGTAAGTTTACTGCCTTTTTTAAAAAAAAGTCAGTCCAAGCAGAAAGATGAGAGTCCGCATGAAATTACAAGACGTTTTCATAGAAGACGAAGCGTTATCTTCAGGATCATCATCAGTAGTGGCGTCCACACCCTTCTCCTTTCATTCACACACTGCCAATTCAGAAAGTGGTGATTCATATCAACAGAATGATTTTGGTCATTCATCATCACTTCCAAATTACTTTAGCACTTTTCAGTAAATAATTATCAATGAAAAAATGAACGAATGTTTTGCTGTATTGTAAATTGTTAATAATAGATTATATTTTGGTTTCTTAATATTTGTATTTTTTTTTGAAAATTAATAAAATAAAAATGTAAAAGGAAAATATAACAAAGATAAAATAAGTATGGAAAATCTTACCTCAGTGCCACTGTTAACCATTCTGATGGTGAAATACAGTTTCGGAAATTACTCTGTTTTTTATTGTTTCCTCAATAGCATTTAATATGTATTGGTATGTATTCAACGACATCCTGTAGTAGTCATGAAATCTGGTTGGTTGCAAGCACAATTTATCAAAAAGTGTGTGAAATTTACTTTCACTTCTGTCTTGGTATATATCATTCACCCAACATCGTCGTTTGTTCTTTCCAGCTACTAAAAACTTAAGCAAACTGTTCTCTGACAGATACATTTCTTCCTCAAGCTCCATTTTCATACTGAAGGCTCGCGCCACAAACGTTCGCGCGATGTCGCTTGCAGTACTACCACTATAAGTTCGCCCGATAACGCCCGACCGTCAGTTCGCGCGAATACGCTTGCAGTGTGACCGCAGCCTTAGCACTGAATGTTCTGATATTAATTAGGCGACTTCAAGCTATAAAAGGTGAATATCTTATTGATGGCTACAAAACACTTGCACGAGAAAAATACAAACAAAACTGGACAAATTAATGAACATAAGACATATAGGAAAAAGAAATGTCTTTACCGTTCTTTTAAACATAAAAATGGTTGACCTCAACATGAACTGAAGCAGAGATGAAGTGTGCCAAAATCACTCACAAACTGCAATTTTCATAAACACAATTTCAGTTACATAAGAACAAAACCTAAAGTCAAACGTTCAAAAGATTTTCTGAGAAATAGTTGTAATTTTATGCATAATTTGCCTTATTAAGGTAACATCCATCACTCAGCTATAAATGGTAAATAAATTAATTACAGAAAAAAGGAAGGTTTCGAGTTAAAAATGACGTAACTATAATGTTTTAAATTTTATCATCACAATAATTCTAATTCAAAGGGGCATCTAATATTAACTGAAAATATATGAAGTTTACTCCGTCATAAAATACATAAAACCAATTATAAGGAATTCATATCTAATAATATTGTTCACTTTAATACAAATTAATATCAAGTACATAAAACATTTATGAAAGTATTTTAGCAGTAAATTAAAGCACACTACATGTCTCTAAATACATTATACATTTATGTAATTTATATATAATAGGTAATGAAATAGAAGAAATTATGAAATTTTAAAAGAAATATTTTTACATCAAAGAATGGTATAACCTCGTTGACTGACTCATTATTTGAAGAGAGATTAACTTGTGGGCTTCGAGCACTAATAGTGTTGGCATTTGTAGACGGTAGAAAATAGTGAGTTATGAAGAAACCACTTATGAGCTGAAATAAGTTTACGTGTTTATAAACAGTGGAAGATCATTTGAAGTTAAGATTCGCTGAACTAAACCAAACATAATAAATTAAATTAAAGCAGGTGATAAAATGACAGCTGGCTTCTATACAGCATCAGATGCTCTGAAGCTATATTTATTAATTTTCTCAACTAGAAAACTGATAGTTGCAGACGCAAGGTTAATCGCGATCTTACAAACTCTCTTTATAACAAAATACCGATGTGCCTAATTAACAAACTCCAGTAAGAAGAGGCATTTTTTACGATCTAATATTAATTAATCTGGTCCATAAATTAAACTACTTTTATGGATTTATTTTATTTATTTAGTTTTCTATCTGACGACAGGTCCATATGAACAGGATCCTTCCATCCTTTTCTCGGATTGGGACCTGTTCATATACGTTCTTGGCAGATGATCCAGAAGTGGTTTGCCATTGCCTTCTGTGTGTGAATGGAGTAATTGTTGGGATGCCACGGAGAAACCGGGGAAGCCCCCGGAGGAAAAAACTGTGTTGCCTAGACCACGGCCTTGCCCAACACAAGTTATAAATTCTGATATTCTACGTGTTTTAAGATCAATTTTAATATTATCCACCATGGTGGTATTTTCAATTTAGGTCTTTCGACTAGAACTCTGTACTCATTTCTCCATTTTTCACATGCGCACTACATTCTACGCACGCCTCGTAAGAACCTTGAAAGTAAAGCTAACCAACAAACTAATAACTCCCTGGTAGCAGAACCCGCAGGTTCAACGCTGACAACACCAAATCCTGCCACCGGCCACGATCCTGAGCCAACTCCATCCATTTACCATCCTCACAACCCACCTCCCTGAGATCCATCTTGATATTATCTTCCCATCTCCTCCTTGGTTTGCCCAGTGGTCATTTTCCAGAAGGTGTCCCTACCAATATTCTGTATGCACCCCTTGCCTCCCAGATTTCACTACCCTCACTATGCTAGGTGACCTGTACAATTCATGCAGCTCATTGTGTTGCAGTATTCAAAATTCCCGTACTTATTTCATCCCTCCTAGGTCTATATATCTGAAGGGCATAATTTACTTGGAAAGAGTCAACATCCACGACTAGCTTTAGCATTTGATTCAGCGGCTGTGACAACAGTAAATTTTCAGGGTACTAGTGCCAGCACAGAGCTCAATTACGCATTCAAAGTAACAGACGACATTTTCAGAAACTTTTGCCAATACTTTATGAACATTAAAATCCTGTTCACATATTTTTAAGAACAAAAATAAATGTGCTTCTGATAAGCTGTTTTACTCGTCTCATTCCAGTTCTCACTAATGAAGAGGTTGCAACTCAATGTTTGTGGGAACTTTCTGGCTTTATTTTAGGAACAAAACATAATCATGTTTGATGCATGCACTTAAGAAGTACCTACTGTGTGGCTATTTGTAATTATCTGCGTTTATTATGCAAAAATGCTGATCTAGAAAACATCCTATTATTAAATTTCAGAAGAATTACATAATTGCTTTCTGTTACACTTGCCAATTCATGTCATAAAAGAGTTTACTTTTTCCTCCATTCCTATATTTTTACAGTACCAATTCATGTACAAACTTTCACATAAAGTAACCTCCATCACTTTTATGTAGTCAGGTTATCTTGCATGGGGCATCTTTGTAGCTTACGGACTTTTAAATTACCACCTGTTAATATATCCACTCGGCCAGTCGAGAGCTGGAGACTAAGAGTTGCATTTCCAGCCAAAGAGTGGAGGAAATTTGCTTTAACATTGAAATCAATGTTCTTCTTGCCCACTAGTGCTGAGAACAAAAATCAAAATTCTCATGTGCCTAGTTCAGTCAAATTCCGACGGAGAGAATAACAGAGGGGCATTGCTGGAACCTGCAGCAAACATTCTCGGTGTTGAACATGTTGAACTTTGCCAATGGGAAGAAACAATCAGCATTCTAATACACAGAGTTAAACCTCTGAGACGTCTTCTGCCCCTCTATAACCAAGCCCCGAGAGTAATCTTGTCTTTATTCAGGGTAAACCCAGCCTGCTGGAGACGGCGAAAAACTTCACTAAGCTCGGCGATAGACGACGAATAGACCACTAGGTCATCCATGAAATTGAACACGTATTTCTCCTTCAGATCCCAAAATAAATCATCAATCACACGACTCAATCCTTTGCACCCAACGCTAATCCCCGTGGGCAACTCGTTAAATTCATACAACCCAAAAGGTGTGCAAAATGCAGTAACCCGACGGCTAGAGGAAGAATCTGGTAGAATGCGGAATTTAAATCCAACACGGAAAATACCACCGAACCAGCAAACTGTTGGAAAGCGTGGTCTATCTTTCGTAACGGATAAAAATCATAAACGACCTTCGCGTTGACTCTACGATAGTCCACTGCCATACGGGCACTAAGAATACCGGACTGGCATACGGAGATTTGCTGGGACGTATAACCTCACTTTTTAGCAGGTCAGCCTCCAGCGGTTTCTATAAACAACGGACGAGGAGTAGCAAAAACGGAATGTGTAGTTCGATTAATCTTTGGCCATCCGCACTTACAACACCTACAACAACATACGTACATCAAAATACTTACAATTACTCCAATTACACGCATTCCCACATAGGTGAAAAATGATAAAGATCTTGATTTCTCTGAATGTTCCAACTTCCATTGCTTCTACTTCTGATATTTTGTAGCTTGACAGTTTTAGCTCATCTGTATGGGTTATAATAGTTTTGATCGGTGTATCTAGCTTAATGTTATCTAGTTTTACTTTATTACCTGTTTTCTCACAAAACTGACATGTTCCAAGTATTGAGTCTTTATTAGTGCAATTTACTTCTCGGATCGCCTGTTCCTGAATTAAAACTTGATGTCCGTACCCTGAACAAGGTTTCAGGAGTGTAACTTTTCCCAACCCGTTAGAGGTTACGTCTACAGGATCGGGCTCTGGACAAATAATTGTCATGCGTTCGGCGTATGGAGGTGTTACATACAACCAAACGTCCACAATGTCTCCTTCAGTTCAACGATTCTGGGGTTCCAGAACTGAATTGCAAAAGTCTTACTTCACAGTCTGCAACTGAATGGAAAATCTTGCTTACCCACTCGAAGTTCTGAATGACGGGTATAATATTGTCTGCAGTACGGCGTCTTGCCATTCTTCAGAGGCTCTTAATGCGTGTTCCCGTATCGTGATTGAACTGTATTTAATTGTCCGTTTTCCTGTCTCTGACACTCCCCTTGCAGGAATCTGTTCATTGCGAGGTACGTCGTTCAAGGTTCGGTTTAATGCGTTTAGTGCATTCTTAACGATAACTGTCCCTATGATCCACATAAGCGTCTCTTAAAACGGTCTGATTTCGAAACTCGTTGGGCCAGTTCTGATTACGTAACTTTCACAGACTCAATCTTACTTAATTTTCTGTGTACATGCGTGATCGAGGACCTGTATTTTGTTAAATTCACCCAATCTGAACGTCCGTGTGTTTGACAAGACTCTCTAGTGAACTTGGGGCATATTTTCTAACGGTTTCGAAATGTCCAATCAGCACGAGCGAAATCCGCGTAGGTTAGTATTTTCCAAACGTCTGGTCCTCCGAGGTGTTCGCAGTAAAGTCCTGGCGATTCCGGAATCTGTTGGAGTCTAAGATCTAGCGTCTCTGCTGCCATGATGATCATTGACCCCATCTGTAAATCACAAAGAATGGCTTGATTCTATTTGCATTTACTGTGATTTGTTTGTATCTCCGAAGTCGTAAGGTAGCATTTACCCCGTGTGTCTCTCTTATTGCATATTGGCCTAATTTCTTAGAACGGGTTTCTCCACGGACTCTCGTACTGTAACAAAACCTTGAACTTGGGTGCAAGTATGTCTATCTGTCTGTCGTAATAATCCTTACTCCTGGCTTTTGCGACTTCTAACCTCTCCTCGGCTACTGTGTAACTGTTTTGCGATCTCTGCTTCAACTCCTGAATGTGGCTGTCCAACGCGTAGTTAACACCTTCCGGCGGCTTCTGTAGATAACCCGGTAAATTGTCAGCTCGCCCGAACGTGAATTCGAACGGCGTGTAGTTTGTTGCGCTATGTGGCGTAGTGTTGTATGCGAATACAGCATATTTGATCCAGTCGTCCCAGTTGGATTGATCCTTATCTACAAAATGCCTGATAAATTCAATTAAAACGCGGTGGGCGCGTTCCAAAGACCAATTCGTCATTGGATGCACTGCAGTGGTGTTTATTTTCTTCACATCCAGTAACTTGCAAACATTCTTAAACATATCACTCAAAAAATTGGCTCCGCAATCTGATAGTAGGACCTGAGGGCATCCGTATATCAAAACTACATTTTCAATTTTTGATTTCTCATAGGTACGGCGATCAAATACTTGGTTAGTTCATCCTGCATGGTTAAAATGTACCTGTTCTGTGAGGAACTAACATTAATCGGTCCAACTACATCTTTGTTTATCTTCTGCAATATCGAATCGGGTGTAGTGGTTAACTGTAAAGGCAATTTGGTATTTAGTTGAGTAATCTTATTCTTTTGACAGGATTCACACTTCTGAATATATCCTTTACATCTTTCTTCATGCCTGGCCAATCAATGTATAACTTCAATTTCTTATAGGTCCTATTCATTCCCATGGGCGCTCCTAGTGGCGTAATATTTCTGTTTTTTTGCTCCTGAGTGATCTTGCATGGTTCTACGCCTTCCCCTGGCTGTTGCATAACTTGGATTCTACTGAGAGCGTCGGGCTCTCCATTCAAACTTCCCTTTCGGTATATTATCTGATGATCAAACTCTTCTAATCTTTATCTCCTGGAATTTGGATTCTTTACACTTGATATCCACGAAAGTGGCTGATGGTCACTAATAATCAAAAATTTTCTGCCACACAGGTACGGTCGAAAATGGGTGCAAGCCCATACTACTGCGTAAAATTCATTCTCTATCACTCTGTATGCTACTTCGGCTTTTGTTAATGCTTTACTTGCATAAGCTATTGGTTTCTCATCCCCAATAGACCCTTGGCTAAGAATGGCACCTAATGCCTTGCTACTTGCGTCTGTATATAGTACAAATGGCTTTGTAAAATCAGGATATTGCAAAAATTGTTCACTTAGAATTTCCTTCAATTTGTTAAATGCATCCTGTTGTGGCTCCTTCTTTGTCAGATAAAATAGCGGCTCTGCTATCTGGCTGTACTGTGGAATAAAACGCCTATAGTATCCGGTCAATCCGAGAAAACCCTTCACTTGTTTGCGTGTTTGTGGAATGGGAAAGTTCCTTACGGCGGACACCTTGGCTTCGTCCGGCCTTTCCCCATCTCTCGTTATCACATGACCTAGGTAGACTACCTGTTCCCTCAAAAATTCGCACTTGTCCAAATGCAATTTTAAATTATGCTCCCTCAATTTGTCAAACACCTCTATTAGTCTATCATTATGCTCCTGCAAATCTCTACCATATACAATTATGTCATCTAGGTAAATCAGTGCCCGTACACCCTGGATACCACTCATTATATGATTCATCAACCTCTGAAACGTCGAAGGCGATCCCTTGAGCCCCATTGGCATTCTTTTATACTAAAAATGCCCCTTTTGTGTGGAAAATGCCGTTTTAGGCTGGTCGTCTGGATTAAGAGGAATTTGATAATACCCCATTGCGCAGTCCAGCGTCGAGAAGAATTTGGCCTGTCCTAAAGAATCTAGCAAATCAGTTATCGATGGCAGTGGAAAACTATCCCCTATTGTGACCTCATTCAGATTTCGATAGTCCACGACCATCCGCCATTTTTGTTTTCCTGAAACATCTATCTGTTTGGGTACCATAATTATAGGTGAATTCCACGGTGACATGCTGTGAGTGATAATCCCTTCGGACAGCATCTTATCGGTCTGTTTGTCTACCTCATCTTTCAAAACTTCAGGTATCCTGTACTGTCTGACATTTATTCCCCTAGTCTTATCAATTGTGGGTGTCGGGATCGAATGCTGAATGGTCTGAGTACAAGACAGCTTGTCTCCCGGCAGGTAGAAGATGCCATTGTACCTAATGCATAAATTTAGAATTTCCTTCCGTTCCTCCCCATTTAAATGATTCAATCGCAGATGTTGACCCAATAATTTGGCTCTTTCTGAATCATAATTCTTACTGACAGTATACATTATCCTCAGGTTATCCGAGTCGCATTCATATGGTTATAACTGTACCTCGGGTGCTTGCATGATGACTTCCGTATCTAGTGTATTGGCAATACAAATTACGCAACGACCGTTCACTGATTTCGTCAATGATTCTGACATGTAGACTCCTCGTACCAGTTCTTCCTTGGCCGCAATTCCAGTCAGACTCCCCTCATGTAATGTAGGTACTTCGACTATGGTCTCTGATCGTGGTGCTAACTTAACACACATTTGTGCGTTCCCAGCACGGTTTTCTAGCCTGTCGTCAAAGTTCACCTTTAACATGCCCATATCTATAGTTCTAGTCTCAAAATCTATCTTAGCTCTCTTGGATTCCCAAAAATCTCGTCCCAAGACGGCGTCACACGGAATGGAAATACAATCGCTGACCACCTGAAATTTGTGTGTTGTGTACATATCTTTCATCTCTAACTGTAACTCAATCGAACCCAGTGTCTGAAGGACAGCTGTTGAAATCCCTTGAATTCCCACCTTGTTCGTACTGTCATACCGCAGTCCCTCCTGTAGACTGGACTCCTTGATTGTTGATATGTGCGCCCCTGTATCAATAAGGAACACTAACCTAAGTTTCCTTCCATCTCTTACTTCAAATGACACGGTGTCTAATGCACTTATGCTACTCTTACTACATATGCTGCAACCCCTTAAACTCTCCGAGGCCCCGACCTGGCTCGATACTCCACATTTCGGTTTCCAACCGCTATTACTTCTCTTACAATCACGTGCAATGTAACCCATTACTACATTTCTTTTCTCAGGTTCTGCAATCACATGCACCTCGGTCCTGAGTTGCCGCTACTAAATCTCTGTTCATTCTCCGACCTATAAGCTCCTAGGCCTCTTTCTCTGCACTCTCTTCTTTTAATGCTAACTCCACTGCCCTAGACAATAAAAGCTGTTCACCCCTGCTCCAAACGATCGTCTGAATTCTGTCATTCGACAGTCCTTGGATGAAACAAGCTCGCGCCAAATAGTTGATCAGACTAATGGCTCCCGCCAATTCACACCTTGCTGGTAGCTAATCTCAATTCACTTTGCATCTGGTCTACTCTTGACCCCCAACTTGAAATTCTTTCGTGTTTTTCTTGCCTGCTACTGAACATTTTACACGCATAAAAATCTATCGTCCTCCGGGTTGCATAATTTTCTTCTAATATTGCTTTAAGTTGACCCCAGGTGCCGGTCAAATCTCTCATGAGTAGTTTCGATCTCGCGTCTCCCGAAATCTTAGCCTTAATGAACTTCAAAAGTAACCCATGGTTTACTGGATCTACCAACTCAAAGGCGGCGTCAACATTATCAATAATTCCTTCAGCTTACTTTTGTCTCCTGAAAATGGTGCACCTATCAGCTTCATTGCCTCTGAAATGCTACAGTAATTTTGAGATGCCATTTTCCCCGTTCCTCCTACAGGCTCCTCTGACTCAGACATTATGGTATACTCCTATTCACCCGTACCCAGCAATATACAACAGATCACTCGGGTTTACACTCTTACGTTAATGAAGGTAACGTAAACTGTTTTATTGTTTAAAGTTACTTCCCCAACTAACATATATCGCAATTCACTAAAAATTTTAATAACTCCCCCTTAATTCAACAAACAGTTTGCGTTGGAAAAGGATTTGAGCTCAGCTTGCCCTTTTCTGGAAGTGCTTGGCTGTGAATAAATTCACAGGAGACCCCGTACTCTTCCTGGAAAAATGAAGATGGTGAAATGTGCGTTTTCCTGGAGCCTCTGGGGTGTTGATGGGCGGTATTCGGCACCCTCTGGCTTCTGACGAATAGCAGAGACGGAACTCTGAAGTCCTGCACCGGGTTTCGTAGTGGAGGCGGCGTCTCGCAGCGGCGGTTGTTGGCAGCCCTCAGGGAAGCACGGTTCTCGGTCCGTTCCACCTGATGAGTGGAGGTCTCCCTGAGCAACAAGGACGCAAGAGAGGCGATCTTCCACTGTGGCAGTAGCAATTCACGCCAGCTATCAATGTCTTCTTGTTCAAGCGTCGTCGGCAGTGTCTATCAGATTCTATCAGGACCGGTAGCTCGTCAACTGTTGCCTCTGCTTTTAATTACTTGCTTGAAGTCTTTCGTCGACTGTGTGTTATATGTGGTTATTATGATCCCCGTAATGCAGAAGCAGCAGTTGCACACACACTTTTAATGTCTTACGAACTAGAACTCATAATCTACAAAGAGACGAACTACGATATAACCTACAGATATTATACTGGTGCAGACAATTCTCTATTCTAAAACTCCTCCGATATTCTAAGTGTAGAATGATTGAGAAAGCCCTTTCACCAACAGGGGAGACTAAATTTGTAAACATTCACTCTTTTCAATTTGGCTACTCAATGTAGTACATCCCGTCTCGGTTTTCCTTCAAACAAACTCAGATAATACCAAAGCCTACCTGAAAATGACCCGAAGGTGCAGCTGCCGTGACGTAGATAGTGGTGTCCTGCATCCACTCAGTTTGGATGTCAAACAACGACTGCCTGTCCTCTAATTTTTGTCGCATTATGATTTTAATTGCAAAACATTGGGAATAAGCTAGCTTTTTAAAGGTAAAAACGCCACGAACTTTAAGCACGCATGTGTCAAAAATGACACGTGCATGATTAGGCAGTGTCAAAACTTACACGTGCATGAATGGGCTATGTCAAAAATGACACGAGCATAATTAAGCAGAGTCAAAAATGACCCGTGCATGTTTAGGTAGGCGAGCCATGAATCTCCACGTGGAAACAAAGCACCGGGTGTTCCACGAGAACTTTCTACTGTTCACGCGCATCTCACTACATCTAAAACAGATATACTCTATAAAAAACAAGTAGAATCACTACAATATGGCTGACACATTCCAAAAGACACGCTTCTCCACTGCATGCACGTACAACGGGAATTTAAGCCTGTTGGTGGAATGCATTCAAACTGACACAATGTAAATCTTTGTAAAAATGTTTTGTGTTTATCTGCTCTCTGCTTAAATTCTAGTTACATACAGAAATTTGTATCATAATGGACTAAACAAAGAAATCGGTAATGAGATACACTTAAGTTAAAAAATTGTATTAATCATTTAGGATTTGAGGTTTTCACAGCAGTGAGTCTGAAGATTGCTGTCTTCTGGGCTATTGCGCCGTGTAGTCTGGCAGATATCCACCGACGTTTCAGAGGTCCATGCTGCCTCCATCATCAGGGGCGATGAATGTATATCGCTAGACACGCCCGCACTCTCCTATTGGTCCCCATCCACCGTTGATTTGCTCTGATTGGCTATGATCAGGCTCACCGGTAAATTTTCGGTCCCTATTGGCCTGGCCTTTTCCGCTCGATTGGCACATTCATCGCCCTGATGACGGAAGCAGCAAGGACCTCTGAAACGTCGGTGGAAATCTACCAAACTACACAGCGCAACAACCCAGAAGACAGCCATCTTCTGTATTAGTCATTTTTACTAGAGCTTGTACGAGGTGCGATCAGAAAGTTTCAAGACTGTGTCAATAGAGGGCGAACCGGAAGTAGGACGAGTTTCTGCCGCTAGGGGATGCGGCCTACATTCATAGTGAATCAGTGTGCCAGCCGACATCATCGATTTAGCATTTCTTTCTTAGTTACGGGCGTTTTGGTAGTGCATTACACCGACCCTCCTGCGATTTCGGAATGGCGGATTTTCATGAACAAATCAAATTTTGCCAAAGACTCGCCAAAACGGCTACGGAAACCTATGAAATGCTAAAGCAAGCATTTGGGGAGTCCGCAATGGGTCGTGCACAAACTTTTGTGTGGCATTCACGTTTTAAAAATGGCCGAACCTCTGTCGATGATGACGAGCGTTCTGGACGACCATCTTCGAGCACAACGCCCGAAAATGTTACGAAGATCGACGTCGTACCATCAACGACTTGTGCGACATTGTTGGGATAGGCTATGGGCCCTGTCAGCTGATTCTAAAGGAAGAACTCCACATGCGACGCATCATGACAACGCGCCAGCGCACACCGCCCTCAAAGTTCGGCAGTTTTTGGCCTCAAACACCATGGCCGTCATCCCGCACCCTCCTTATTCGCCGTGTGACTTCTTCCTCTTCCCAAAGATGAAAATTCAGCTAAAGGGAAGGAGATTTGAGACGATAGAAGAGATTCAGGCAGAATCGCAGATGGTGCTTGACAGGCTGACAAAGAAAGATTTCCAGGGATGCTTCCAGGCCTGGCAGCGGCGCTGGGATCGTTGTGTTCACTCCCAGGGGAACTACTTCGAGGGTGATGGATGAATTTAATACCTGAGATAAGTGTACGGGTTTTTATAGGTGCAGTCTTGAAACTTTCTGATTGCACCTCGTAAAATGTTGAAACGTAGAAGTTAGGCCGTTTGCAAGTGACGCAGAGCAATTTATAGAAATTGTCAAAAGGAATTTTGTTCCATGATTCACCTGAAGCGAATCTGGCGATAACCGTTAACGCCTACATCGTACGTCGAAATATATGTTAAGGAGTTATCAGAAAATCTTATTGGTGCGAGTCTTAACGGTGAGTGAAGTTTTATGTCAATATTCAGGTCCATGTTAGAGGATTCTGGAACATTAATTACGCCGTCTGACGTATCAGTTTCGTTATGTGAAGTAAAGAAATCCAGATTGAAATAATCGAAAAGCTGAACGGTTGGAGATCTTTTCTTGTCGAAATTGCAGTGGCCTTTAGACTGTTTCATGGTTCCATAAAAAAACAAAAAGCCATAATTCTGGTGAAACGCGTTGTAGAGAGAAGGTACAATGTATTTTAATGTTAACAAATCACGTCCTTTCCGAATTAGCACTTCTTTTCCATTGTGAATCTTCTCGAGGAAGAAATGGTTTCTGCCATCGATTAGTTGGCGCATGCGCAGATATATCGAACTCACCTCTTCGCTCCTCTGATTAGGTTGAGCATGAGATGAAGGCAGGCAATTCAACCACGTGTAAGGCATCCTGTAAGAAACATTAACACAGATTAAACTATTGTGGGGCGTTCAGTGCAGAGAATTGAACTGGGTGCAAAATTCCAGCGACCTTCGTCTACGTCACACGAAGAGGTCAAAGGGGACGAAGGCGCCATGTGCTCTGTTACTTTCCCTCCGACTCCCCTATCCAGATTTCTGGATTCCACCGAAATTTCTTTGTCTGTTTGTAACTGCAACTAAGCTCGGAGATATTTTGCGACTATCAAGCTCAGGCCATGCATGAGTCAGAGGTCCGTGGTCTAACTTGACCTCAAAGAATTTTCAAACGACAAATGTTGTGATTTCATGTAACCACACTCTGTCATCGGGAGGCCCCCACCTAGCAGAATCTGCACCCCCGAGGACAGTGGGTTATCGTTCCGTGTCAAGCCCAGACAATCACCGTAAGCTATTCAAGATTACAGAACCTCATAACCTGATAAAGCGTCGCAAAATACCCGAAGAACGCACATAAAAGTGCAAGAACAACGATTTTCACTCCGACAGATTCTTAATTTGCCAATTGATCCAAAGTCCTTTCGGGGAATCAGATTTACGAAATGAAGTACCCGTTAAAGAATTTCGAAATTATCGTCCAGTGGGGGGCTCTTAAATTGGGGGGGGGCTGGACAGTGGCCTATTTTAACAACCGTTTACCTCACACGGTTTTCGACACGGACACAAACATCGCTTTTCTTTTTTTCGTAACATCACGTACGAGAGACAGACAGACGGACAAAAGGAACGCGCTGCCAATAACTTAACTTATCCTGTTTTCACGTTGAAGTGCTATGCTTAATGCCTCTCAGCAATCGGCTGGGATTCTTTGATCAAAGAAACAAAAATCCCACAACAGTGTGGACAGTCGTTCATGGAGTCTCACAAGAAAGTCAGCGAGGAAAACCTCGATCAAGATAACCGTCTCCGGGTTCAGATTTGATATTTCTTCTTGCAAACGCAAATTCACGATCAGCAACGAACAAGGGAATTCATAACAAACAGCAAGAATTGCTCGATTGAAGGAAGTGAACAGACGATGGATCTCGGCTGGGATAAACGTAGGTTTTAGTAATGTGCGTTTACGTAATTTGCGATTAAGCCTCCTTGCTAAGTTTCCGGATTACTCTAACTAAAGAATTCGCTGTGACTGACAGCACCAGTTTCAAGTTGAACAATAATTTATAGCACGGCGAGAAAGAAGCATTTTTAAAGTAATACATTTAAGACTTCCTTTTGTGCTTTCCTTCAACTTTGAGCACAGAAGATTGTACCAAACACCCAAAAAATATCGTAAGAATACTTCAGACCTGTTTAGGGGCTCCAGTTTTGTAGCCGAGCATTTTACAAGCGACTCTGAGTAGCTTCAATATTCTGACTTCGCCATTGGACCTGACGCTTAAACGAGGCCTTCTCAAAAGTATTTTGCAAAATCATTCCAAACTGAAAGCGTACGAATACAATCGCACAGCCACAGTGCGTTGGATCTATTTTGCGAGCGCTGTCAGTCACGCATGAAGAACACTGCGCTCTCTGGAGACCGACAAACTAACTCAACTCCCTGGTAGGAGAACCCGCAGGTCCAACGCCGACAACACCAAAGTCCGAAACCGGCCACGATCCTGTGCCAACTTCGTCCATTTGCCATTCTCACATCCCACCTCCCTTCGATCCATCTCTATTTTATCCCCCATCTCCTCCCTTGTCTGCCCAGTGGTCTTTTTCCAGAAAGATTCCCTGCCAAAATTCCGTATGCACCCCTTGCCCCCTACCCCCTGCGTGTCTGGAGTCCGACAGTGTTGTTAATTCGCAGTAGAAACTGAAGATGGCGAGTTCTTTATTGATAAAAGGATATCCCTATCGTAGGGCCCCAAATTACCTATAATGAGCCTCGATGTGGCATTCCGTTCCATTGACTGTCACCGCCTCTTCTTGTGGGGTCGTCCTGACAGGAGTCCTTGTCATGCCATGGCAAAGATCATTAATCTTTGCATCAGAGATGGAATAATTGCGTCCAAAATTATAAGTTCTTATCTTGAAGTGGTTCATGAATTTCGAGCTCCGAATAAGCAGTTTGATGATTTCGTTTTCCCGAGTTGGGCTGAGCATGAAGAACCCCAAGAGGGTTGGCGAATGGCGGGCCAGTCGCAGGAAACTAAGGAACTCGTCCAGCAAACTGCCGGCGTAGAAGCACGCCCGATGTCCAGAGCCGGAGTAGGGGCTGTGAATGTGTCTCCAGGTGACGGCTCTGACTGCGCGGTACTGCAAAACAAAGGGGCAACTGTCAGACGGGCAGCTGACCTCATCGGCTGTCAACTTAACTAACGATGTCCTTCAATTCACGAGTATGAATTTCTGATAAGTAATGAGCAGCTGTTTACAAACCCTGCAGTTGGTATGTCGTCGTTTAAATAATTGACGAATGAACAGTCGATGTTGCTTTGGGTGGTTTTCTGTTCATGCCATTTGTAGCTGACTCTACTTTACAATAAAATGAAAGGAGACCGGGGACCGGTGGAGGGTTTTGGTTAATTCGGTGATGAACCTTCGGGTTACTTAAGCCTAGTGTTTAGTTAGAACCGGGTACCATATATTTTAAGCAGACGATCTGGATACACGCAGGATTCATATGAGAAATATCACTTCTGTTTCTAACTAACTAACTAGAAGCCTTACGGAAGAAGGTTCGTCACCGAATTAACCAAAGCCCTCCACCAGTCCCTGTCCTGGGTTAACAAAATTCAGTCTCCTTCGACTCCTATCTCCTATCCCGCCTGATATTATCCTCCCATCTACGTATAGGTCTCCCCAGCAGTCTCTTCCCCTCAGGCTTCCCAAATAGTGGACCCAACCAACTAGATGGCTTAGGGAACCCGAAGGTTCATCACCGAATTAACCAAAGCCCTCCACCGGACCCTGTACAGGGCCAACAAAATCCAGTCTCCTTCAACTCCTATCTCCCATAGATCCCGCCTGACATTTTCCTCCCATCTACGTCTAGGTCTCCCCAGCGGTCTCTTCCCCTCAGGCTTCCCAACCTCTTGTCCCATCCATGCGCGCTACATGCCCCGCCCATCTCATCTTTTGGACAATATTGGGGGAGGAGTATAATTTTTTTAAGATCGTCATTATGCAGTTTTCTCCATGTCCCATCGTCTTCTCTCCTAGGCCCAAATATCCTCCTCAACACCCAATTCTCAAACATGAATATTGTTTTTTCACTGTTCCGTAAAGACGCGCATGTAGTAACAGAATCAGAACTGTAACCTGATTGTCGACCAGTTTCTAGGTCGCTGACAATTTACTCTGGTCGACAAAACGCTCGACGTCGCTATTATTTCTGTCGTAAACCACTTTCACCCTTAGCTTCGTGTTGCTAATGTGACGAGCAGTCCTCGGCCTAGAGCAGTTTTCAGGAACGCGTCTGAATTTGCCCCGTCTCAGTCCGCGTCAAACAACAGGAATTACGCTCTTGTTTTAGAAGCAGAAATGTTAAACCCTCGTCAACACTATTACGGGTTTGTTCGTGACAGCGCGCGTCAATTTCCTGCGAGTAGTTACAAAGATTCGGTCCTTCCCCGCCCTCTTACCTTGTACTTCATATTCATCAGCGCGATGCAATGTTGATCCATCAGCAGCTGTTGTTCAGTTGGTCGACCTTTTCCTACTCGAGGCAAGTCACCCACCATAGCTAAAGTGAAAGGATGCGTCTTTACAAGAAGTTCTCCCAATGTTCGACCTTCTTCAAAACGAGACACGGCATCCAACATAGCTCGATCAATCTTGGGACCCAAGGTCAAGAACCCGCAGTTGAGAAGTAAAGTGGCGACTTCGCAGAATCGTCTGCACACGAGCCTCACTCGTCTAGCCAAGACGTCGTAAGAGCAACGTTCGAAAATGAGAGCCAGCGCCTCTGGCGGCAAGTCCGTGATGTGCAGTCCAGAGGGTTCCTGTTCCTGTTGACTGCAGGCTCCACCTTTATCCGAGCCTTCGTTGCCACGTTCAAGTTTTGACTTGATACGTCGAATAAACTTGTTCATCCCGACGAAGACTTTATGACCAAAATATTCCTGGTGGTTAAATTATTTTATCTGAGTAAAATATTCACGGTCTACGATTAAGCGCTTGTTCACGTTTCTCGCCACACAAGACGTCAACTGGCCGTTGCTAAGAGACAGTCAACAATGAGAGAGACAGAAACAATGTGAAACAGTCAACGTAGTACAACAATGCACTGACGTCATGTCTCGCTGTTTACACTTCCAATAATCAGTTTGCTCGCCAAGTTATGTATTGTCGTAGGGGTATAACGATCCTGTACCAACTGCATCAGCTACATAACATCGTATAATAAGAGAATATTATCTCTTTCGGTAAAATTGAAAGGCTTTGACTTAAATCGTTCCTTCGTTGACTGATTCAAGGCGGACTACGTACTGCGAGGTAGACCCACTATGAAACCCGTCGTTTAGAGTAGACGAGGCTTAAATCGGCCACACCCAGAAGCATTGCCGAATTTAAAATCCAGCGGTCTGTGTGTCAGCGCCCACTTCAAAATGTAAAAATGCAGAAGGTGATTAATCTTTCCTACGAACGACGTCTTGGAATCTGGAGCAGGGTTTTGCATGCGAAGATGCAAATGCATGGCTTTCATTTGTATTTTGATGATGTGTCTTTTTAAGCATTGAAACTGTCCAAACGTATCAACTGCATGGCTTTTATAAGCGACGTGAACAGGTGGTTTTTAGTTAGACTTCCTGAAAAACGCGACTCTCTCAATTCCTTTCTGTTTCAGGGGTGTACAATAGCCATTTCTCTCACCGGTGCATTTTCACTGCTGAACACGCGAGTGCTGGCAGAACATTCCAGAAATCCGAATAAACCCAAGTCCACGTTAATTCTTGAACGGAACTTTGATTTGTATTGATTCCTTATTCAAAAGTCTCTGCCACATGTAGTTTACACGTTCTAACAAACATACTCTGCCCTTTTCTGATGAAAATCTGTACATTCAGAGTCCAGTTTACGTTTTTGTTTCTGTTCAATTTATACTAGTTTCATTTAACTACAAGCAACGCAAAGCAGTCATTTTTTTAAAAATGTACTCGTTACTTACACTTTGAACCAGGGTCGCCTTCGACGTTGCGATGGCTTAGGCGCCCTGGAAGTAGGAATGTAACGTAAAAGTACAAGACTGACAAGAATAAACAAAGAAGACGTCGTTAAATACGTAGAGTGGAGAATAAGAGTCCGTCCCCAGCCATGGACCACATCTTCTTGGGTGAACACACCAAAGCAAAGGCTTGCAGAGGCGGGCAGAATTTCCTGTGTGTACAAGAACAGAGCGGGGCTGGGCCCTTTTATTACGCGTTCGTGGTTGGCTTCATGCACGTTTCTGGACGCCGTTTAAAATGGAGAGTGCATTAAACTAAAAGTAATGAATGAATCTTTTCCCGGCCATGTTTGAGTTTTGGTTCGTTGTCGATTACGTCACATCTTTCAAGCAACTTTTTTGATTCGTCGTTGAGTTTCGATGTGACCGACGCTGAGTGCTTACTTCGCGCTCTTTCAGTGATCACACTAACGCGTGTTAATTAATTGTAGTGTTTTTACTGCTCGCTCTGTTCGACCAGGTTTCTGTGGCAAAACAAAAGTGCGAAAGAAATCAAGCACAAATATCCCACGTGGTTGTATTTATCGCCTGACGAAATGCGTGCCGTCACCCTCGAGAACGCTGTACAACATTTTCATCACTTGGCCGCGAGGCGACACGTGAAAATGATGAATGAATGTTTTGATGACTTCATCATCAAATGCATCTACTACAGCGACCTTCTTCTTTTTTGGACGTGATTTCGCCGGTTTTGAAGACGAAGCTGACGTGCCTTTGTCGACTTCCTTTCCCTCTTTTATAGGAACATTCCTTATTCTACACGTGATTTCCTTTTCCAGTTAACGTGTCATACATCTGTATTATTGTCAGTCTTTATCAGCTAATCTGCTATCGTCACTTGACGACTTGTGAGTTTGAAAAGTAATGAGATTGGCAACATTGCTCATCTTCAGTGGCCTTGATCGAGATGGCACATGTACTGTTTTGTTTCCTCAAATGTGTTTAGCTAATAATATAAATATCGTCATTTTCCAAAGCATATGTGTCTGTAAAAGCTCTTGTACAAAAATCCTGTTTTGTAGTGGTGGTACAGAATAAATAAATAAAAAATAAATCCGTGGCGTAACAGCTCCAGAGAGCCCAAGCTGAGAAGCTTGACTGCTGGCCTCATCTTCACATGCCTAAGCAGATTTGAACGATCATTCAACCAGATACAGGGTGACGTGTGGTCAGCACGACGAACCCCCAGTCATTGCTAGTTTTCATGACCGGATTGTAGCTCCCCAATTTCCTCACGATCCTGGGTTGGCACCGGTCCCATACACTGGTCGAAAGCTCACGAGAAAATTTCTTCTCCCCTGAGACTCGAACCAGCACGCGTTCCATATCGCCGGTCCGAAGCATGATGCCTCAGACCGCGCGGGACTGTGGAACAGAATGGCATTTCATATGTTTAAGGCAGAGATGTGCAATGGAATTTTGTGTGAAGCTCAGAAAAAGCGATGAAGAGTCGTTAAAGGTGTTACAGAACGTGTATGGAACAGAAACAATTAGCCGAGCTACAATGTTTCAGTGGTTGAACCATTTTAAAGATGGAAACAAAAGGGTGGTTGGCGACACTCGAAGCGGGAGACAAAGCACCATCATCAGGAAAAGTGGTGCTGGTATTATATTTTGACCCAAAAGGCACTATTCTTCCACAATGGCTACCTCAGAAGCTAACTGTGAATGGTATTTACTATACAAATTCACTTAAAACTTATTTGGGGAACGTAGTTCAGAAAGAAGTGACCGGAGTTCTTGACAAAA
Organism: Zootermopsis nevadensis; assembly: GCF_977971745.1. Classification (NCBI taxonomy): domain Eukaryota; kingdom Metazoa; phylum Arthropoda; class Insecta; order Blattodea; family Termopsidae; genus Zootermopsis; species Zootermopsis nevadensis. The sequence continues at coordinate 6,907,762 of NW_028259155.1, forward strand.
ATGTGGTGTCTGCTTCAAGACAATGCACGAACACATATTGCACATGTGGCCAGGCCTGCGAAGTCGGTAAAATGTACCGACCACGACCTCTATATAAAATCTTAAGAACACTTTCGCTACCATGTGAGCCGCCAGCGGCCTCACGCTTAGCGAGATTCAACTACGCATTGAGCCACATGGTGTGTTAATAATGCTTTGTAACTTTCGCTCCTGCACCTTAAGAATACAAACTGTCTACAAATCAACTGATTTCTGCAATAACCATTAGACGTGAATTTAAATATATTTTATAAGTCTAAAAAGTAGGCTGATGAGCCACGTGGTGGTGATTAAATGTCTTGTGTTACCATTTTAGTAGGTTTACCATTATTAATAAATATTGAACTTTTATGAAGGAGCCAGAGTCAGAAGTTTTAATACTGACTCCACAGCCCTGCATGTGGCGAAGGAGGCGCTACCAGACATCGATGGACCACCGGTAGAACACCCACCCTACAGTCCAGACTTTACTTCATTTGATATTTGAGCATTTCCAGCACTTAAACAAGCTACTGCCGCTGCCCTATGTAAGATATCTGGAAATGGCCTACTGCACGCGTTTCAGAAGTTGGTAAGAAGCTGCAAAAAATGTATAGCACATCAAGGCCGTTAACTTCGGCAATGAAAGTGCCAAAGTCTCAGGAATCCTGAGATGGTGCATAATTCAAGTAGTCGCATTACTTTTCAAACTACCCTCGTAAGGGGGGAGGATGTGTGCTATTGGTAATAATGCTCGTATAGTGCGTCAAAGATCAGGTTATGACTGTATGGATATAGTTCAGCTGTTGGTTTGGTATTTGGGTACAGTATATGTGGTGTTTTTCTAATAGTTTAAATGTCTTTCTTTACTGACTGTTTTTATTACTTCCAAGCATCTTCTGTGTTGCCATAGGATTCCCCTGTATTTGGGATATGTTGTGCATTACCTGATGATCTCTATTGTTCCATATTGAACATATATGTTCTTTAAACCTCTCTTGAAGTGTGTGATCTCTTTGTGCTATATGATTAGTGTGCAGTCTCTGCAGTTTAGTTTATTTGCACCTCCATCATCAGGTTTTTTTGTGATTTAGGTTTTTGGTGTTTTTTTAAAGATATCAGTGGTTTGCAAAGCTATTTTTATCAGTATTTTTTTAATTTTGTTATATACCAGGTTGTTTTTCCATGTGTCTGCAAATGTGGTCTATTTTTCCTTTTGTCCTTTGTTTATTTGTGCTATTATCTTGTTTTTATGTTGATGTTTTGTATTTACTATTGTTAAATTTGTTCCATATATTTGTATTATGATAATTTTTTTCTGTTATTTGCCAAGTGGAATTTAATTTCTTACTTTCATTCTTTGTTTTATAATGGATATTTTTGCTACTTGGTTGAACAGGTAATTGTCTCTGTTTTGTGCTCTGTAGGATGACGACATGTTTGATGTACAGTCATACTAGAGATGGCTTCCAGTATGTGTTAGTTAATTGATCTTGTAATTCGAATGTGTGGTGTTTCCTTTCTGGCAGGTATTGACTGAATTATTTAATAATATTTAGACGACTTCACCTGTAAAGGGTTAAGGGAAGAACATCCGTTGATGTTTTTTGACAGTTGGGTACAGAGTACAATATTTGGAACAGTGAAGGAAATAATGGGGAATGGAGAAGACTGCTTAATGAGGAGGATAATATTAAAATAGTTCTTAAAGAAGTAGGATATAATCACAAGGACTGGATCCTTGTGGCTAAGGATAGCAACCAGTGGCAGGCTCTTTGAACTCACTCTGTAAACCTTTGAGTTCCGTATATGCGGATAATTTCTTGACTGCCTGAGAACTAGTCTATTCAGCAAACTTAGTTCAGTAAAGAAATGAAACATTCGATTTTACGTTTGATTTGTTCAGTTGTTCTTGAGGCTGTTCGTACAGCACATGCATTACCACAGTTGTAATCTAATTCTTTCAGTCCAGATATATATAGACGCTCTTTTATGATGCTCGATATAATTATCAGCTCCTCCAAGTTACCTGTCACCCAAGAAAGGTTATCGATCCTTGCGCTTGCCCTTTATTTTGCAAGCATGTTTTATTGTGTTATGATTACATTTTACATGGGAATTGTAAGTGGACAAAACGTGGTCATGATCACCATCAGGTGTGGAGGTTCCGCATAACTTCATTTTACTGAAAGTTGTGCCTGGTCCATAGAATGAGACATGTCTAACGTCTTCTTGCGCAGATCATGAATATAGAAGTTGAGGATTTTGGAGATACACAAGAAGAGGAGAATCCTTTAACAAAAGTTCCATTAATAAAGTCTGAACATGAGGTGAGTTTCACATTTTTATGCACTTTTAAGAAATATGTAGGATTACCTGTTGTGTTTCTCTTGTCCATCTCCACATGAAGCTATTTCACTCCGGTGAATGTATTTGGAAGTGTCCTTTGCAAAATGGTGCTAGATGACTGAATTTTGTTGCTCAGTGTTTATGAAATACAATTTTAATTTTGTGTTGCATCAGTTTTAAAACATGTGAAATTAAATATTGACCAAACTGAGAAATATTTTAGACAAATATATCCCATAAATCTTGTATAATATATGGTCTTTGTGTTCAAAATACTGCCTCCTATTGAATCTCTTATACAGTTCACAGGAACTATGAATTTTTTAAGATTATCTTTTATTTCTTTTGTAACTAGATGCAAATTGTACTGATATATTAGAACAGTGTTGTCATTTCTGTTAAGCATCCTTAACTTTTTCCATATGGGAAGCTAAAATCGTGTATCAGGAGATAAATTTGCAGCCATGGAGACTTTTAATAATGAAACCTATTGTGTCATAACATTTTCTGCCTTGTTTTCAACTTTATTTCTGTAGACCCAAATATTCGCCTTTGCTCTGTCGTTTTGGCACAGATTTGATTAAATTAAATATTTAAGAGGTTAACTTGACTTCATATATAAAGTTGTCCGAGAGGGAGGAATGTTAATGTGGTACTCTACTCAGTATTTCTCTCCAGAACATACAAAATGTAATTTCATTATTGTGTGCACTTTATTAGTAGTGTGTACATGTAACTATCGAGTAAACCCCCGTAACACAATATTTTGTGACCATTGAATATGTGCTTTACCATCTGATTACACAAACCAAGCCATAATCAGCTGAGGTATTGTCACTGCTTTGGTATGAACATGCCAAGTAAACTGATGTCTATGTCTTTGATTCCATGTTACGACATGGAGACTGTATTATTAAAGTCATATTTGTATTAGAAAAATCCTTTTCATAGAAGAGTGTTATTAATTCTTCGGGATTAAGTCCCTTCTATGGGACCAGAGCAGATCTAGATCCCAGAACATAGTGGTCTTGTTTTAAAATATCAAGTCAAGAAAAACAGGAATATTAAATGAAATGCACCATCGTCAGCCTCCTTTAAAGATGTTCTGCAGCTGCTATTAATTTGATGCAGTGCAATTGTATTGATAATTATTCCATTTCATGCAGTGAGACAGCACAGTCACGATTGATAATGAGTATGGTTATTTTACAGGACTCCATCAATTTACAGAAAGTTGTACCTGATTCTTATAGTGAAACGAGTCTCGGGTTTCCTTATGATGACAATCAAGTCATCGATATCAAAGTTGAGCATGTCGGAGGTGTGAAAGAGGAGGATCCTCTCCTGATAATATCTCCAGTAATAAAGGCGGAGCATGAGGTGAGTTGTGTGAGTATTGTCAGGTACGTTGCATCTCCATTTGTCTGTCCACATGAAGCAATTCCGCTCTGCTGAATAGATTTTGAAGTGTCCGTTGTAAACTAGTGCAATTGCATTTGTTGCATACTGTTCGTGGTATATCGCTTCTGTTTTGTGTTAAATTTATTTTAAGACGTGTGATATTAAATTTGAGAAATACAAGAAGTGTTTTAAACAGATGTAGCCACTCAATCCTTTGATAGTTTGTCCAGACTTTCCAATAAGCCTTGTTTTTATGCTATTAATTCCCATTGAATTCTATGCACATTTTTGTGGATCTGTGAATGTTTGAAGGTTTTCTCCTGCTGTCCTTTTCCCCCCTTTCTTTCTTTAACTTTGTTGCAGCGTGTATCACTACAGTGGCATAGACCTGCCATTTCCATTAAAGACCTTTTGCAGGATAATAATATGACCCTCTAAAAATGTAATATTAGTTGATTTGTTATATGAATATGTTGGACATTGTTAATTTTCTGAAGTATTATATTGCCTTGATTTTAAGACTCCATCAATGTAAGACACACTTGATTTAATGGTAGGTATTTGGGGGGGGGGAATGCTACATAAATTGTTAGACACCATCAAATCTAAAATGATTTGTCAGTATTCCTGTCATTGGGTAATTTGTTGTCATTTACTGACAATTTTAGATTATCGGCAGTTTGGATCAAATGAGGTATTCGCTAGTAAACAGCACACTTAGGTTTAAGTACGCGTTACTCATTACTAGAAGGAAAAGATAAGCTGAACCTCTGGATTACTGTCCTTCTTCATTAGGATTATTACTGAATGATGAACAGATATATGTCCCTCAGAGTCACCTGGAACTTCAGATATAAGCAATTTTTAATTAAACATGTTTCTGTATCACTGGCAGGTGATTTTTATATGTAATTGTTTTGTATGGATGTAAAACATGGTCTCTCACTCTGAGGGAGGAACACAGATTGCAGGCATTTGAGAATAGGGTGTTGAGGATATTTGGGCCTAGTAGGGAAGATGATGGGGTATGGAGAAAACTGCATAATGTTGACTTTAAAAATTTGTACTCCTCCCCCAGTATTATCAGGGTAATTAAGTCGAGAAGAATGAGATGGGCGGGACATGTAGCGCGCATGGATGGGACAAGAGGTGTGCACCTGAGGGGAAGAGACCCCTGGGGAGACCTAGATGTAGATGGGAGGATAATCTCAGGCAGGATCTATGGGAGATAGTAGTTGAAGGAGACTGGATTTTGCTGGCCCAGGACAGGGACCGGTGGAGGGCTTTGATTAATTCGGTGATGAACCTTCGGGTTCCATAAGCCATCTAGTTAGTTATATATAATTGTCCCTACATTTGCATATGTGGTTTTCTCCTTCCTCCTTACTCCCCCCATCTCTCCCCAAGTTTTCTTTTTTTCAACAAATTCTGTTCTGTTTTCTTTGTATAGTAACATCTCAAAAAATATTATTTTGTTTGTGGATGACAAATAATATTCATTACAATTAAATATTGTTGTAATGAAATGCAAAAAAATAAATTGGCCAAGATTTATTGTTTTTATAAAGGAAATGTATTTTTGTCAAGTACATGATACATCACTCATTTATTGTAATATTGGTGAGCATAAAACTGTCATTCATACACTCACACTGTTACATTGTAAACTAGAATGATATAACATCATCAGTGTGATAAGTCATTGCCACGATGACAGAAGCAGCAAGCACCTCTGAAACATCAGTAGACTTCTGTCAGATTACGTGGAAGATGACCATCTTCATACTAGGTGCTTTGAGAATCTCAAATCAAAAGTAATGTGTCATATCCTCCAATCATCTGCACATCTTTAATTAATGTTCCTGTTTTCTGATTATCTAATATGTAATCAATTACTGACTTTGTTCCTTTAACAGACCATGACACTGTTTGAGTTTTATCCGTATATGGATAAAGACCATCACAACGGAAAGTCCTCCATGCATTTCAACACAGGCTATCGGTCTCTGAAAATATTGTATTTACTTTTGTTCTGGTTTGTTGAACCACACACTCAAACAATCTGGCTGGAAAATTGTAATTATTTATTTATTTGCAATGTCAGAAATAATTATTAAAGTTGTACAGATCTTTTTATTTGTCACATGATGTTGGTGTGCTGCCATGTGCTTCTCATTATAACACGAAAGTGTGAATGTGTGTTTTGGTATCATGAAGTTTCCCATACTTGCATGAGAAATATGGAGCCATTTAAATATCAATTTTTGGCCATAAATCTGCCTCTCTGGAAAAAGATACACAAATAGGTAGGCAGGATTTGTCACTGTAGAAACTCATGGTACCTTACAAGATATTTGGAGGTTCTGTTCAAGTATAAAAAGTGTTCCCCAATTTTAAAAAATTGATAGTTTTTTGGTGATTTTGTTCAAACCTTTTGTTTGCTTTCTATTAAATAGGATCTGAGCCATTTTACAGCTTTCCTGGAATGCCATCAAAATGTAATTTGGTTAACAAAATTTAATGATTTACACAGTCAGAAGCTTTTGCTAAATCACAGTAAATTCCTCTAACCAGCAATTTTTTGGTTGTCTGTAAGTTTGAGGGCTGCGTCTTCAGTGGACTCACCTTTGCTGAAGCCAGATTTTTCTGGGACCAGTGTGCATATGATGACATAACCACACCTCACATACTTCTGAAGAAGTAGTTATCAGTTCAGTTAAATGTATTTTTCCTCTCTCCCTTTTCATTATGTACCATGTTCTTTTTATTTTATTACCAGATTTTATTATTAGTCTACTGTAATACTGATTTTTAATTCAATTCAATTAATTTATTTACGTGTTTGCCAACAGCAAGAAGCCAATAACAGGCAAACACTGATAATACATACAATAGTAATGAAATAATAATGAAAAATAGTACACAAACAGATTAACTAAACTTATACATGTACAGTATTAAATATAACTGCCAAGTACAGGCAAACCCAAAATAGAAACAATATTAACACAGAGCAAAATAAATGAAGAAATATAAATAAAAACAAATAATCCACCTAGGGAACATTAATATAATTGTAAAACGTTAAACAAATATAAAAAACAGATAACGAAGCTAGATAATCTATGAGACACCTATCTAGATCATTTCCCTTATTGAGAACGTGTCCTCAAGGGAGACAATGTTTATGCTAAATACGTCCAAAGATTTACATACGTCATTTGCAGCGATGACGCACCTGGCTGAAGGACTATGTCTTAGTGCACTGCTCACATTAAAAGTAGACAATTCTCTTATTTGCTTCGCCGGCACACGTAAACCAACAGCGTCCATAATGGAATGGCCTTAAAGACATTAACAAGAAATAACGCATCGAGATGTTGTCATCTGGAATAAAGTGTTCTAAAATTTAAAGTAGATAGGATCAATTCATATTTGTGTGGGATATTAAACTGAAAAAATCGGTAATTGCATAAATTTTCTTTGAATATTTTCCAATTTATTAGAATCTGTCTGTGTAAGATTATTCCACACGACCGAGGCATACTCAAGCTTTGACCTAATTAAAGCATTATATAAAACAACAAGGCTGTCTAAGGAGGAAAAATTATAAGTAATAAAACGAATAAGCCCTAAGGTCCTTAGTGCCTGGGAATGAACACAATTTACATGACAGTGAAAATATAGTTTACTGTCTAACAAAACACCAAGATCTTTTATACAATTAGTACGCAAGATTAAAAAGTCACTAACAATGTAATTAAAATGGATGCTGTTGGTTTTACGTGTGAACGATATAATTTTGGTTTTCTCAATGTTAAGTTCCATATTGTTATCATCACACCACCTATTTTATAACATCATTCAGGATTTTACAGTACTTAATGTAGATTGCTCTTGTTTTTGGGTGATAACTGTTCCTGCTGTAGATATTACTCCTCTTACATTTGCCAGATATTTTTAATCCTTGCATAATCCAATCATTCTTTATTTTGCCTATATTATTATATTTAATTGGAAAACTACCTTCATAGATACTTATAATAACATACAAAAATGAGTTGTTATTACCTTTTTAAAAAGAGAACTTAGCTGCTACAGCAATATTATATCAATAAGAAATATTACGTTAAATTATATCATTCATAAACTACTGGATATTATGGTCTGATAGGCAATTTATTATTGGAGAGGTAGATGATGAACTGAACCTTATACTTGCATAATGCTTCTCTCCTAACTGAATCATGGGCTTTCTTGAAGGCTGTAAATAGCTGATATGTACTCCATTGTACTCCTGATTTTTCTCCAGTACCTGAAAAATTCAGAATGTCTGATCAGTGCTGACTGATTATATAAAAATCTTCAGTGATGATCCCAAATAATTCCATGGATGTATTGAATTAACCTTGACAGAGAATGTTGTATTTAGAATGAAATAGTTACCCCTACATCACAGGGTATTCTCTTTCATCCACAGCCTGAATACATGCTGTGATGTGACATGGGACCCACATAATATGGACTTTTCCCTGATTTATTTTTAAGCAGATTTGAAACTAAAGGCTACAGAAATGTACCTATTAGCTTCACTATACCTATTCATCTGTCCATATGTAAGAAATTGAGAGCAAACAGCTAATTGGATTTTGAAGATGTTTTATGTTAGGGAATTTTTCTATTTGAAGAGACATTTCAGTTTTGTTCAGTGTCATGATGGCAACATTTGGTACATTACATTAATGCCTACATGTGCTTTTGCTTGTGAAAGTGACTTTGTTGTAGTGGTGGACAATCACAAGCTAGCTACGCAATGACACTGAGCAAATCTAAGTTGTCATTCTTCATATTGACATCATCAGCCATCCAAACAGAGGCCAAGCACCCTCCTCGAGCTAAAGTCATTTGCCCCAAACACCTCTGATGTCACTGGCATCATCCTCAAAGGCCAAATTGCTGTGAATGTGTCAGAATGGCTGCACTTGGCACACTTGTCCTCATTTGTTTTTATTTGCCAAGCCGACTTGTTCATTGTTTATGAGATTCTGTTCTCAGGATAAAGAGATGCAAGGATTGCAAGAGGTTATTAAGTATATGATGCAAGTTGTAATACAAAATCATTGTTACTTTAGTTAGATATGAGTGAACTTGAGGTTTAATTATTTTAGATTCTCCTTTCAGTCTTATCTGTACTGTAGATTGAACCCAGTACATGATTAACTACTTAGCTTCTAAAAAATTTTATCAGAAGGTTCACTATAATGCATAAAATTGTGTCACCATTATAATGGCAACTGTGTATCCTTGCTTTTCGATGCTTTAGATACCAACAAATAGATTGGTTAGCCTCCCTTTTTTTTCCTCTCCCCATCAGGCTAAGCAATGTGAGTAGGTTTTTCTAACAACAAATCTGGTTGGGTTGGACATCATGTTATGGAATGTGAATATGCATTTCTGCATGCTGTCAGTCGAGAGTTTGTTTGCTATGTATAAAGTTACAGTCTTGACGAGTGAATTAACCTATTTGTCTCAGGTAGCCAGGAACTAAATGAAATAGGAAATATAATGCTATCCCACTGAGAAAATAAATCTGTTCTGAAAAGAATGTAACTTTTGTAATGCAATATTTGTTGAGCTTACTTATGTCTTGTTTTCAGTCTCATTCTTCTTCCTAATAAGATTTGACCTAATATTTTTTTCAATTTGTTCGCTAGAGTCCTGCGAATGAACAGAACTTAGTACATGATGGTCAGCGTCCATATTCCTGTGATATGTGTCATAAATCATTCACTTGCCGAAGTACACTGAAGCGGCATAAACGCATACACAGTGGGACCGTCCATATTCCTGTAATATATGTAACAGATCATTCATTCAGCAGGGTAATCTGAAGATACATCAGCGTACGCACAGTGGAGAAAGGCCATATTCCTCTGATGTGTATAATAAATCATTCACACTTTGAACTACACTGAAAAATCATCAGTGCATACACAATGGGGATCTTCCATATTCCTGTGATGTATGTAAGACTTTTTCTGCTGTCAGAATGCAAATGAATACCTACTCGTGCACATTTGCTTTATCCAGGATGGGAATAGTAATTGTGCATTTGAGGCAAAGGGCAGTCACATTCTTGTGTAATAAAATGATGAGAATCTCATGATGTATGATGTGAAGTTTCTCGGCAACTAAATGCAATGAAATCTTCTCTCATCTCGTGTTGTGTTATTTGTATAAAATCCATTCTTCAAACAAGCAAAATGGTGACAGTGACGTCTTTTTGGTTTAACAATTTAATTCCGTTTATTACTTCCATAACATTTTATAACCGTTTCATTGGTATGGGGAATGTTATATAATTTTAAAATGTGTTTAGCATTTGTCATTTTTAGTTGCATATTTTACTGATAGTTCAAAATAATCATTCTAACCTTCAGGTTATTTGCAGGTCAAACAAGAGTGTAAGTTGTAATGACTTTGTTATAAATAGCCCACCTTCAGAATGCTGTACTTGGAAATGTCACAAGCAGTTCAGTGATTGGCATATGTGCTTTCAGATGCAGAAAACTTTTTTGTGTTTTGTCAAAGATATTCCTACGTAGTGGCAGGAATATTTATTGTTCTTCCCATGTATATTACATTTGCTGCTAATCTAATCACTATTTGTTATCAAAGGATAATATACTAACCTTGTCCAGGAAACTTCAGATGATACATGTTAGGAATGTGTGAAGTACATACAGTCCACAGACCAGGAGATAAGCCCTGCAAGGAATTTCATATACGCGCATACGCAAGATTTCGCGGTGAGTGACGACCGATCCTAAAAGCATTCGTTCCACAACCACTGAACAAACAACAGACGACAGGCTTTCATGTGTTCTAATGGCCACAGCCTTGAGAATACCTCACAGAGGCACAGTGATTTAATCTAGATTATCATCTCAACACCCACAGAACACATTAGAGGTGCGCTCACTACACGCTACTCTTAACTGCTTGATGTTTTCAGTGTGTGTAGTAGTGTGAAACTCTGGCGTGTCACACTTCCCACAAATAGCAGCCCTCTAGTCCACCAGGCAGTAAACATTCCCCCTGCACCGCACCATAAACGACTTCCCCCCCCCCCCCCCCCCCCCCCCGCAGGGCTTTTCTCCTGGTCTGTGGACAGTAAGTGTTTTTTGTTTCCAACAAGTGTCTTGGTTGAGTTTGAGGGCTTGACTTACTCATGTACCATTGCAGTTACTCTTCATATGTTTTACTGCTATCATGAACCGAAATAAAGTTGCTTAAATATTACATAATGCCACACTATCATTTAGTAACCACCACTGTTACAAAATACTTTATTTTAACTTAGCCTCAAAGGGGCTTGTGTGTAGTTAAAAGATTAATGACCCTAATACAGGTCAACATGCGTCACCAAATGATTCTTCCTCAGTCTCCATATATGAAAACTTTGAGAACTCACTGCGAGATTCCATTGAGAGTGACACAGATTTTGAAGGATCTATTGATGAAGCAGGAAGTAGAGATGGTGATATTGCAGCTATAGTAATTCAAGAACAGGGACAGATTGAAACAGAATGTCCACACAGTAACAACGTTAAAGAAAATTATTCCAGAGATTTTACACTCAGAATTCCTACACCTCACTTAATTCAAGAGGAGAGACAATTAGTTCACCTTGCACCTCATGACAATACTTAAAAAAAATCTTCTTTGCACAATTACAGCAGTAAAGTCCGAGAGTTTTGCTTTTTTATCAGCCTGAGAGTGAAATGTACATTTAGCCAAGTTATGCTTAAATGCTGGCTCTTGGAAAAATAAAATACACTGGAATGAAACCTTCATTCAGAATTATCAAATGTTTTAAATACAAAACGAATTCAGGATTTTATTAATACACAACTCATTTCGTTGCAACCTGTTGCTTTGCCATATACAGGCATAAGAATATTAGGAGTACTTTACTTCTCACTTAAATTCACTCTGACAGGTCATTACAAGGTTTGAATTAGGGGATTTTTCTGAAAATGTAAATAACAATGACCTATTTACTCAAAATTGCAATGCCTCCATAACAATCAACTCCTTGTAGAAGACACCATTTCGACATAATACGAACGGTCAACAGAACAAAGTCCTTCATATGACCTCTCTAATAGCAAACTAGTACAAAGAAAGTGTAGTGGTGTGTTCAAGAGCCATAATACCACACACCCACTAAGATCAGCCAGTAAACTGATGAAGCGAATTCTGAGTGGTAGAAATACAAACCATGTAACTAGATATATACAACATAACTACAGTTTTTTTAACTAAGTAAAATAATAACCATGGAAGTACTTCAGCTTCATCCACACTTCCACAAGCAAATTACTTTTTTCAGTTGAAACTAAACATTTAATGCTACTGCTGCCGCCGTTATGTCAAAGACAACACTTGTCCACATCCACAATAAAATTACATTAAATTTAATGTACTGTATCATATTCAGTTTCTACGAATGTTGGCACTTTCTGCATTCAGTTTTATAAAATTATGTTTTCTATAAGTATAAACAAAATGGTCTTTAAATTGTAAACACAATATTAAAGCATAGTTCTGTCTGTATGAACTCCTTGCACAATCTTAACCATATTAACATACAATTTAAGCTGCATATTTCTGTACTTTTTCTCAATACAATACTTGAAACAATAGAACAGTTGGGCTGAACACGCACTGCAATAAAAGAACTTGGTACAAATCAATGCTTACAAAAACATCATTATATTTATCTGCTGTAGGATTCTCACTATGTATCTATATTCTGTATTAGAAGTCTTCTACTTTTACTGCTTACAGGTTTAGTTGTACGTTTACATACAATGCATCACTTATTTAGAGAGTGCACAAGAGATTTTTCACATACAATTCTATCCTCTGATGTTTATTTTAACATCATCACCTCACCAAGACCAATTCATTTTATTTGAATTTCAAAACTGCCTGATTTAGTTTTGGAGAAGGTAGTAATTTATCTTTTAAATGTTCATTGTTCATCTATCTGATATTCAATAAAATATTAATTAGTGGACCCAGTCAAAAGTTAGACTGGGACATAATTTCCAAGTATTGCACTAAGTTTAAGTGATGACCTGAAATGATCAATATGGTGATAAATATTACAACCAACAAAAATGACATAATTTCATTACATATTGAAAGAATTCAAATAAAAGCAAAAGGTTGCAATTATAATTATAATTAGTACAATGCTACATCTATTATTAAAATAGAAAAAAATACTGTTGCTAATTGAGACTTTGGTAAAACCACCGCTCCTCTCGATGGACAGGAAGCCTCTCTTAATAAAGGTGAACACACAACTCAAACCTCTTAGCAAGCATCAAAACCTCCATTTCCCAGGATACATCCATCATCTGAGCTCAGTCTTCTGGACATCCTTAAACTCAAAAGGCATCAACTGAACTTTGTACTTTGGTTTCACTTATAGAATTTTTCATCTTCTCACCCATGCAACTCAATAGAACATGAAAAGATGTCAAGTCTTACAGTTCATGCTGAAATAACTTTAGAACTGACAGCAACATCTAGCAGCAGTATGACTCTGCTGGGACTAGCAGTCACTGACTAGCTACAGAAGTAAAGCAACTGGGTACCATTATATTATAAAAGAGCCTGAGTGACAGCACATCTGTACTTCATGACACAGCCGACTGGCAACATCTTTCCGAACATATCGAGAGGTGTGCAGCCCACTGTCTGTTGTGTGACAGTCCGCAAGGGCAGAAAGCAGCAGGCACTGATTACTCTTGGTACAGTTATTCTCTAGACCCTAGTGCAGCTAATACACCATGGATCAAGATGATGAAGCTGCTACATGCTGTGGACACAAGGCACCAGAAACAGTAATGGCACATGCTTACCAAATGGATCTTTGCTAGTGGATGCCCACCATCTCTTGCTTGAAATGCCCGTGGGGACCAAATGCCCAGTGATGGAGGTAGAACAGATAGACTTTCTATGGCACTGACCAGTATCCAGTTACAAAACAATCTACTCATGTGCCGGGTCAGAGATAAAAGCACCTAACTTGGGACTGCCGGTCAGAGATAACACTCTTCAAAGGGCAGTGTGATGAGTATGGAGCAACAACGGAATGACCAGCAGCAGATAACTGAAGACCTGGGACAAAAACCTGTTCCGGAGGACTGAGCCTAGGTTTCTGCAGTGAGAAGTCAGATGGCAATCACGTGAACTATGGCACGGTCCATCACCAGTTATATTTGTAAAATTTGTAATCAAGACTGCCTTGGTATTAGAACAGGAGTAAACAAGGGATACAAGGGATGTTCTTTTCTCAAATGGCTTTAATAACACTGCATCTTTCTAAGAAAGCTTCTACAAAACTACAGTACTCTACTGTCCGGTGCGATGTAAGATTTCTTCTTACAATTACAAATGACACAAGGCAAATTGTACGAGATAAAAGAAACAAGCTCTATGCACCTGAATTAATTAAACCAAACAAACATTGACATATTCAGATTGCAAAACTATTACCAAACAATGAATGCAATATCCAGAGTTAAGTCAAACAGATTAAAATTGCATGCACTTTCTTACTGGTATTTATAACCATATAAGCATTAGTTAATTTTAGCACATTTAATGTTGCCTATATTCACACAGTCATTAATTTAGACTTTTTGTGGTTTAGAAAGAGTTCAGTTACACCACCGAATATCAAGTACATCACTTTGAGGGAAGAACACAAACTGAACATATGTGAAAACAAAATACTTTAAAAAAATGATTTACACTTTTACCCAAGTAGGGTTATGCCATTTAAATAATGTTCAAGCTGTGCACAGTTTTGATGAGGAAATAAAAACAGACAATTGGTGGTAAATATCCTGAAAGCAGTTCACAGCTCTCTGCTGCTAATTCATGTAACACTGACATTTTTAACAAAAAAAAGCAAAGCTATAACTTAGATATCTGCACAAAAGGGGCAAAAAAATTAATGTGAAATGCCCTATGATCCATTAGATATAATACTAACTGATACTATGAGCCAGGATACCTCAGTCAGTACAGTGACTAACTGTGGACTGCACGACCAGGGTTCAATCCCCGACCGGGGCAGAGGATTTTACCTCTAGCCTCTGTGTCCAAACTGGCTCTGAGGCCCACCCAGCCTCCTGTCCAGTGGGTACCGGGGTCCTTTCCCAGGGTAAATCGAGGCCGGGGCGTGATGCTGACCACTCGCCCCCATCTGGTGCCGAGGTCAAGAAAGAGTAGGAGCTATACCTCCACTCCCCCAAGCGCCTACATAGGCGTGTAGCGGGATGCTTTACTTTACTAACTGATGTTATTAACATATCAAGTATAACCACTTATTTTATAAGACAGTATTGCTGACAAATTATAATATTAAAATTTTAAGATTAAAGAAATTCTTTTAACAATCCTTTAAGCTTTAATAAGATTGCAGTGCATATGGAAGAGGTCTTAATATCCATACACAATTCAACCTATCAATGAATCCACCTACTGTAGTGCCTTCAGCAAGTAGACTAGCCAGGGAGTGGATCAATCAGACATAACAAAATTCATTCCTGAGTATCATTACAATTTTACAACTGATACAGGATTTGAGACTTTTGCGGCGAGTACAATCAATAAAATCTTCTAAGGCAGGCCACAGCTGTGTTAACTGGTTACCGTGGTTTACTACGGTAACCAGTTGACGCGGCTGTTGCCTGAGAAGATTTAATTAATTTTACAACTGTTTGCACACATGTAATAAATTATCACTGAAGGAAGTGCTGATGACACTAGGTTTCTACATTATTGTCTGCATATTAAGAAAACTATGAGCTACAATCCTGACAAATTGCTTTTGCAGTGAAATCAATTTCCCAGACTTTAGAATATGACATTTTAATATCCACTTTGTTATTTTTTAATTGTTCATAGTATGACCTCTTTCCATTCTCTGGAGGCAAGTTTTTCACATTTTTACAATTTATAAAAACATGAAATTCTGCGAACATACAAATATTTCACAACAGTCAGACTGAAACAAACTTACATGATAGTATTTAATTCTATTTTCAGTAGTGAGACAAAACAGTACTCCATTACATTCTGGTAAGGAGGCTGGTATAAAATTAAAAGTAGAGAAGTCTTGTCTTGTCACCAAAACCCAGAACAGAATCATATCATCAGGTAGCAAATAAATCCTTGGAAAATGTGACACATTACAAATTACATGGACAGATCAAAATCAAATTCACAAAAGAAATTAAGGGTGGGTTACATATGGAATCTTTGTCGTCATGTGTATTCAAATATATGAAAACTGAAATATACTAACTGTAATTTTAACTGTTAATTTTGTGTAGTCTCTTACTTTATGGAAATTGGCACAAAAAACTTAAGGCAGAAGCAGTAACAGGATAAAAGTCCCCTAATGAGGAGCTTCATAATATGCACCCCTCCTCAAATACTATTATGGTGATCAAATCAAGGATTATGAAATGGGTGAGGCATGTAAAGGCATGGAAGAACGCGTACACAAATCATACATAAATACAATTTTTTTTTAATTTTTGGCCACAATTTTCCATGTGTCATACATGAGTAGATGAGAGCATTTGTACAGGATTCAAAGCATCCCTTCTTCCTTTTGCAGTCAAGTAAAGACAATATTTAGTGATACGTCTAATATGAATATTGAATGCTTATCAAAACAGTGCTCCATCTACCGCAGCATCCAAATTATGGAAGATAATAAACATCCTATGACCAAATTTGCAGGCTAACAGAATTCAACGCTACATTAGGCAAAAGTAACACTCAGAGATATATATCATATCTAGTCTTGATTCTATCAAACTCTCCTGAAGCTCTACTTTCAGTAGGGGCAAGTAAGATTTGATTTGTGGTTTTCTGGGTTGATGCCATAAACTTGTAGGGGTTACCAACAAGAATAAAGTGCCACAACCTAGATGACCATGATCCACAAGTATCAGAGGCTCCAAGCACCAGTGTGTTGGATCACAAACTCTTTTATCGGGTCCAGCATGCTGTGACATGACTTGCCAACAAACACCAGTGCAAAGGCAATTTTGTATGTGTTGGGAGAAAAACGTTTTCAGCATCATTCTGTATGTGTGTTATACAATAAAACTCAACATAACCATAAGGGGCTGAAACAAGCTGATAACATTGACATAAAATTACAGTTCCACTGCAGTCACTGGAAAACAAACACCTATGAAGAAACATACAAAAAGTTGATGAACAGTGTGTAATAATAAGTGAAGCAGCTGCATCAAAGTGTCTGTCCAACTTCATGCACCTTTTCAATGAAGAGTTCATTTAAAAATGTCAACATCAGAATAACCTGTATAAGACGAAGACAATAAGGCTGCTTTGGTGGTATTCTGACGTTGCATGCAACATTCAACAAACATGAAGAACGCTGGTTTTGAATTTCATCACCATCTATCATCGCCCATGATCATAACCTGGGAAAAGTTTGCACAGTATAGAAGACAGAGTTTCATTCACAGTGATCTTGTACTTTTCTCCAAGATCATGCCGGCAACATGGACAAGTGTAAACCTCAGCTGAAAATGATCTTTGCAAACAACGTTTGCAGAAGTTATGTTTGCAAACAGTGGTGACAGGCTTATGGACCAACTCCTGGCAACATATGCACATAAATGTTTCAGCCACTTTAGCAATGTATTTCTGTTTCCCACCTTTGAGGTACTGACTACAAAAATTCCATAACTTTGTGTTGATATCACGCTCAATCAGCTTCTTTAAAATGTTATCTAACTTAAATTCCACAACCTTGGTTCTCTTAATGGTGCTGCTAGAATCTTCCAGGGCTTCACACGACCTCTTTTTGGACTCCCTTCTTTTTTCCTTGGATTGTTGCGCTTCAGCTTTCAGTTTCTCTTCCTTAGCCTCGAGGTAGCCTTCAGGTACTTCTGCCTTTTCCAAACCATGAAGCTTAATAAGCTTCTTACCTTCTGGAGTCCAGGGGGCTGGACTATCATCATCACGGCGAAGACGATATCGCCACACGATGAAACCAGACTTTCCCTTCTCTGGGTAATACTCCACCACCTTATATATACCATCATATCTATTCCCAATTTCAGGAGCATATTCAGAATACTTTCTCAATTTGTAGTTTCTGATAACTCTCACAGGCTTCCCACCTTTCCAGTCGTTAGCTTTAGCTCCTTTATCACAAGGTTTAGTGTTGCAATTGAGTGCTAACGCTTTGTTTAGGCGTGTGAGTGTCTGATCACGGCTCTGATCTGCTGTGCGTTTGTTTCCGGATAAGTCACGTCCACCTGAACCTGTGTAGAGAAACTCGTCGCCGTTGTCCACGTCGTCCTCGTAACCCCCGCTAAGTACGATACTATATGCGCCGTCAGACTCACGTCCGTGAATACCGGCGACATGAGGTCGATGCACACCAGATTCAGAAACCTGCACTCTGTATAACCAAGATGTTCCAACTTCTACACCAGGAATTGGGCCATAATGATTTGGTCGTACCAATGTGCATTCTTTAGTGCGCCCCATACATGCCATTCCCTTCCCCCAGTCACGTGAACTTTTGGGATTCATACATCGTAACTTTGCTTTCTTCTTACTCTCCTTCAACTTTTCACCTACTTTCACAATCTCATTTTCATCATTCTTACAGTCTGGACAGTACCAATCATCACTGTCTGGAACAGCTTCCAAAGGTGGATTAAGGCATCTGATGTGGTAAGCCATGTTACATTCATCACACAGAATTTGCGTAGCAGGATCATCCTTTCCACCACAAACATAACAACTGCACTCCCTGCACTTTACATGTGGATTGTCATGGCAGCTCAGACAATTTAGAGAGCTCTGACGTAAAGGTATTTGTGTTTGCATCAATTTGTCATCTTCTTTGCTCCTATCTGCCACTGGAATTGGCTTCTCAATCTTTAGTATGTCATCACAAAATACGATCTTGCAGTTATCTAATGGTACAGCATCTCTTCCTATATACAAACAGCCAATGATTTCCTTCTCTCTTCTTCTTATATTAACTGTGATGATGCGAACATCATACCAGTATCCTCGAAATCTTGGATTCTCAATATTATAGTTTGCCATAACAATATCATTTATTTTCAGATCACTTATGTCATATTTTTGTCTAGCTCTTGGTCGTACATGTTCAAAGTTCACTTCTACAGGAGGATCATGTTCACTTTCTTCCAATACAACTTGATACAAGACCCCATCATCTTCCACATTTTCTGTCATACTTATATTGTTACTGTCTTTCAGCAAAGCTCTGACATCAGTAGATTTACTTTCCATGTCATTTAAAATTTTATTTAGTGAAACCTCACGTTCCTCATCAGAATTTTGTCTCCCCAGTATGTAATCTTCTGTCCTCTCTTTATGACTGCCAGAAAGTTCCTCTTTCCCTTTTCCATTAGTTTTATTCCCAACTACCTGTGCCTTGCCAGCTTCACAACTGCTTTGTTTCACAATACTGGATGATTCTGTATCAACAGAACATCCAGCAACTTCTTCCGCACTTGCAGTTATCTTTCCACAAACCTTACCATTCTCCAAATTCCCACTACATATGCCATCAAATCGTGAACCTAATTTTACATTGTCATCACATTTCACAATACCAACAATCTTCCCCTCAAACCAAGCACCAGAGCCCACTTTTCTTACATCAACAAAATCCCCAACTTTGTAAAATTTGCTGGAACAATTCAGTTTCTCAGTTTTCTGAAATCCACCTCCAGAATGCTTATCTGCTGTTATGAGAGCTGCAGTTTCAACGGTAGTCGTTGATGGTAATGCCAGAATTTCATCATCGGGCTTAACCATCAGCTGAATTACATCATTCAGTCTGATATCATAATCAAATATCTTATAGCCATCTTCAAGCTGTTTACCACGGTAGAAAAACCTCTGCTTGTCTCTCCTAATACCCAATTTCCGTTCAACGATAGCTTTGAACTCTGGAACACTAGTCAGTTTTGAAACAGTTATAGTTACATTTGTTTTACCATCTATAGTACGAACTTTTACATACATTTTTGACAACTTTCACATAAATCATACACAAATTGCACAATCAAAAATTACTGGGACTTGGCGCGTAAAACTACACATGCCCTCAGTAAATCACAGAAAGCATAAACACAAAGAAGATAAAGGAATCAGGAGCACCAACATACCAACCTACATTAGTGCACAACGGAGAAATTTTGGTTCCTACGTGAAGATCGCTGTTAATCCCACTGGTTCCTTATTTTGTAATTACCACAGACAGACATTAAATTTTCTTAGATCACACTAACATAAGCAAATGCAGCGGTGAGGCATAAGCCTCGTGTCCCGCAGATTTTGTTCTTGTTTCAGCCTCCCCGCAGCGCTGTTTCTGAGAAGAAGTGGTGTAGCCATGGAACTTTGCGATCGTCGAGGTCTGGGGGCGCGGCGGTCACCAGCCAACATTTCTGGATATTTTGTGTTTCAGAGGAATAAAGAAACTTGCAAAGATTTGCTGAGGAAGTGTCTTGAGAGTACGGACTACTGTGGCAACAGTTTCAGGTACAGGCATTCTGAAAAGTTAGTTGCAATTGAAAGCTTTTTACACTGCCCTATGGCTTGTTACCAAGGGCTAGGGAAACGTGGGGTAATTTGAAGTTATGAGATGGCTGTCTTCTGAGTTTAGCACCATGTAACTCGTCACCGTGGTGATGGAGGCGGCAAGGGCCTCTGAAACACTAGAAAACATCTACCAGACTACACGGTGCTGCAACTCAGAAGACAGCCGCCACTGGACTCACCGCTGGGAGTACCTTATATCGAAGTTGAGGTTACTTTTTTATGTTAATACTTATCGACAATCTCCTCAAATTTATTAATATACTTTTGGCTTTAGAGTCAGATAAAGAGTGATAATTTTACATCAACTTATTTATACTGATAGCAGAATTAGTAGTTTTAATTAATAAATTTAAAACAAGTTTTAAAATTAGGAAACTTGGTGATGTTTATGTAAGTCTGTGACATATAAACAATTCTGTCATTAGGTAAATTCTTCGGTACAAATTTTAATTGCGTTCTTGAGGAGTCTTGGTAGTGAATGCGAAGCAATGTGGCCTGGTTTAAAAAAAGAGATTGGCCTGTGACCCCGTATTGTTGTTTAGTTTAGCGCAATTTCAAAATCGACATTGCCGCCACTTTTGTGGACGTGCTGTAATTATTCAGTCTTCTGAGTCCTCGCACCCATCACACATGAAGTGAAACTGATCCATCACTATCACTGAATCCATTTGACAGCATTCTTATTCTTATTGTTGTCCTAATACAATCCACAACCGGGGGGGGGGGGGGGGGGTGATGGAGGTTGCTGGTGTAGGCCCAGTTTGAGAAAATATTTTTGCAGATGGATTGTTTCCAGGCACTTCACACTGTTTTACTCACAGGCTGCACATCTTCAGTGTTGACTTTGGAGTTTTATTCAACTCTTCAACAACCAATACCAACCAGCCATTGACTTTCATAAATAAATGGATGGTTTATCCATTCAGCTTCAACAACATTGTAGGCTGTTCAAGAACTGCCTTATGCTTCCACTTCCTACTTTGGAGGGATTAGAAATGGTTTTCCAGGTTCATACTTGCAGGGTCATCCAGTTGCTCTTTTGTAGTCTTTAGAGTGCAACATGGTGTATCATGACTTTTTTTTGTAAGGTTGCCAGCCTTCATTTTTCATCAGTCATACAGCATCCTTCATATTTTAAGCAGTGTATGGGCTTTTATATGCCATAGTCATAATCTTGTGGAAGCTAAGAAAACTGCTTCTAAATCTAAGGCTTTTGTAGTGAAAGCTATTGCACCTACTCGCATATCATTTTGACGTGTGTACAAAACACCTTCAACTGACACAGAAACAAAGACAATCCATGCCACCGCATCAAACTCCAGGACAACTCTATCCTGTCAACAAGATCTGGATACATGGATCAGGGTGGCCATCAAAATTGAATTGCATCCCAATAACGTCAACAGGGAGGATGAACTTCACCTGAGCCAGTCATGGAAGCCTCTCAATCACTCCCTCCTAAGGCTCTGGAAGCATCCCAGAGAGCATTGCTTATCCCACCCACCAATACTCTGCCCTTTTCCAGACAAATCTGGCCCCAACCAGTGCTCCCTTCCACTCTCCTGCTTCCACCCGCATCTTGATCACCCAACTCCTGAGTGTCCCACCGGATGGATTCCCTAAGGCCTTCAAAAGGGCTGTCTTTTGGACCTCACTCCATGTCCTGTTCCTATAAATCTAGCGCTTTCCGCTCACATGGCTTATTCATCTCCGTGATGATGGAGGCAGCATGGACCTCTGAAATATTGGACATCTACCAGATTACACAGTACAACAATCCAGAAGACAGCAATCTTTGGACTCGCCGCCATGAAAACTTCAAATCCCACATAGTCTACTAGTACACTGGCAGAATATTGATATTGATGTATTATGCCTTGACAAACTCACTGCACAACTGTTATCACAATGAATCAGTATCAGCCATCAGTGGATTTCAAAAGATGAATTTTATACACTCAGCAGTTCAATATGACTAATTAATTTGGTGAAAGCTTTATGGATTTTAGTGAATTTCAGTTTAAAGATGTCAGTATTGAGGATTTACAAATGAAACTGGAAGCCTTAAACCGTCGAGTTCTGGATGAAAGTTTCCATTGCTGATTGTCCATCGTTTTAATGTGTGCTGTACCAGTTACCAATCTGTGTTACATAGGAGTGTATAAGTGTAAAGGGAATTGGTGTTTAACCAGACTAGATGGAGGGGTAAAGGCATCAGCACAACTCAACTTGGATGAGCCAAGCACTCACCTGAGATGAAGAAGCAGCAGCCGCTGTGAGCTCCATTCCATAAGCCAAGATGGAACAGAAAAGCCTTTTGTGGGCCATTCATATTTCTTGCCTCAGCCTTGCAGAACAAAACTGTGTGGAACTAAGTCACACTAAGATTGAATGTTTCTTTGGTGTCAAAACTATTACCTGATGTGTTTATACTTTGGGTTTGAGCAGCTACTGAGAGTGAGATGTAGTTGAGTAATTCATGTGTAATTTTATGTTCAGTTTAATTTTTTTTTACTTCTTATGCCACGTGATCAAAAATTCACGCAAGAAAACCCACTGAAGTTGTAAGCTCCTTACATACAACAGTCTGTCGTTTTCTAACAGTGTAAGTGCAAAGAGATCTTTTTCATACGTATAACGAGTGTTTGTCATCAAACACCATATGGCATCTCGCTTGAACTTACCTTTCCTGAATGATACATTTTCTGATTCGCCCTGTGCCAAACAAATTGAGAATATTGTCACATGAACCGTTTCTATAACAAAGTTGCACTTCACTGGCCTTTTCAGACATGATTTAAAGAATGAATGCGTGAATTGCTGAGCACAGTGGATATTTCTGAGACATAATGTGTTTTTTATTTCAATGTAATTAATTTTTTGACGTAAATACGTCTATATGGAAGGGTCATTCGGCAAAAAAGTGTTACGAAAAAGTGACAGAAAAATGTGCAAGATCCCTATCAACAAATCGACAACAATGGTCAGCTTACGTGCATTGTTATGTTACCTAGGAAACATCATCTGTTTACTCGGCATTGTTGTGTTACATTACTGCCGTCAAAAATCCGATTTCGTAACAACATGGATGACATTGAAGATAACATTACATTACATTACAGAGACATATTTACGTCAAATTCTCCGGAACCGTGGTTCCACTGTAACTTTTTATTTTTAGACCATGTGTCAGGAACAGGTTGCTTGACTTTTTGATCACTCTGTATTTACTAATTTTATTTGTCACTTAGCCTTATAGTTGAATCAATGCCATTTAAAGAAAGTGTGTTAATGTAGGAAGTTGTTTATGACAAAGGAAAAGTGTGTTCACATAAGTGAGAATGTTGACCAGGAGCTGTCAGTGCAAGCCGAATGTTGGCCGTAATTAGAGTTTTGGAGATGTATTAACATTGTGACATTATCTAAATCTGAAATTATTCTATTTGGTTTAATATTTCCATACTGAAACCCAGGAGAATGATTCTGAGTGAGTGTGCATGGCCTCTGGCGCGGTGTAAAAAACCCATAAGCCAAGAAGATATTGTATGGCCTCTGGCGTGGTGTGAAAACCCGTAAGCCAACGAGAGATAAATAGAAAAGACTGTGATGTATTAACTTACAACACAGTGTTGTATCTTGGATGTGTGAAAGAGAGTGTGATACAAAAATCAGACTGTCTGATTTTGTAGTAATTAGATGTATCATGACTTTGTATGGTAAAGGCTATCCACATATTGTATAGTTGGGGATTTGGGGGAAGAGACAGTCCAGTTAGGCATTGTGTTTTGTAGGGGAGTGAGTATTTATTTTGCCCCAAGGAGTCACATTTATTTCAGAACAGGCTATAGAAGCCACACACCAGGCAGCGCTTCCATGAAGTCCTGGGCTCAGCATTCTCACACCCTGACCAGACTGTTGTCACGTTTGGTGAAGGAATCATTCAGAAATTTTGCATGACTTTTACTCAATTATTTCTTTTGTGTGAAGACATCGTGTGTGAGGTGAAGTGGGAACTGCACTTGCAGCAGAATCCTAACACCAAAATTTGTGCTGAAGAACCCCATTTCAGTTCAGTCTTATGCCTGGTAAGGTACTTCCTATTGGTTGGCTGACAATTAAGATGTTGCTCTTCATGTTGGAATTGCTAGTCCTCCAAAGAGGGGGCATATATTTAAAGTTGTAAAATACATTATATATCTGTTTTGTGTGAATTTGGGGACAACATTAATGGGTGTCTATCAGCACATTCAGTCTACAGAAGGAAACCATTAGTAGCCATAAATTGTAAGTGATTGTAGAAGTTTATATTGTACAATAAACCAGTTTGTATGTATGGGCTTGTACACTTTCTCTGATCCTTACTGTCAAAGCTCCTTAGGTTTCCCATATTTTTCATTCAACATTTCAAGCTTTAAAGCATGGATTGTTTTTATGGAAAGATTAGCTTATGTAGGTTATATGCTGTATGTAGAGGCTCTTTAAGGACTCTCATAGTTTCACAGGTTTGATAATTTTGTTGGGTAGTCAGAGCACTTGAAATAAATTGTTTCTGTGTTCTAGTACCATAATGTCAGAAGAGGTATAGTGCATTGATCTGAATCATTCGAACATAATTTCTTTGAAACAGAAGTCAGAATGATGTTCATAAGAACATAACACATGCTGATGATAAGAAAATTAAAACTGTTTGTCCACTTGGGCGCGAGCAGTGGTGTCAGCTGATGTGCTAATGAGAGAAACGGACTCGTCTCCGGGAGACCTGCGCCTAGATGCTACGTGCTTCAAGGGAGCGGGTCCCGGCTGGAAACCGGGGCCCTTGGCCAAAGGCTTTAGCGCCCCACTTTCCTGTTTCAGCGCGGCGGGGTGATCTTTAGTGGGGAGCGGTGCCGAGGAATCCACCCCAGGGTCGCCCCTTTATCCGGTCGACCGGCGCACGCCGCGCTGACCTCAGCATAGCTGAAAGATCTGGTAATCACAATGTCACTAAAACAACACCTCTACTATACGCAAACAACAATAATTACACTTCTAGCTAGACTAATCTTTCTCTGCCCTCCCAGCGCCTGGCCCAGAAGAGGAATGCCTTCTCGACACCAGGACATGATCAATCTGATTGACCACTCCCATACTTGATACCTTCCAGGTCCCCTTGTGTTTGAAACAAGTGCTTCTGATGATCAGACTATTCATTAGCCTCTTCTGTAGGTGCATAAGCTGAAACAAAGGACAAGTTTCTGAAGAGTACAGGTGACCAGGGTCAGATTCCCCACGAAATATCCTTCGAATCATCACGTCTATAACCGTTTTGGAGGTTATAAAATGTCATTTATTTTTTAACCCTTTGTGTTAATTTATTTTCTTTCCTCATTCACATTTGAGAACGAGAGTGCAGTTCGTTCCTCAATGTGTTAAGTCCATAATTCAGTTATTACATAGTAACACCTTTTCAGAATATCTGATTATCAATCTAACTGCTAGCTTCCATATTCTTATGCAAAGGCAGTGTATTTAATTCTCGCATCTGTAAAATAAATTAAAGCATTTATCATCGAAATTTGTAAACTTTCTGTAACTATAATAAAATTAGGAAAGCTGAAAAAACAAAAACACAATTGTTCTTAAAAAACAACAAATACATAAGAGGAGATGCATAAATTTCTGCAAATTCTTGATTCCTGGGGACAACAGGCTAATTATGACAAGTACTTAGTTGAAGAAAATTATGTCTACTTGTTCAATGAAATAATACTGCTAAAATGTACACCACAATGAGTATTTTTATAGACAAGTTAAAAACTACACTGCAGTGTTTCAGGATTGCCAGGTTCTCATTGCAGTTATTTATGAACTATCTAATAAGGAAGACTATAAAAACGCACACACTCATACGAAACCAATCACAAGCACCTGTTTCCATAATTACAAGGTCTGCATAGTATGCTGCCAAATCAATAACATTATGTGAATTTTTCTATATTTCCATTTGAAGTAACAATCTGAAAATGCAAACGCAGCAAGCAGGCAAGCATTTGTTTGATGTTTGTGTTTTTGTTGCATTTACAATAATCACCATCCACAATCATGTCATCCTAGTCTAAAGGCCGCCATTCATGATCGCTCCAGATGGATGACATCCGAATGGATGACGTCCAAACGGATGTAGTCCAAAGAGGTACTACATTCACGGTCGCGTCACGCCAGTCGCGGTTTGTTGTCCCTCTGTGAAGTGCGTGGTGTTTGCGATGGACGAAGAATTGGTACTAGCTACGGCAGTATGCCTGTATATTAAAAGGAAAAAACCAAAACGAAAGTGGTCAAAGCAATGGCTCTTAAATAGAAGCAATTTAAGTCCTTATGCTCCTTTCTGAAGCAACTTCTAAGGGAATTTTCTTTGTTGGCGGTAGGATCTTTGGTTTTAAATAAAACCACCAATTCTTCCATTGCTAAGCTTCTTTTAGCTTTATCATGATAGTCTTCATTACTTATCTGCCACAAACATGGCAACTCTCTATATTTCTCAATCACCTCAATAACAAACTCATGACCCGACATTATACAAGTTTGGACTTCATTGGACGAAGGCTCGTGGCAGACTGGCATGAGAATGGACCACGTTTCCGCCACTCACGAACCGATTTGTAGTGGCTCGATCGCCGATTCCCCCATTCACGATACGATGGCGCGATGGAGTGATCGGATGGATTATGGCTCGACAGAATATCCAAACGAGCCCACCACGCCACGCCAATGGACTTCAGTTTCCGCATTCACGGTACAATTTTGGAGCGACACCGCGCCATTGGACGAATGGAGCGATCGTGAATGGCGGCCTTAACATGCTTGATTTTATTCTCACAATGCATCATATAAAGCTTCACTGTTATAAAATACTGGTGTATTTTCGATGTTTCACACTGAGAAACCAAGTATACACCTCTCATTCTTGAACTTTAATGAAAGAACAGAGAAAGAAAATTTGCAAACACATATGAAAATAAATTAAATTTGAGGCCCCAAAGCCACTGTAGACTTGATGATTGTAAAAGCCTGACTGAGAATCAAACCTAAGTTGCCTGCACCATAGCCAAACAACTGCTACAAACTGAGTTATGGCAGACAATGCAGGGATGCCTTCTGCAATAACAGTAAAGCAAGAGGAAAATAAAACTGTGTTTTTCAAAGAAATTGTAAAGTATCAACAAATATGTTGGCCAAGAAGTACAGGAGGGGCCACAGCAATACCGAAAAACGGGCCAAAAGTGGTGGGAATCAACTGACCAGATTCCCTTGTAAGAATATGGTAACTTGACTAGAAGGTAGTGCATACAGAGATTATTTTGATATCAATTAGAAACTTCTGGAAACCTTAATTTCACATTATACAAAACTCATTTCCTCTCAGTAATTCAGAGAACGAAGACAATTTTACTATAGCTAAGGAAAAAGCAGATTTTGACAAAGACTTAAATAAGTTTCTGGTCCTAATTAAACATATATATTACAAGTAATGAACATATTTTATATATATACTTTACCTGGCGGTTTCTTAGGTGTTTTCTTTGTAGCAATGGATTCCCCTGTCACATTGCACTTGTTTGGAGTCTTCGATAAGGTTGCATTAAATGAAGAAGCTGTTTTCTTGGATACATTCAGGCTCGTATTGTTAATTAAAAGAAAATAAGTGTCATTATCAAAGTTTCATAAACTGAAATTACTTATCATCTTAAGAATTACAAGAAAAAAATTAAATCAGCTTTGCACTATAGTCACAATTGTTGAAGCAAAGGATTCATGCAATATGAAATAAAGCTTAGAATATCTTCATACTGCATGGCACTGAAAGAAACAGCATTAATTTTTTAAAGTTCCATTTAAGCTATAAAACATACTGAAACATTTCCACAGACCACAAGAAACATTGCTTTCAGCCCTGTCACAAAAATAATTAAACAAAACTGCTATCAGCACTGCAAACAATGTTACTGCACACTCACAACATACTCTATGTTTAACTGAGCACCACATGAAATTACCAGCCATCTGAAAGGTTAATCTTAACAGTTCCCATTCTGAGAGATCAGATTCCATTTTTATTGCAATGAGGTTGTTATAATAAATAGCTACAATAAATTGACTTGGTATGTTACATGCCTTTAAAATTTCCATTAGTTTGTTCCTGTTAACTGTGTCAGCAGGAAAGCTTGCTTCAAAAATTCCTAAGATGTTTAATAATGCGTCAAACTTTAAATCATGATGATATTGCCATATATTGATCCTCACTTTTCACTTCACAGAAAGGTTTTACTCTCTTCTTTCTTTCTTTCTCTCCTTTTTTTTCCTTCTTCTTAATATAACCACAACTTCCTATGACAACTGTTCAACAATTATTAAATTAAGGATGCCTTCATAAGAAACAGTTCAAATGTGAAATTTCTCAAACCTTCAACTATACAGATTTTTTTAAACTATCTTAAATGCCATAAGGAGCAAACCTTAAATTGGAGACTTCAGGACACTCCTTCTGCCACAGCGGAATCGAACCTTTGCTTATTGCTTCGTCCATTCTAACACAGTTCTTTAATTCATTCGCGAAAACAAAGTACGATTCGGTAGAAGTGTGTATAGATACAACTGAAAAAAAATTATTTCACTATATTTCTCTCTGCAGATTTCGAATTCGTCTGTAATATGCAAAATATACACAAAACTTTGAGCTCTCTCAGACTTAATTTCATATCTGATACTTTTATGTCGATTTCCGTTATACAATGTGACCAACATATAAGAAGTAAACGTCGTTACAGTGCAGGTATCTTACGAGTTTGGAGGTTATGACCAGAGAACGCCTAATACCGTAATACATGTGTTTCACAGCCTTTGCCTATTTGCTTGTTGCAGGTTATACAACGTTCAGCGCTAAATTAATTTATACATCGATTTAAAAAAGTACAGCTGTCCCTCTATGTACCATGTAGGCGCTTTAGCAAATTATAAATCACTTAATACTTTTCTGCTACCTATGTATCTATTGAAAATCGATACTGTGGGTATTTTGTTAATGCCCAAGTCACTGTAGATTAGCCAGATCTAAATTTACATCACAATCAAAATATAAATTTCATGTGATATCATCAGAACATTAGTGGCCTTTGAACCCAGAACTTAGAGACCACCCAGAAAGAAAGTCTCATGGTTTTCCATCACAACATAAGAGTACTTTTCTCAAAACTGGAGAATTGATAATTTCCCTTATAAATGTCCTAATACCACATATTTTTTATCTAACTGAACATCATTTGAAAGCACCAAATATCTTACAGGTAAATTTAGACACACATGTTACACACTAGGAGTAGTTTTTGCAGGAAAAATTTAGCTACAGGAGTGAGTAAATTTGTTAAAAATAATCTAATATATAGCAGATAGATCCAGTGCAATTTTGCATGGAGCAGGACATAAAATGCTGTGCTGTACAATTTGATACAAATTTTTCTACATTATGTTTTTTAACAATATACAGAGCACCAACAGGTGACTGAAACATTTATTAACAAGTTAAACAACATTATGGACTACCTTTACAAACCGAAAACGGAACGTATCATCTGTGGGGATATAAATATTGACTATCTCTCTCAAAGCTGCTGTGGGCAATATCTAAATTCTCTTTTCGCAACATTTAATCTTACCTACAGTTAGTTTTCCCACAAGAATTCAAAATAGCTGCAACTCTGCCATTGATAATATTTTTGTAGATAATTACAGGTTAGAACACAATTCCATTAAACCGGTAATAAATGAGCTATCTGATCACGATGCTCAGCTATAAGTTATAAATAACATAAACCTTATTTCTAACCTTGACAATGATAAGAAGGTAACTAGAGTGATAAATGAAGTCACTTTAAATGAATTTATACAACATCTCAGTAATGAAGACTGGGAATTATTACTCAGTGGTGGTGATATGGATTCAAAGTTCAATTCTTTTCTAAACATCTTTTTAAGCATATTTGAAAAGAAGTTTTCATACTAAAACAGAGAAAAAATTGTCTGAAACCAATGTATAGATAACTAAAGGTATCAAAACATCATACAAATGTAAGCAAGCTCGTTACCTAAATAGCGGGTCCAGTAATAACCCACTACAGAAAATATTACAAAATTTTATCTCAAATCATTAAAGAAGCTAAACGCATGCATTACAATAAATTGATAATAGAGTCTGAAAATAAAGTAAAAACTGAAGATTTCCGTCTTCTGGGTTGTTGCGCTGTGTAGTCTGGTCAATGTTAACCAACGTTTCAGAGGTCATACTGCCTCCGTCATCAGGGCGATGACGGAGGCAGTATGACCTCTGAAACGTTGGTTAACATCGATCAGACTACACAGCGCAACAACCCAGAAGACGGAAATCTTTATACTCACCGCTGTGAGAACCTCAAGTCTTACAGGATTGGACATATTGGTGTGAGTTTCCATTGGAATGAAGTGGATGTCAGCTCTGTGATGCCAGAGTTCACCTAATTATTGTTCAAAATTCCATTCACCTTTATTATAAAGAACAGTTGTTTATTGCTGTTTAGGGAAATAATTGCTGTTTATTCTGAGACTCATATGAGAAACACAAATTCATTTTGTGGGAAAAATGCACAGTTAATTGTTAAAGCATGTGGTACATATAGTTATCATTATCATCATCATCATCATTGGCTCTACAGCCCTGTGTGGGCCCAGTCCTTCTTCAAAAGTTTCTTCCATCCAGCAGTTGCTTTTTACAGGGTGGGATTGTCAGCCCCATGCCCAACCCCCAACCTGGATGACCAGACCTTTGTATTTACAGCCCCTGGAGGTAGGGCAGCCCAGCTGTACCCCAAGGCACTAGGTAGCTAGGGTACATCGGGGCACCATTCCCCGTACCCACTGATGTGTGTCCCTGAATGGACATATAGTTATCACTGGGTTTTAAAGAGTTAAGCAGTGACAAGTAAATGGACGTACACAGTAATAGGTAGTAATACAGGTGATGGATGAATCTTTAATATAGATAATGATTTGTTTAAATGATCAAACATAACCATTTTGCTGCAGTATGATTTTGATGATAATGGTAATAACATTGATTATAATAATAGTGACTGTAATAGTGACAATAACAAGAACAACCACCATCATATATATTGAGTCACAGAAACAGTTTACCATTGTTTGGAACTCATAAATTACAGCTGGTATAACTATACCCTGCACGAAGTGTTTCGTCATGGTCTGCGACAGGAAGTAAAATTTCAGTCTAGCAGCAAGATTTGGCTCTGGTGTATGCACATGACTCCCCTCTGAAATGATGAAATTAATATTAAGGAAAATAAATAATAGTGATTGTGTTTATGCTTGAAATTTAAGCAGACATTTAACTAATGTAGCTCTAGCTATAACATGTTACCATTACCATTATGATTCAGGTAGAACTTACCCATAAGAAATGTGCAGCTGGAGAATGGCGAATATCAGAATTGGAGGGGGAGTTAAAACTTTCTAGTGAAGAGGTAGCATCGCTCAAAATACTACATCAAATCACTTGAGGAGAAAGTAGTCAATGTTACAAACCTGAAATATCAGTTGGAACTTGTTGAACACTGCTATACCCAGGCTCAACAAAAGATTAAGGTACATTTGTAACTGTACTTCAACATAATCATCATACATTGACCTTTGTTCCTCTCATTCCTCTCATAAGCACTCCACTTGTATTGTTGTGTCTTTTGTTTATCTTCTGTTGCGTATAATATAATATATCATCAAACTTGGATCAACATATGGACATAATGCAGAACAACTTTTTACCACAATTTTACCCAGTGGTTTGTGCAAGGTGGTGCCACACAACGCATTGCTATTATGTTGTTGGATTTTCTGCAAACTGTTCTCAGCCATTGGAGGACTGTGAATGATGAACAGAGACGCGTGTGAAAGGAAGCAGTTATCACCTATTTCAAGATCCTACCCAAGAATTTGCCTAGCGAGACTGAGGAAACACTCAAAATCTCTATAAAGGAAGCTGGAACAATGGATCTGTAAAATATGAAAGAGGACTACTAACCAAAAAACTGCAAAATTTAGTCCATGCTCAGAATTAGGACACAAGGGATTAATATGAGCTTGCAGAATTAATGGTAAATAACTGTGTAGATGAACTGGAATATGAATGGATTCTTCCTTGGGAGCATTCTGCAGCGAGTGAAGGATCACATATTTTGTATAAAGTGAAGCTTTCGTGGCAACCAAAGTTGATGAAAGACTCTCAGAAATCCAGCTGCGTCTGGTGGCTGAATGGTTCATTCACCATTCAGCCACCTGACACGGCTTGTTTCCCAAGAGTCTTTCATCGATTCCATGTTTCTTACACAATGTGATCTCCAGATCAGTATTCATTCTTTTTACCACACTAATGTGCCAGCTGAAGAAACAGAATACTACTAAATACAATGCTAGTCTGATTTTCTTAATCTCTTCCATATATTAACACCAAAATATACTTCAATATCTCAAGGAAAACCAAATTATGATAACAATGAAGTGTTAACTGTGGGCATATACAAGGTCTTAAAAAAGACACAGTAATTTATAAATGCCTATATTTACTGGTGAAATGCACTGTTATTAATAAATTTAGTGTCAGAGAACACATAACAGTTGAAAGTTTCAGATCTAAGTAAAAAAACATATCAGTACTTCAGCAGAGAAATTCAAACTTTCTTCTTGTAATTTCGTAACTACCTTATTCTTGTTCTGGATCATTATCCAAGGTATGAATGCTGGAATGCAGCATGCAAATAGTGGATATTTTTAAGAATGAAAACCACTTTTTAATAAAACTAGGAAACTAAACATCTCAGATATCGATTAAAGATGAAAGTATCATGAATATGTTTGCTCATGAAATGAAGAACTACATTTAAAATTTGCTGCTTGACTGAGGCATATTTACGGAGACTGCAGCAGGACTATGCCTAGCTGAGATAGTCCTGGTTGTGGAATACCTGCATCACGTAGGCAGACTTCACTTCACTTGTCTGCATTAAACTACTTAAGTGGCTGTGTGGATGTAACATTTATTTATTCCATCCATTATTTTATTTTTCCTCTGTACAAATCACGTCACTTTCATTTTCTGTGGGAAACAACAGTAACACTACATTTGGCACCTTGGTTAAAGTGATATTTAGCAGAAATGTAAAATAGTAATACTACATCTTACTACCACATTAAAAATAACATGTCCCATCTTTTATCACACTGTGCAAGTAATTTGTTAATTTGTTCCTTTCAGATCAGTGTCATGCACGTTATTTAAAACCAGAAATCATTCAGATCAATGCACGTGGCCACACCGCAGTCTCTGATTATGGGCTGTGCAAAATCTTCAATCGCCACACAAAGGTAAATTTAATATTCACCTTATCTTTTGTTGTTTTTACCTACAGGGTTACATAGGCTACATATGTAAAGGCTACATTTACCACTGTCTGTCTGGCAGTACTCTTTATTCAAGAGAGAAGTGGTTACAGGAGCCCAAAATCATTATGTACCGATTCTTAATGGAAAGAATTCAAATAAAATGTCACAAATTATTTCAATTTGAGGGGATGAACTCAGAACTGTAATACCAATAGCTCTATTAGAATTTCATAAATAGTTGCTCTTATGCAATTCATACACCATTAACATGCTGTCTACTATACCAGATATGAAATATATTAGATACATAAACATGGGTCTTACTTTGAGGAAACTACATAAGTGAACAAGTGGTTTAAAGAAAGGGCAATACTGAATACTTAGGGGGATAAAACAAGGGGCTAGTCTAGGTATAAAAAATTAAAATATTTTTGTTGAAACGGGCTAGTTTAGATTTTTATCAATAATTGAAAATATGTGGTACATACAACTCACCAAGTATTGTTATCATTGGGAAATTATGGAGTTTACTTACAGTGGGCTGGACATATAAGGAGAGAAAAATGCTACATAATATAGGTGGGAAAAACTCCTGCACGTTACTAACTTAGAAAACTGGGAAGCAGATTGGAATACAGCATTAAGATGGATCTTAGAGAAATAGGTTATGAGAGCAAGAGATAATGCAGTTGACTAATTTACATGACCAGTGGTGATCTTCAGTACAAGGTATGCTCAGTGCTTTGTTCCAGTTACCAGGCAGTTACTATCTAGTAGCTTCCTGTCTCATTTTTCTGTTACGCTTATTTAAAATGCTTTTTCCATCAACAGGACAGCCCCAGTAAAAATCATCCATTGGTGGCTTTAGCATCCAATAAGCATTCTCCAGGTATAAGAATCAACAATGAGATGGTAACAGATGCAAAGCAATTAGCTTGGTGCACAGGGGAGGAATGGTGAAACAAGGTTCGGTAGCGATAGTGTTAACTCAGGAAATATTTTTATAATTGTAATACTGATAACTTCATAAGTTTTATTTAAAATTATTTTTAAAATTATGTTTTAATTCTAAACTCCATCACAGTGGCAAAGAGAATCCCAACAAGATCAGCTGTGTTTGAACACTATACAAGCATTACAAATGGAAAACATTGTGTCAAGTGTACGATACAAGAAGCTGATGAGGAATAATACTGCAATGCCAAAATTAGTGCATATTCTGGCACTGATAAAAACGTACCTACCAGAGCATCAAATTTAAAAAGACACTTTCAGCGACATCATCCCAAAATTCTAAATACTGTCAATGAGAAAGATGACAGAAATAAGAAAACCATCCCAAGTACTTCAAAGCTAACAAAAGATCAGAAAAATACTCAGGCAGCAGTTACAAGATACTTTGCTAGTGACAAAGTTACTATAACTATGACAGCAGATAGGTTCAAGAAGCACATCATTGGACTGGTGTCAAGGAATGGTTTACCTCTATCATTATTCTATCATCCAGACTTTGTTGGTCTGAATGGAGAAATGGCACAGAAACTTGGCATTTCTCTGCAAAGAGGCAGCATTAGAAAAATATGGTTGAAGAAGCCAACATTGAAAGAGAAGAACTTCAAAGAACCCTCAAGGGACGCTTTGTGTTTCTCAAAATGGATGCCTGCACGTGCTATAGAGTAAACTATTTTGCTATTAATGTGCGATTTGTTGATGAAAACAATAAAATTGTGACTCCAACATTAGCAATAAAGGACACAGAAGCTCATCACACCAGTGAATATCCTGTGACGCAGGTTAAATGGTTTGACATGCCTTCTTTCTTAAAATTGGAGTAGGTTCTTCTGCAGTACCAGGTATCAGATTTGAAAAGTAAGGTTTCAGGTTCTCATGTCTGCAAGTATGAAGGTATTTTGCGATATTGGGCATCACCCTGTTGATTGTGGCAGAATGTGCGGCACAGTACCCCAGTACACAGCCATTCACTTTTACAACTTTACCCATTGCTGTGTTTTACATGGGGGGTGGGAGGTGGAGGTTTAATTTTAGAGTAAGAAGGTAGTTAATATTGTTACCGGCTGTGCTCTTGGCAATGGTTGATAACATGGGTTAGTACCTACTGCTACCGCCATATCGTTTCGTAGTTTCACAATAGGGGAAATGTGGTATTACAGTGCGAATTGCATGGAGCACTGAGCGTAAAGTTGGTATTACTCTATACTCTGTGACCGGATTTTGTAATCTTGTTTATTGCTATTGGATAATCTCAAGTCCATACTATCCAAGATGGCAATAGGAAGTGTGTGATTGTTGGTGAAAGAACAAGTTACATTCAAATAGAAATCTGTTTTTATAGCTTTAAAGGATTTTGTATAGCGCAACCTGTGGTGTAAAGTAATATCATAAAATGGGGAAGGGCTTTAATAATTATATGTGCAAGAAATTTTTTCATCCAGCGTCCAGAGACAATCTGAAAAGGGTAATGGTTAAAAATGTTACTTTTGTGTTCGGTTATCTTGTCAGAGTTGAACATTCAGCTTTATAGGAATAAGTCGAAGTACCTTTTTTTATCATCTTATTCAAATTATACTATACTATTGTCTACTCTTTGTTTGTAGGTCTGGATGGCAGAGCAAAAGGCAGAGTCGTATAAAAAGAAGCAAGAAGAATTGCGAGTTCAATATGAAAAGGAACAAGATTTGTACACAAATAAGTATGTTCTTGATGCACTTTCG
Source organism: Zootermopsis nevadensis (assembly GCF_977971745.1). NCBI lineage: Eukaryota > Metazoa > Arthropoda > Insecta > Blattodea > Termopsidae > Zootermopsis > Zootermopsis nevadensis. The sequence continues at coordinate 6,944,445 of NW_028259155.1, forward strand.
ACACTCTGAAAGTTGTAGATTGTAATTGCATGGTCTGTGGTAAATGTAGGGGTTATGTCTGAATTCATAGGACATGTGTTGAACATGACACCAAGTTACCAAAGGGAATGTTTTCACTAACGAAGAAAATGAGAAGTTTAATTGAGTCAAAATTAAGAGACGTTATAATTTTTTCCCTATTATTTCCTAATGAGATTGTATTTGATAGCCAGGGAACACAAGCCTTTATGTAATATACAAAGGCATTGTGTGATGCTTCATCATTATTCTTAAGTTTGGCACATGTGAAGTAATTGTCAGATTATGGTTGCATGAAAACAGTTTATAAGGTTATGATTTAGTTTATAGGTACAACATGAACAGGTAAGTTCAAGGCTGCTTGCAAGTTGGCGTGCAGTGAGTGTTGAGCATTGTGTAGTGAGCGGTTAGTGATGTGTGATGTCAGTTTAATAGTGAATATTGTTCTAGAAATGGCATTGGCTGCAGCATTTTTTCAGGTTCTTGTATCTACTACTGGTATAAGTGGTTCCATCTCATGCTCCTGATTGGTTTTCTATACATATCTGTTATGCATTCAGTTTAGTTTGTAAAAGAACAGTATCAAACTAACTGGTAATGGTAACAGCTATGATGCTTTTTCATGTTATGTTTGAAATTTTGTTCATGGTTGATGTACATTTGCAACAAGTGGTCTTGCTTACCCTTCAGAAAACATTATTTCTTGATATGAGCTAGAAAGTTTTACTTTCTGTTTGGACATGTTTTTACTGGCTTGACACATCCAGTATGGAGACTGAAATGGTAAACAATATAGTGCTGTCACTCACAATTCAAGGTGACTCAAAAAGACAACATAACCCAATGCTTTCTCACATCTCTACTGCTCAGCACTCAAGGTCAGTATACACACTTCTAAAATTTCTTGATTGAATTATTTGTGACAACACTCACCACATGCCAGTGTACATGCAAGCTAAAGTGTTTTGATGCAATAAGCTGAACTATTTGGACTTTGTCCATTTTCTTGGATATTTGTTAAAAAAGTAATGAAGATGATGGACAGTGTCCAAAATAACAGTCTAGGTTATTGCAACATGAATTTGGGGCTTGTGCCATATGCTCATTACACATTGCATTAGGTAAATTGAATGGTTTGTGGTAGGGCTAATAACTTAAGTATAAACATAGAGCCTCCTTTCAGCTGCAGGTTTATATGGTCACCAATCAGTAAGGCTATTCCAAAACCATTTCGTCTACCTAATACATTTTATCATTGCATAGGGAAGCTATCGCTTAATTTATGTTTAAAAATTAATAAGATTTTGATACAAAGTAACAAACATGATTCACATCAGGAAGAAGTAAACATGTCGCAGTTGCAGAGACTAATCAGTGTGATTCTTTTCTAGGGCAATACTGAGTAAGGAAAGCAAGGATAAGCTGAGTGTAAATTTCATGTATGAGCCGCCACCTGGTACGAAGAAAGAACGAGAAAGAGAAGATGATGAACCCGAATATAAATTTGAATGGCAGCGAAAATTTAATGCACCAAGAGAGGAGTATGTGTATTTTTTAATCTTATTCCTAACATAGGAGTTAAGAGATTTAGCAGTTCACTGGACCTGAATTAATCTTACTGGTTCTTCGTAGGTATCTGTGTGCATGCACGTCTCTTTCTTAACAACTATTGTATGTATCACCTGGAGGGTATGCAAAATTGTGAACATACTGTATGCATCAATGATTTGTAGCTGGTAAACTGTGGTGGAGAACGTAATTCATGCAATTGAAATTTCATGGGGTGTAGTGACTAGACTTTAAATTTCCTGTATGGTCAGAGATATTTCTCTTTGCTATCACATCCAGGCTGATAATGGGGCCCACTCATCTTTCTATACATTGGGTACCTTGCAGCATTTTTCAGGGGTGTAATGTGGAGAGAAGCTGCTTACTCACCTTCATCAATTTACCAAGGTTAACGCATGGATATTTACCTCCACTCCCAGATTCAGTTACGTGGTGTGTTGTATAACATGTTTGGTAGGGCACAAGCAGTAAGATGCTGAAGAGGGAGGGTAACAATGCTGTCTGCTAGTGGTAGTGGTGCACATAGGGGAAGGGCTTTCTCTTTAATGCTAAGCACAAAAACATAAGTACAGATTGAAGAACCTTTAGTGACAGCTGAACATTTTACCAAAACCTGCTATTCTATTTAATTCCCCATACTTTTCTGCAACTTTGTACTTGCTGCTGCTACAGTTGTTGTTATCACTGCTATTTTGTAAATCAAGTATAATTTATTCTGAAATGTCAGTAATAGGCTCCAGTCACATGTAATTCTGTTAGTAATGAAGGCGTTGTTGCACCTCAAGCTCTGATCTTACTTTGTGATGATATTGAACTGTTCCTCAGCTAGTTTCATAGCATCATCTAGATGGAAACTGACATTCTTTCTGGCTAAGTATTATTTAACCGACGCTCATATCAGTTCAGTTGGATTACGATCAGGGTGATATGGCAGCAAGCAAAGGACAGAGTAACCATGTTTGGCAAGCAGAGTGGCAGTTTTGAATATCTTGAATTGTAGTTTATGTAATTTAATTAAAGAATAGAATTCAGGCTCACACATTCGATCACTGAAAGGAATGCCGCGATCTGAAAGCCAGTTGATCGTAGCACTTTTTTGAGATGAAGGAGTTGGAGCCAGATTCAGTTTACATTATGATAAGCTGCACTGTCCACTACTAATATCAAATTTGGCAGAATGTTTGGAATTTACTTCATTTTAAGCCATGTTTCCTAGATATTAAAATTTATTTCCTGATGATTATTTACAAATTTTGTCCCTGATTTAAACATTAACAAAGCTTTGGAATGAAGCCATTTTTACTGCCAGCTTGTGTGATGATAACTTGCTGTCCTTTGTAGACAGATGCAAGTAGACCTGTATTCTTAACCTTCACTCCAGGCATATATTTTATGTGTCAGGAGTGTGGTCATTTTCTTCGTGCAGATGATAGAGTGCCCCTCAGTTCTCCAAAAACTTATGTTTCTCAAATGTGCTAATCTTGTTGCAAGAATACCATCCATTTTGATTGCAACTTCTCTTTTCTGATATTTTTCAACCTGAAGCCTAAATCTTTAATTATTTTGCAGAGCCCAATTCTAACCACTGAAATTAACCTTCTTGATGAGTGCTGTTAATGATTATAAACAGGACACTTACCTCTTGTATCGTGATGTTTGTTAATTGTTCCTTGAATTACAGACTAGTAAAAATTATCTTTTCGGTTTTAGTTTTAGTTTTCCTTGGCTGTTTTTTGCGAGGTCTGTTGAATGCCTCCCCCACTTATCTGTTGTGATCATATTATTTTAAAGTGAACTTTAGACTACTAAAATACACCAGTAGCTTCAGAAATTTTGTTTAGTATTTAACGTTAATCACCTTGCTGCTGTCAACTGTATGAACACTAATCACCATTTCCCTACTCAAGCTGTGTATTACTTTATGTTCCCTATTTCCTTTGCACTTCTGCCCTCATCTTTCATTATGTTTGTGCTGAACAGAAACATCAGAGAAAATCATAAGCCAGATTATAAATGGGCCAGTCAACACATGATGTTGACTCAGTCTCAGCACTTAGGATACTAAGCTCCACTTACCTCCCACCTTCTGTTCCAACACAAAAGCTAATCATGTCCACCAAACAAACTGCATTATTTGCAGAAGTTATGGACTTTAAGGTATGGGAGAGGTAAGAAGTGTAAGACTAACATGTTTGCAGCCCAAAATAAGTATGTAATTCCCTTAACTGTAGATCATAGATCAAAGAGCTGGGTTGCCCATGCTCTGAAGCAGAACTCTGACGTGTTCTTCTTCATTTAGAAAATTAACCTGTGGAGAGATGTATTTGGTAGTATGCTAAATGTAAATATTTTCCATTTTTCAGTTACTGCAAAGGTGATTCAGAAATCAGGGATCAACCATTTGGCATCCAGGTTCGCAATGTGCGGTGCATCAAGTGTCACAAATGGGGTCACATTAATACAGGTAAGGAGGCAGGCTTAGTGTTTAGGCACTCTGTGATGACGGAGAATGTGTTTCTTATGAGAAATTAGCTGATGTTAGGCTTTGATGGAGATTTCATGTTATTGTTGATTTTGCTCATGGGTGTTGACACCAAGCAGGACCTTCAGTCACTTCATTCATACCCTCAGCTCACTGGTGGTCAGCTTTGATGTGGTACTGTATTGCTCCTCGGCCAGGTTTCTCTTGAGGAAATATTGGACCAACACTTTCGCAAAGATGGTTCTGTGAGCAGGAGGATGGAGTGGGCATGGGGTCTTCAACTATCCCACATCATAGCCAACAACTGTATAACACATTCTGAGGCACAGGTGGTGTTTCTTAAGGTTTGTGGGCAATACCTTTGTTGTCTGACAACATGATCCTGTGAAGTTCCACAATTTTCTCTTCCATCTAAACAGCATTCCTCCAAAGATTCAGTTCACTATAAAGTGGGAACAGTGAGGTCACCTGCCATTCCTGGCTGGACAGTGACATTTACAGAGTCATAGTCGGTTCTTGGGTACAAACTACAAGAAGTACTTGAATGGATGCTGTATTGCATCACCATCTGGCCCAGAATTTTGGCATTCTCTGAACCATTATACTTTGGGCAAGCAACATAAACGTACATACTGAATTGGTTTGCCGCAGAACTTCCAAGGAGAGCAGATCCACAGAATGTTCTGCTCCAGGGACTGGCTCAGTGAAACAGCATCCAAACAAACCCATCAGCACAGCTTTTTATCATTTGTGCAGAATCTGTCCATCGATGATGGCAAAATACTGGTTTGATACTACATCCATCTTATCATGACAGCCTTGGTATGGGGCTTTGTTCATAGGTGAGATTGGTCACATAATAGAAGAATGATAAAGGAACAGCAGAGAGACCTCTGGCTCTGCTATGCTTTGTTGGCAGGACACTTGGTCAACCAGGGCCACCAGATACAGTTTGATGACACGGTGGCACAAAGCTACTGTATAAGCCAAGCGTCTTCAATCCAAACACTTGAGGAACACAGGATGCCACTGAGGGCCAGTAACAGCTGCACCAACTATATAGTTTGCGCCATGCATCTATCCTCACTAACATTTGACCACATGGGGTGTGACCACCATACCACTATGGGGTCCTCTATAATGGCTGCTATTTTGGTGTTCTTTATGCTCTGACATGAGGAAAGAACAATAAGGGCCTTTCCTTACCTGACTCTCTGTCTGTGACATCTTTGAGTAATGGACTGGAGGATTTCAGAATTCTGATGTATTGGATATGGCAGTGATTTTCAGACTGATCTTTCTGGACCTTGCCATAATGATTGTAATATAAGCCAGTCATTGTGTCGGATAGTTTTGCGATTAGTGTGTTACCTGTGTAAGATCTGAAGTTCACATTGCAACTTATCGCAGTGAAGTATTGCTCATGGCAATGGAGTTGTTACCACAGCTAACATGGCTTGTCATGTGAGAAGACATCATTGAAAGATGGTGTCTGGAGTTGATTTATAAGTTTCTACATTTCACCGATAGTGAGAGTATTCATACCATGGCCTTCCAAAACTTTGAGGATTGTCTGCCAGGCCAAGGCATATCTGTAAGTCTGTGGAAGAGCCATCTATGAAACAGTTTCTTCCACATTGAAATTTATAATGCAGACATTTGAATACTGAGACAGTTACAGAGTTGCCTGTCATACCAGTAGATATGAGTGAGAAAAATTATGGCAGTTTTTGTGAAATCCTGGAAGGAACATTGCAAGGCATGTCATCTCAGTCCATTAGTCTGGTAGAATAGAATACAGGAATTGAATTATACCAGCTTGTTTGGTCATTGTAGGAATGCTGTTGAGTACAAAGTTTGATCTGAAAATATTGCTGTGCACTGTATTTGTGAGGGACACAATGAAGTGATGTGAAAAGTGTGCTGTTGGACTGTGTTTGAACTGTTTTGTTGACACCGTAAGCCTAGCTCCTTTCTTTAAGAAAATAAAGTAGGTTAGAGAGGTATATTGCAGAAAGTAATATTGAAGATTGTGTTTGTATTTTTGGTACAAGTGAGATTGTTTTTGTTTGCAGATAAGGAATGCCCGATGTATAATCAGGCATCAAGTTCAGACCAGGCTGGTCCTTCATTGGATCCATTGATTCTTGTCCAACAAATGAGAGAGGACGGTCTTGCTATGAAGAGGAGTGCTCTTAGTATTCCACAACAGACGAGATTCTCTAGAAATCAGGTAAGATATGTAATTAAAATGTTTTGTTTATAGCTTGTGCCAAGTTTTGTAAGTGTTTAGCACATTTGGAATTAGGGTACAGCAAGAAACCCAAGCTCAGCAGATTCAGAAACTTACCATCTCAGTGCAATGAAATACAGTGGATGAATGTAAGCTGAGATGATTGTGACAGACACTCATTCTGGTATGAAAGCGTCAGTTCATGTGTAATAAATAATCCTGATGCATCAAGGTTATGATTGTGTTGACAGCTTTTTATTATGGTCTAAGACTAAAATAAACATGTAACAAGTGCATGTACTGTTTTTTTGCAGGACCTTATTCCAAGTGAAGATGAGGAATCAAAAAAGTCTGAAATAGAAGTCTTGAAGTCTTTATCAGTGAAGCAGAAACAAAGGCTGCTTAGGTAAAGTATATCATGGCTTGTATAGTTTTCCTTTGGAGTTGCATGAATGTGCTAGCCTTTTATCATCCAGTAGCCATCAGTTTTTTCAGTTATGCTCTTCTGTATCTTTCCATGGAGGCTGTACTAATGTGCAATTACTGAAATGTTCCTTTAGCCCTGTCAAGAATGAGTAGGAGCTGACCCCCCCCCCCCCCCCCCCCCCCCAAAGCGACCTATATGGCATGTAGCGGGACTGCTTTTTACCTACAGCATTGCAAGGACTTTTGTCATGATTGACAGCAAAGAATTACCACTCGGTAGCAATTCCAACATTGTTATGTTTTACAAAATTAGTAACATTTTTATTTTTCTTATACAGTGATGCAGCTGCATCTTTCAAGTAGAATATCTTTCTCATTTTGTTATCCAGTGTCTTGACACACTGAATCTTCTGTAAAGCATAAGATGTGCATGTTGTGTTCAAAGTCCTGACTTTGACACAGGTATTTGCTCATCACTCACAATTCAACATCTTCATAATGTCAAATTGGGCCATGCACTGTTAATGTAGGTACAAAAAAATGAGCACAGCAAGTGTAATCGACCATGGGAAAGAAATTTCCATCCGTAGTTCAGTCATCTGAAACTTTCCTGGTATGATACAGAAATTGTTCTTTTAAATATACATGTCTGAGACATGGGTTGGAAAAAATAAGCTGAAATGTATGCAGTATATAAAGAAGACAGCGACTTCTACCTCTTCACATTTTAATAGTTATTGTTTACCCAGCGTTTATTACATAACTAGAAGTTGTATGTATTCTTAATACAGATTTACAAAGTGTACTTATTAATATATTTAAAAAAATTGAGAAATCAGTTATGTAATTACGCAGTTAAGTGTGTTCTTTTACGCATTACATATAAACCAAATTTCATAGACATATGCTCATTAGTCTTGGTGATACAAGAAATCAAGTGAGAAACAGCCTGTGTCCTCAAATTAACTGTTACTAAGCACAGTATTTTGCTATTTTACTTGGGTCGTAACAGCCTCTAATCAGACCAAGTTTAATTAAATTAGAAAAAACATTTGTTGAGTTGGCACGTACTGTCTCTTTGGTTGCAGTGTGTAGAATGTTGTAAGTGGTATTGTTTACTTTCCACTTTGTTCCAATGTCTTGCCACAATTTTTATACGGTATTAAAAGAAATTATATATATTATATCATACTTTCTGTAAATGTATATTCAATTTTCTTGTCTCTGTTTATTAGGAAACTTGACAAACTCTTGAAGAAGAACAAGAGGAGAAAATCCAAGAAGAGGAAAATGAAGAAGTCTAAACAGACATTGAAGGATGGTGAGAGTGGTGACTCCAGTTCAAGTAGTGAAACATCTAAGGAAGAAATTAAATCACATAAGGAGAAAAGGAGAGTGAAGAAAGACAAAAATAAACAAAGAGAAAGGCATTACAAAAACATAGTAATCAAAAAGGAATAATCAACATTGAGCAGTGCATCAGTCACATAATAAGACTCTGGATAAAGTTCATGGTCGAAGCATTGATTTTGCTGGTCACCTGAGTATGCACCTAGTGGCATCAAGCAACTTGTAAGAGAACGTCTAATGGGGATTATAGGAAGACTGTCAGACTGAAGGTAAGACAGGATAGATTTGTAAATGAAGATATGCACAGCAGTGAACTCTCAGAGACATAAAAAGGACAGGTGAGGAAAGTGATTTTTCAGGTGGAAAGAAACACAGACAATACAATTTACGTTGCTCTTCATTGTGTATGATAGAAATTACATATTCTTGTTGTATCTTGTAAAAATGTAATAAAGGAGTATATGGATGTTAAAATTGGTGTTCAGTTTCTTAGAAAGGAAATTCCAGACAAAGAGAACAAAAAATATATTTTCCAGCCCAGTCAAACTAGAGCCTCGGACACGTTGGCCTTAACCGGGGCAGGGTCCTGGCCCTCGCCCTAGCTGAGCCAACCCAAGCTCAGGAGAGCGTGAGGTCAGGTCGGCCTGAGCGCAGATCATGCCAGCCCTAGTCCAGGCCCGACTTTGCCTGCATTGGGCATGGTATGTACTTCCATTCTTGTAAGAAACACCATGCTGTCTGTCCACCATGACATCAACACACCTACCCATTCAAAATTTTACATAAGTACGTAGAAGACTGAATATAAACCGACCTCAACTTAATCTCCAATTTTCTTACATTAAACTTTCATTTACGTCTCCAAATCTACCACTAACATAGAACACAGGCTATGAATTCCATGCTCTATGCAGCCATCCTGGGGTCTCGGGTTCGATTCCCGGCGGTGCCCGAATTTATAACTTGTGTCGGACAAGGCCGTGGTCTAGGCAACACGGAGTTTTCCTCCGGGGGCTTCTTCCCCGGTTTCTCCGTGGCATCCCAACAATTACTCCATTCACACACAGAAGAAGGCAATGGCAAACCACTTCTGGATCATCTGCCAAGAACGTATATGAACAGGTCCCAGTCCGAGAAAAGGATGGAAGGATCCTGTTCATATGGACCTGTCGTCAGACAGAACACTAAATAAATAAAAAAAAATACACAGATTAATAATGAATGTGTTGCAGCTTCAGTACAACATTTCAACTACGGATGTAACCTCATCTTCGTATCGCCAAAGGGGAAGACTGGATGGGTGGGGAGACCAGCTGATGTCCCTGAAGCAAGAAATACCTTAGTACAGAACTGACATGCTCATTTGTACAAATGTTCTATGAATGGTTGGCAGTGTAAAATTAATTGTGTGTGCCCGGTATTTATGTGAAGGGCCAGTGAATGTCAACACACCACACACATCCCTTACTCGCAGGCAGAATGTGGATGTGCTGACAAACTCAGCAACCAAGTTTTTTCTACCTGCCCTACTCTTACTTTTACAACTTGTCAATCAATTAAGTTTTTAAAGTTAAGATAATATAGTTGCGTCATATTGTGAAACCATATATTAATTAATTATTCGGTTTTGGTCCGTCTAATCACAATTCAAATTTAAAATTTAATATTTACAATTAAGATAATTAAAATATCATTTGATGTTCCTCATCGAACAATCGATTTACATTTTGGAACATCTTTTTACAACATGTTTCGGTTTCTATATAAACCATCTTCAGGTGTAAAAGTTAAAATTATAAACTTAAAACCTAATTACAATTTCTGATACGCAACTTTTTGGTGATGTTTACTTCCAGATTCATTTTTACATATTGGAGTGAATGTTTTTGGAATGAATGTTTTTTGATGTTCTACATCGGCCTGTAATGCAAATGATTTAAAGAAATATTAATGAATATGAAATAATATAGAAACAAAATAATATATTGGAAAGTAAAATTGAACATACCAAAGATGAGAGTGTAGATACATCTTGATGTGTCTGGAAGCACTAACGTATCCGAACAGATGTGGTTCACTACTGATCGTGGTTGCTTGTAGGGAGGGTAAATATGTAAAAATGAATCTGGAAGTAAACATCACCAAAAAGTTGCATATCAGAAATTGTAATTAGGTTCACGAGGCGTTTCCACGCAGATGGCCAACATCGACATTATTCGCTACTTCTTTTATTACGTTGAAATCCACACTGACGACTAACGATGACTTCGTTTAATATCTAAAATCAGCAGACAGGTTGCCATGACAGTTGATGTAGGACGCTTATTGTAAATGGTATTTAAGGCAAACTTCATATCCTTCGTCGATTCCTATTAGAACTTACATTGTACATGAGACTCAGCATGTGAGTAATTTATATATTTCTTATTTTTAATTCAGTCTTTCGGTCTTCTTTTAAAAAAGGGTTCACAGCAATGCAAATGAACACGAAATAACGAGGCGTGCGTAAGAAATGAAAAATGAACCTTATAGCATGCAGGCCGAGATTGTTGCACGCGACCGTCGCAGGTATGCTTTACAAATTCCAATCTTTCGCGCAGCTGTTAGTATTTTATATGAGCACCTGCGTTTCATATTTACACATTCTTTGTAGTTAAAGAAATACAAATTGAATTACTCCAAGTTATAATTTGGTTAAATTCCATCATAAATGTAAAAAGTCAATGATTAATATTAAATATTTTCTGTGTAAAAGGAAATGAATTTAAAAGTAATGAAAAGAGGCTTGAAGTAAATTTTGAAAATTAATTTTCCGTTGTTTAAAAATAACGTCGTATTTTATTATACTTGTTTAATTTTAAAGACGATTTTTGAGGGGCCCGCTCACTGATGAACCCATCGCACCTGGCCCAGACTAAATGTTTCCTTCCTTCGAATCCCGATTATTCATTTTCACCAATGAGAGACCAGAGGAAGGTCAGAACTCTGGAAGAAGTGTCCTGAGTTCGATTTCCTTCAAGGGCGGTTCCTGTAGCTCCGAAACTAAGCGAGGTAGAACAAGGGCGCCAGGATCAGAGTTTTTGCTTCGAAGAGGAGATTTCGGAAACGAAGGCCTCGACACTGAGTTCGACTCCCGACAACGATGGTTTCTCTTGACAGGAACGCAACCGCGATAAAAGAATGACGCCAAGGCAAAATTCTTTCGTTTCGGAGAGGAAATTGCAGGTTCTAAGGTCACAGACAGATACAGTCCTCGGTTCGAGTCCCTCTTAAGATGTTGGTTTCTGGGGTATTTTTTACGGGCGTATTAAACGACGCACGTTTAATGATGAGGCCTGTAAGCTACCGGGTGTTTCCAAATTAAGCTGCTAATTCTGTGTGGTTATAGTACACCATGTTTTTTTATTTATTCATAGTTTATTTAACGACGCATTTTCAGTAGCTCCGAGTAGCATAGGAGCATTAAATCCATTGATAAATCCTCGTACATACGTAACTAATTTTATTATTTGGAAACACAAAACTAGCTTCATTTTGAATTACTGTTGACAAACACGGCTGCTACCAGATGTCTCAAAAGTAAAGTGCCGTACAATTTGTAGGGTTACCCAAATATCAGAAAAGTTTTTGTGGTAATATAATTTACCGCATTCGACCGACGGCTGAATAAAGCACGTAGTTTGGCGGATAGAAATAAAAAGTGTATGAAAATGTGCCCCATTGATAAGTGCTTGTGCACACGAATGTTTTTAAAGCACTAGACTGACCGCCAACTCCCGATAATTGGTTTCTTCGCCTCAAGCGTGAACTGTGCGTGCAAAATCGAGAAATTAGGCTGTTCTCTTGGGTGACGTCAGAGCCCTGAAGCTGTTGGTCCAGGCGGAGATAAGGCCTACAGAGGGAGGACTTCCAAGTTTTTACCCCCACGGCCTCCTTGACCGTTTTGAGGCATTTGCGGACATTGGCCACGAGGGCTGAGATACACGTAGTTTGATGGGTAAACCTGTTAGAAGGCGTTCACCATGACTTATAAGGTAGTGTTTATTGTTGTTCCTTCAACACTCCATCAACTGATAATGTTGGGTATCCATTATTTAAATATGACAGGATGTTATGAATGATGGATCGCGGGAGTACATTCTGTGCTTGCTTTAAAGTAACTGAGAAGAACCAAGAAGCTGTGGGTAGCCAGTGCCAACATGTTAGTTTACTGCGATTGGATGAAGCCGATATTTTGGGCGTGTTTTAAGAGGGGACAGGAATTGGATCTATTTTTTTTTAGATTATGGTGCCACAGAATTTCAATAATCTCACAGGCGGCTTCAAAAGGCGGGTGCTAAGGTTGTTATGAATTGTGAATGGGACAGGCTGAATGTGTAAAGGGATTTGAGGAACTGCTAAGGAATTTGCCTTCGACAAGGTGGGGATTGTGTCGTTGTACGAGATTCGAACTTAAAATCGCTTGGATAACCTGTCAGCTTTGTCTTGAGTACTTCGTGGTTTTACTTTCGTTAAGTTTGAGAATTTTCTGGCGTTGATTCTGATTCTGCCTCAGATAATTCGTTGATACGATAATTGTTCCTGTGCTCAAGCGTCTTCTTCACGCTGCGGCCTGCTTTACCCTCGGTGGTCAAGGGATACCAGGCTAGGTGGGCCCCAGAAACAAGACTGGTCACAGAGAGGGAGGGAACTTCGCCCCATAGTCCACATAAAACCAGGATCATGATAGACTATGGCCGCCAGATACGGAGTGTTTCGAATAAGTATTCACGTACAGCCGACAATGGGTGATTCCCGGACTTATGTGTTGGGCTTGGGTCTAACAATTTCCAACTGTTGGATTAATAAATTGTTCCGAAATGTTGTCCGTGTCTTTTGACTGGGACGGAATATTTGCAACGAACTAAGCTGGACTAAGCGCAATCAAAGGTAAAAGACAAATGACTTGTTCTTATGCTCATCTGCTTTTTAACGCGACGCATGCGATATTATCATTTTTGTATGTTGGCTAATATATGATACGTGAGAATTATATTTTTCATATATGCCTACAATTTGTACTTGACATTTTGTGTCTTATATTAATCCAAAGTTCGTTCCAGAATCTCTATTTTTTTGAGGGAGGATTTTAATAAAGAATATTGTGAATTCTATGTGAATTAGTACGCCGAATTCCGCTGGGCTGACACAAATCTAATTGCTCCTTAAACAGGCTTGCAGTGCACTCTGTTCACACCAGATTTAATGAAGAAATGTTGGCTGATTTGGTTACTGGATCAGAGGGACAGGTTCGTATGCAGCTCGTAAAAGTAATGGGTAAAATAAATTTTACCAGCCGTAAATGATCACTCCCCCCCTCCCTCTTTGGTTTCACTGCCTCATTTCATTCGTGGTCTTGAACTCTGTGTTCCATAGAGCGTTCTTTCACGCAGGCGAAACCTAACCAACTAAAATCAATATTATTGTGCTTTAGCGGGTGCACTCTATGGAGTACTCTTGGTACTATGAACAGAGGACCGTTCATGGTTTTTATGCCATCTTTCGGGAATATAAAGAAGTTCAACCGGTTTTGGTAGCTCTATCAATAAAGTGAATTAGCATTATGATCTAATTTACACCCAATTTCCGAAATTTGACATTTTAGACTCCCAGATTCCTTTTGGGGCCCGCAGTAGCCGCGCGGTCTGAGGCATGGGACTTGTGCCGCTTGATCGCCAGGACCGTGAGTTCGAATCCCACTCAAGCCATGGATGTTTGTCCGAGTTTTTCTGTGTTGTGCTGTCCTGTGTACAGGTAGAGAGAGGCCTTGCCAAGGGCCGATCCCTCGTCCAGGGAGTCCTACCAAATGTCTATACATCAAGCCAACGAAAAGTTGGGACCCGCAGTGTTGAGGCACTTGGAGAAGGGGTAGTTCCCAGTATCACCAGATTCCTTTGGCCGTATAATCAGTACAGTTATGCCTAGAATTAGGAAGTTTAATCTTGAATCGGTATTTAGGGGAGACCAAGGCAAGTTGCTTGTGCATCTAAATGTCGTACAAGGGAATGGTTCAGTTGGTCAAGTCAAAAGGCGCTTGTAAGGCTGTGAAGGACTTGATAAATCACACACCCAATAAATACTATATAGGAAAAAAGAAGCACTTCTGTGACAATTATAGAGCACAGATTTGTAGACAGTTTTATCATATGCATTTTGTGAGCTGTGTCTGATTTATGATATATATGAGCCTGTGTATCAGACGTTTCTGAAGTCCTTCACAGTCTTACCAGCATCTGGCCCACAGACTTCATTGGAATCGACACAATGCTGCTAGACATGCTGCTGTCATGTTGGACACATTTTGTGCAACCTTGTACGGTGTGTTGGCAGCTCATATTTTGTGTGGTGTCTGATAATGATAAAAATATCATTTGAGGTTATGATCTGACCACGTGGACTATACGCTATTAAGGAAAATAATGTGTATTTATATACTTCTAAATTTAGATCTTATGCCAGTTGGAGTGCAAATAGAAGTGTAAATATCATTGCTGATATAGGACCTTTGTTCCATTTTTGTAAATGAATTAGTAAAGTACAAGTTTGCACCAGAGAAGACTCAAATATTCTTTTCTTTGCACCTTGTTGTTATGCTGTTATGTATATAGGAACAAACTTTATCACACACAATATATCATCATCTTCATCAATGTATAATTAAATTCTGGGCATCAAGTTTCAGCCACTGTGGACTGCCTTTGGTCCATCATGGACACATTTCTTATTCTTTACTTGCCACTGTCAGAAATTATGTATTAGAAAAATTAAAATTAAATTAGATTTAGAAATTAGAAAATCCATTCACATTCCGGCACCTATAAACCTAGCCCCACATACCCTATTGGCATATTCATCGCCCTGATGACGGAGGCAGTATGATCTCTGAAACGTTGGTTAATATCGATCAGACTACACACCGCAACAACCCAGAAGACAGAAATCTTCATAATCACCGCTGTAAAAAACCTCAAATCTTACATAGAAACAACAAGTTGTGCATATAAAACAAATAACACACAGTCCTATAATTAGTCACATCAATCAGTAATCACAAGTTTAGTTATTCAAAATAATTAAATATAGACCATATTAAAATAATTTTGTACAGCACAATGTGTGTGTGTTCATTTTGTAGTGTCTCTCCATGCGTCATCATCTGAAGGATGTCAGGTGTATGTGTGTGTGTGTATTGTATTGGAGACTGTAATGTTGGATGTGTCTCCTTTAGACTGTGACTCCTACCCAAGAAGGCACCAAGAAATGAATACACACTTATCGCGTCCCAGAGGGCCAAAAAATGTGCATGCCTACATGTGAATAGTTTTTACAATATTATGTTAATTGCCAGACTGCAGATTACAATTTTTAATTTTAATTTTCAACTTACTTTTTAAATATTTGTGATGCAAATTTATACACATTGGAAAGTTACATATAACCCTGTTTCATAAAAGGAATTGTTTGCATAAGGGCCTGGAAGTGATGAGTGATTGAAACACGCCCAGATTTAATTTTACATTGTTAATAATACAAAATATATTGTGTGCTGGAATCTTTGTTCTGGTTACAGACGGAGAAAACTGTTAGAATCACAGAATCAGTATGTGTTACAAATGGCCTATTACAAACTACATCTGGTGTTAATGTGGAGGTTTAAAATCTACAGTGACATTTATGCAGAATGGAGCAATTTCAAGCCGACGTACTTTCTGGAAACGGATAGCGTGAACAGATTTTTGCATTTCTCTTTTTTTACGCTCCTCCCAAAAGACCCAAGGATGTTCCAGCTTTATAGTCTTCTAGTTAACAATTTTCCTGTGAGTATAAATCCATACATATTTATCCCTGTGGTCAAGTTGGCAAGGAAGCTGTGAAGGAATTTCTGAACTTCTTCTATGATGTGACACATTCTATAAAATAAAATATTAAGCAAAGAAGGTAGTGAGGTGAAACACTCCTCGCATATAGTCTCGCCTAACAAATTTTCAAAGAAATTTTTCCACCTATTCACAATTTCTATTAGATCTGAAAACAAATTGCCTTTATCATTCTTTACCAAATTGGTCTGAGGTTGGTATCATTTTTTAAAGTTATTAATGCCTCTGTACAGGTTTCTGATATTTTTTTCCTTATTATTTGTCTCAAGTTCAGCAAATTTGCCCTTCAGGTATTCGCTTCTCTTATTCCTAAAAGTTCTACTAACTTCATGTCTCACGTTACATAGATTATCCGCATTTGTTTTGAAATTTTGTTTGCTTCCTTCGAACTATTACTTTTGAACATTCTTCATCAAACCACAGTTTATTTTGCTTTCTCCTGTAGTATCCTAGTTTCTCTTTGGTTTAAATTCTGATGCAGTTTCTGACATTTTCCCATTCCCTGTTGATGTCCACACTTTCATTATCTTCATTTGTCTCTAAATTTTGAAACCTATTCGAAATTTCAACTTGATATTGTTCCTTTGCCCCTCCCCCACTTCATTTTTTCAAATTAAATCTTTCTGTGTCAAAATTTTGTTTAGTTCGTCTACTTACTGAAAGCTGCTCCCTCACTTTCGCTATCACCAGATAATGATCAGTGTCACAATCTGCTCCTCTGAAAGACCTCACATTAATTATATTTGTGTGCCTTCTATTATCTACTAAAACATGATCTATTTCTACACCCTTTTAAGATAATAATGGAAAAAATAAAAAAATAAAAATAAGGAGAAAATTTGAAAACGCAAGCGTAAACGCGGCACAGGAAGTTGGTACCCAGGCGGCGCCAGTGTCAGTGTCAATTAATTCTTCCTCGATTTACGCTGCTTCAGCTAACGACCCTGAAGAAGTGGAATGTAACCCCGGCGTAAATCGGGGCATGGTGTAAACGTGATTGGGTAAGATGAATTATGTTTGTAGCTACCATATGATAGTCAAGAAACTCGGATATTTTAAAACACCTAGTCGTTACAAAGTGATAACTTATTTAACATGTTGCCAAACTGTGATCATACTGAAATGGGACAGGGAAATTTATCTTTACCCTTATAGCAAGGCCATGAAAAATTAAGTTTGTGGGTTGCATACATCCTCCTCTGTATGTAACCCATGTGTTAAACATTAATTTTAAATGTAATTAACATTCCTGAGCAGCAGCATGTGCTCGTTGCATATCTCCTTAAATAAAATATTTGTGGTGAAATCAGTAATTTACAGGTTCACATAAAGAAAAACATGCAGATGAAATTAGCTGAATTAAATATTCTTGAAAATACAGCTGTACTGGATGCAAAATATCTGTAAGCATGAGCTGTCACACAAAGAGGGGAAAGGGCAAGGAGGCAGCAAAATGCCTTACGTTACTGCTTGCCCTCCCTCCCCATAACTCAGCTGGCTAGAAAATAACTTGTGAATTTCTAACAGTCAAACACTCAGAGATTCTTTAAAGCCAAGAAAATGAACAATTTCAGATATATTAACAACTTGTGCTTACATAATGCTCGACAGAATTGTATTTCCAGTACTAAATTGTATTGTAAGTATAGCAACATGAAGATGGCTGTCGTGTGGGATGTGGCACTGCGTAGTCTGGTGCTACCACATACAGAATTCTGGTTGAAAATGGCTGCTCAGGGATCTGTGCTGGGACCATCATTGTTTATTTCCTGAGGGTGCCATTAGCGAGGTATTCCCCGGGGATGACGAACCTCCATACGTGGCTGCCCTCTCAGGTCATGATCTGGATCTTCCCAAGGCAAGCTGAAACGGGAACAGACTAATGGTGAAAGCCATGCTCTGGGGAGGGGGATGTAAGATTAAAGGCTACTTGAGTAAGGGACCTCCTAGCGCAAACACCTGGATTCCCTTTGTCCCTTCAGGAATACAAAGTGTTTGTGTAGTTCTTAGATGGTGGATGATAATGAGAGAGACATACATGGCTCTTAAGTTAATGAAGTTTTAGATCTAATAACATCTGACTGTGATCAGCTTGCTTATAATAATAGTAATAACAACAAGAACTCAAGAACAATAACTTTAAACGTTAACTGAATGACATTTAACAAAATGTGTGTTTAAATGTCAAAATATTAAAAACTAGATTATAAAAAAGTACTGGGATTATGTATATGATTCTAATGATTTGTTATGGCTATAGCAGTAACTAATACCTAATTAACATTTATTAAATTTGTTATGTTACTGGAAATTACACTTATTAATGTAAATATAAATCCACTTGAAGTTAGAAAACAGAACACGAACACTGACTTATCAATGTGAACACAAACAATTTGATAATAAAAATATACTAATGCTTACAAAACTCATCCTTCTCAGGGTTCACAGTGGATGGTACGACCAATGTCCACTGTTGCCTCTGCACTTAACTTGAGGGCATCACCCGCAGCTGTTGTCTTTATGTCTGGATCCTTGTTTTTACTGGTTTGGTGAGTACAGGTCATTCTAAAGTATGGTCATTTTCGGGGTATTTGACGCCTCTCGCTCAGTCATGATCAATCTGAAAATAATGTACCTTATTAGCAACTGAGAACAAAACTTTTAAAATATGCTTGGTATCTTGTAGGCTGTTCAGAGTGCATTAAAGCTGGCGACTGTGCCAGAATATAGGCGGTTAGTCCAAGAGGATTTTGTGGCAAATGAAGTGGAACGGGGAGAGGTTTGTTTCTGAGAGCCCTTCAGTCTTTCACTGTCATTATCATTCTGCCGCTCCTGCATAATTACTCGTGTGTAATCTGGGGGATAGAAAACAGCCCTATAAATGGCTGCAGTTCCACAGACACGCAGTCTCAACCTGTCGCAAGAATAACTACAGCTCGCCTAACTGTTTACCGACAGTAGAGAAGTGAAGTGTAGATGGTTGCTGGCTGGTGATAATAATGATTTCATTGATGAAGTATGTCCAGCATTTTGATTATACAGTCTCACAAATAATAGAAAGTTATAACATAAGTAAGTACAAGATTGTATATAACATTGTCATGTAAACACATTTCATCATCTGAGATTTGCTTGTAGTCTTAACATGTTAATTTAGTATTTATAAAGTTATATAATTCTTTTTATTGTTGTAAATTATTGTGACAAGTGATGGCACACATGCACGTGCAACAATCTGTTAGATAATAATATTTTTGCAGAACCTGAAAATGGCAGTATGTGCCAAAATATGTTGCTGTGTATTAAATAATTAAGTTTATCTTCTTGTACATGTCTGAGGTCTGACCAATAAAGCATCATTTCATGTGTAAGAAAAAAATATAAGCAATGCCCATTAATATTGTAACTTGCATTGTATATATTTAAGAGAACTTGTGGTAAATTAATGCAGCCAAAATATCATCACTTATGCCATAAACATTTCAGTAACTTCCTCACAAACTCAAAGCATGTACTGAAAGGATCTGACAGTACATTTTGCACGTCTTCCTTAACGCGTTATTGTGATCCTACTGTGTACTTACTGATAATGTTATGACATTTCCTACACAAAAGCTGTTCTGCTAGGGATGTAAATCACACTTTTTACCTACTGAATTTTTAAAATAAATCACCCAGAAACATTGTCAAAAGTCTCCAAATGTGTACTCTCACTATGCTTGATTTTCTTAGTACATAACCGGGAAAAGGTTGAGTTTAGAACTAAAATACTTCGATACCTTATAGTATTATAACTAGAAGAATGGATGTCTCTTGATTTGTAGAACACAAACCCCCCCTTTACCTCCGTTTTATGGGATCCTTCTCTAATACTCTGTTGACAAAATATGCCACATCCAAGGAAAATCTTTCCTGTCTAAATCAGAACACATCTGTGAAAGAGAAGCCAATTCTTGCATCTGGGTTATGCTACATTGTCAACAAATGAAAACAGCAACGGAATTAATGATGCTTCTCAGTCTTAATATGCGACTCCTAACAGAGTAGCGCACAACTAATGAGTTGCTGGTATCAACATTTTACAGATAATACCAATTTTCAGAAAGTATAGACAAAAGAAAAATGGCATACATGCCATTTTCACAAAGATAACATGGTAATCATTTTGGAATCTTTGATAAGATTAACACTATTTTTCCCTCAAACAATTCTGGAGCAAATTTACCTTACTGCTTTTGGGAGCAAATTTCATGGAACATTTATATATATATAAAAATTTGTTTCTAGCTTAAGAAAAACATTAAATTTGGTGGTGAGTTTTAATCCAAAATGTTCCATACATACATACATACACACACACACACACACACACATATATATATATATATATATATATATATATATATATATATGTATATATATGTTGTCACATATCTCAGAAATGTTAACAGATGCAAGTATTAAACTCTCTACACTTTACTACCTAAAGGAGGGCACAGGTATGTATTAATATTGAAGTTGCAGCTTCAGGCACTACTCAGATAATTGAGGTAAAATAAGATGCAATCTTATTATGTTGCAAAAAATTTCAACTTTCATACGCATTTTCTCATAGATACTTGTCATCTAAACCAAAGATATGTTGAAATGTGGCAAAAATATACTCAAAATTCAGCATTACATTCATTCTATACTCTGAAATAATAGCTGTAGTAACGTCTCAGGAGTTTAATGGTTTAATAAATGGTAAGTTTGAGGTCCTGGTATTGCAACTGCATAACTTTATTCAGTTATGAATACATTATAAATAATTCCTTAAAGTATTCTGGTCATAATATATTATAAATGGATGTTATAATTTATCAATGGAATGTATGGGTGGATGTATTTGTATTTTAAGTAAGCCATTATACCATGTGATATCATTATAACAGTATGAATTGCACTTGTATTATTCCGACTTATTACACATCGTACTACCATCCAACTAACTTAGAGATCCACATAATTTAATAAAAATGTATGCAAGTAATCTAATGATGTGTACGTTGCTGATGCAGTATTTTAACAGTTTATGAGGTATTTGAAGTTGATGACTTGTAGATCTGCATTAGCAGCCAGCATTTACAATTCTCATGGTTTGGTGTCTTTCATTGAATGATACACTTTTTGAGGTTATGCAACAAAACGTTTTTCTTTTTATTTTTGGACTGTCTCCACTCAGTTTTGCAGATGGTGTGTCAATTATTGATATTAACTGTCTACAGCATACATAAAATGTTTAATTAGTTCTAATGCAAACGAAAAGTTCAAAGTACATTACTACCTCCTTCAATTTGGTAATTGGGTTATGGAAGTTATTTGTACTCCCACAGGCAAGATATTTCCAAAATGCATGCTTATATATGCAGCAACAAGCAGTGCAATAAGTACTTGTCAAGAAATTCACATCAAATCAAAACTCACGTTACTTTAAATTTTGGGGCAATTATCAGAAAAAACAACCTACCATCTGTTCAAATCGATAATCAGAATTGAGTTCTTACATGATAATTCAATTCAATTCATTTATTAAAGTGCTTAACAACAGCCAGAAAGGCCAATAACAGCCAAGCACTAACAATAATAATAATAATACTTTATTTCCTGTAGATCAAAATACATTGATATAGGATATGTCAATTTATATGATGCATTATCAAAATACAATAATGATTATGATATAATCCCATTGGAGATATAGCATTATACACATTAGATTATTAGTATTATGTAGGGAGGAAAGTATTCAAAAATTTTTAATAAAGAACAGGGAAATAATTAAAGTAAAAAGTACTAACTTCCTGGGAGTTGTGATTGATTGCACCCTGAGTTGGGAAGTACATATTGAAAGAATGTGTAGTAGAATTGGTCGTAACCTATTTATAATTAAGAGACTCTCTAAAAAACTTAGTCTAAATGAAAGAAGAATGTTGTATTATGGTTTGATTTATCCCTTTTTGTCTTACAGAATCGTCGTATGGGCACAGAGTGCCAAAGT
This sequence comes from Zootermopsis nevadensis, assembly GCF_977971745.1. Lineage (NCBI taxonomy): Eukaryota > Metazoa > Arthropoda > Insecta > Blattodea > Termopsidae > Zootermopsis > Zootermopsis nevadensis. The sequence continues at coordinate 6,966,482 of NW_028259155.1, forward strand.
ACTCACTCGACGAATTTTTACTCTTCAAAAAAGGTCAATAAGGTACACAGCAGGTTTAAAACCAATGGAATCGTGCAGAGATAGTTTTAGGAATTTAAACATATTAACAGTATACTCGTTATACATTCAAGAAACCATTTTATATGCAAAAGAAAAGTGTGTCTGCACTGTAAACAAACAAGTACATACATATAACACAAGAAATAAAAATGACTATCATAAATATGTACATAAGTTAGAACTTTATAATAGCAAACCGTCAGTAGCAGGTTGTTTCTTCTATGTTCAGAAATGGCCAAGATATCTGGTGTGGTAGTTTGGAGGAATGCTGTAAATAGCTCAGTTTTATTTCTGAGATACTGTGCATTTTGATGTATTATTTTAAATTGTTGGCTGGGTAGTTTTTTTTATTTTGTAATGACTGGAACCATTGTGGTCCAGTCTTTTTTATTAGTTTCCCTGACTTAAAAAACCTAAGGCTATCACTTCAGAGTTGATTTCTCTATTATTACCTATTATTTTACTTATTTCTTGAGTGACATACTCTTTACCTACTCTATTTACATACTGTCCATGCCTTGTATGATAAGCTCTACTTATATTGCTTAAGTCCATCACTTTTACATTTCTAAATCTTTTACATAGCTTGTTTATGTCCATATTTGCTTTCATAACTTCCTTATTGACTACTGATTCTTTTATTAAATCATGCCTAATTGGTATATTACAAACCACAACATTCGTACTGGTTAGTGCAGCAAGTGTTCTCTTTATAGTATTTATACAATTCTTTGTCTTATTTCTAGCAATCTCATTGGCACTTCCCATAATGACTACACGGTCCTGAGAGCCTAATGATGAACAATCTCTTAAACAATTCTTCAATACACCTTTTATCTTAGCACTAGGCCTCACTTCACCATACACTGAGACATCAACATTGTTTTTACTGAGTGACTTGGTATATCACGACCGTAGCTATCACTGTAGAACATCAGTTTATTTTTATTTTTCAAAGCATTTACCTTTGGGCAACTTGAAGCTTTACTAGACTGAGTCTCATCAGCAACTTCATTTAGTGCACTAAATTTGTTTCTCATTGGAACTAGAAACGGTTGAGTAGCCTGTTTCCTTCTTTACTCATTTCCTTTTGCTGCATAACGCCAGCCAATTTCATTTACTTCCTTTACTTGAAAATGCGTATCTTGTATTATTTCATTCTGCAGAACAGATATTATTTCACGCAAAGACGATATTCTCCTGCATGCTTAAAATTGTATAATCAATTTTTCAGTTAACATAATCCCACAAGAACCTTTTTCTTGTGAATTTACACTGCTATATAAAGTTATGAATTAAACACAAAATATAAACAAAGTCTGAAGTTTCCTGATGATGGTGTATTAAAATATGTAAAATTATTCTTTTTCACTTACTCCATCATCAAAATTATAAACTAAACAATTTTGGAAACTGGATTCTGCTTCTGCCATCAGATACAAAAGCAAAAGGGGATAGAAATCCTATCTGTTGGCCCTCCTACCTAAGACCTGCTCCAGACTAGCAAAAAAAGAATTATATCCTCCCTCTTCATTACTGGAAGATTAGAGAAGAATTCAGCTTCCAGACACTCCGGTCTTAGTATTTAATAATTCAGAAGATGGACAATGTGCGAAAGGGCAATTCTGCACATTATAATGCACCATCACCAGAATACTTCAGACGCTGATTAGATTTCGTGTTTTATATTCAGAGTCCTGTAAAACAGTGTGAAATCACAAGAAAAGTGGTTCTTGCAGGGTTACATTAAATAATATGAAATTTAATACAGATGAAAGAAAACACTGTCCTGATTGAAAGTTACATTCTTCTATCATTCAAGGTTCAGACACAGCCATGTGCACCAGTCTGGCCTCTGACAAACCCCCACGCCCAAAGCACACATCTACTGTAACAGCTAACCCTTTGAAAGTGTGACAGAGTTAAAATATTTGGGATCAGCAATAACAAAAGAAAATGATATTCACAAGGAAATTAGGAGTGAGATTGGATTCCAGAAATGCTTGCTACTTCTCAGTTCAAAATATTTTGTCTTCGTGTTTTATTTCTAAGAACATAAAGATTAATATATATATATATATATATTGTCTTGTATCGGTGCAAAACCATGGTCTCTCACTCGGAGGGAGGAACATAGATTGCAGGTGTATGAGAAGAGGGTGTTGATGAGGATAATTGGGCCTAGGATAGAAACGGATAGGGCATAGTGAAAACTGCATAATAATGGGCTTAAAAATTTGTAAGGTGAAAGTCTGTTTGTGATTTTATTTTGTACAATATGGCACATCACAGAAGAGGTTCAGATATTCCCACACACCTTCCTTGCCAACTAGTCAAGAAGGATAAACATGTATGGATTTATACTGACACGAAAATTTTTAAATAGAAGACTATAAAACTGGAGCATTCTTGAGTCTAATGAAGGGAGAGTGGAAAAAAGAGAAATGAAAAAAATCTGGTCATGCTATCCGTTTCCAAAATGTCGGCTTGAAATTGCTGCATTCTGCATAAATGTCACTATAGATTTTAAACTTTCACATTCAATACACATCAGATGTAATTTGTAGTAGGCCATTTGTAACAAATACTGAGTCTGTGATTCTAACAAGTTTTCTCTGTCTGTAAAGGAACAAAGATTCCAGTACGCAATATATTTTGTATTATTAACAATGTAAAATTAAATCTGGGCGCATTTCAAACACTCATCATCTTCAGGCGCTTATGGAAATATTTTTTTGTTGTGAAACAGAGTTATATGCAACTTTCCATTGTCTAGAATTTTGCATTACAATAATTTAAAAAGTAAGTTTAAAATTGCAATCTGTGGTGTGACAATATTATAAATGTATTCACATGAAGGCATGCACAATTGTTGGCACTCTGGGACACAATAAGTGTGTACACATTTCTTGGTGTCTTCTTGGGCATGAGAGACAGTCTGCAGGACACACGTCCAACATTACAGTCTCCATTGCAACACAATACACACACACAGCTGACATCCTTCAGATGGCGATTCCTGGAAACACACTACAAAATGAATACACACATATTGTGCTGCAGATTATTATTTTAATATGGTCTATAGGTAAAATACATTATAAATTTATGCAGTACTGAAATGTAAGAAATGTGTAATATTTACAAGAAGTATTTCTATATAATTTACATCAAAGTATGGTATAACCTTATTGCCTGACTCATTATTTGGAGAGGGATTTACTTGTAGGCTTGTAGCACCAATAGTATTGGTATTTGTAAATTGAACGTCACTCCTTTTTCATATCTAGTGTTTCCATTGTTTGCCTCATCACAAGTATTTGGTCATGATGCATCATGTTTAATATTTTCATTATTTCTTTCTGCATTTACATCTTTCTTACTTAAGGGTTCTTCAGAACGCTCAGCCCATATCTAGAGGGCACGAGAATACCATCTATTTAATTAAGTTGGTTAATACCTTCCTGTCCTGATGGTTTCCAGGTACCTTTGTAAATAAACTTATGGTAAAACCAGGTACTCATAACCATTAAGTTATTCATTTAGGCAAACTGAACTAATCGATTGCCATTAACACTAGTTTCATCACATATAGTCTATTTACCCTTAACTTGTATTACAAAAATAATAGTTCTCTGTTAATTTGGTGCTAAGTTTCACAAAAGTGTCATTTTTTAAATACAGACAGAAGTATGTTGGCTCAATTTAATCGTTGACTCTGTTCTGCTTGTGTTCTAGTACAGATACTGTGACAATGGAAAACTTAGATGCCTTTATCAACAGCATCCTGGATGATGAAGGTAAGACCTCTCTCCTCCCAAGAAAGTGAAGATTTTGATGTGTTTCCTCTGCTGTCATTTTCATATTTTAACTTTGCTGTCTTATAAACAGCAATTATTGAAAATGTTTTATTATTTGGGCTCCTCTTTAGGACATGTTGGATTGTTCGGAAAATTTGTGCAAGTGCCTTCAGTACAAAAGTTGATCAAAATTACTCCATTGGTTTCCAAGTCATAAAAAGACAGCATGAGTCAACCTTGTGGTCCATTTATCTCTACAACTACTTGGCAATTTATGTTCAACATCCTGCCTGAGAAACAATTTCAATCCTGTAAAATATCCATTATATTTGCCTATTTTTTACAAGAAATTTAATGTGCAGAAAATTTGAAAAATCCCTGATATCAAATTTAATGGAGATCCATTCAGCTGTTCCAAAAGATGCTTATGAAAAGTCATGAGAAAGCAGTTTTACAACTTTAGTGGTTGGTCACGTTAAAAGGCAGCTTTACAATAAAGTGAACATGCTCTCTGTGGTCAGCTTCAGATTTAATTCAAGTGTTATTGTGAATTTGAGCCCTTAATGACAATTTAATTTTTTCTTCTTCTTAATTTCCTATCTTTCACCAGGAGACTTAATGTTAATGTAAATATTATAGGCAGATGTGCTCAGAAGGAGATTGCATTAAAGTGGTTTAATTTATTCAAGGTATGCAACTTGTACATCAATTTTTTTCTCACATTCTATATACATAAGCCTATTCCCTAAATATTTTGGGACTCCTATCTCCATAATGTGACCTTAAATTAAAATGAGTTGAGATTGCATTAGTATAATAAAAGTATGATTTATGACTTTCATAAGACTTTTGACAGAAGGGTTGATCCATAAGTTATTACATAAAATTTCACTCATCTCTTAGGTCAAATTTCTACCAAGAAACGAAAACAAGTTAGTTGGAAGGAAAAATTAGCAAGAACTGTTGTTGGGACACTGTTACTTGCATCAGAAACAGCAAAACTAATAAGTTAGTTGCTTTATGGAAATAACTTATCAGATAGACAGAAAATACTGGAATATAAAAACCATGTCGATTCAAATTTGTAAATGTTTGCATTAAATGTATTTTAGTTACACAACTCTTGAAAAGCTTTCTTATAAATCAAGAACAGTTGGTCAACTAACTCTTATGGAATCAAAATGTTTGTTACCGTTTACCAAGAGCCCACCCCTGGACAGTAATGTGAGCCAGACAAATTCAGTAATACTATTTATGATCCATTTTCATTATCCTCCCATGCATGCTTGAGACTTCAACGAGGTCACTTTCCTTAAGGTTTTCTAACTAAAATTGCATGTATTTGTGCATTTCGCATCTCTACCATTGCCTGTACTATCAATTTTTGGACAGGATGAGGCAAAATACATTCAAAAAATCTTATGATAAGATGATTAGCTCACACCAACATCCATTATGTTCTGTTCTTTAAACAATACTATAAATGGGCACTACTAGAAAACATTTAATTTTGTAAAAATTCTGTTGTGACACCATTAACTGCTTCTTTAATATTTCATTACCTACTAATATTAAGTTGGCCTAATTTAGACACAGATATTATTACAGTAGGATAGTGTCTGAACTGTCATATATTAATCCTCTTTATCATCAATGTGTGCATCTACAGACCACCAATGCCAGTCCTTGCCAGAGCTACGAGGCCAAATGAATGTGGCTCTTCTCATCTATGAAACAATGCTACACAGTACATGGGAGAAATATAAATATCGCTAGCCATTTGTCGTGTACATTGTGGAGCATACACTAAAGACATAGAAGAACCTTGTACTGTTTCTCTACATCTACAAAATCATCTGGTTGTTGTAACTGATCTGTGGAATTAAATATAGTCAATTCTAATAATCTTAAACACCTAGTAAAAACATTGTGTGATCATTACAGTGACAGATTACAAATGCCCATCCAGTATAAAGTCGAGGACCGCTATTTTTGGCTGCCTATGACTGTTTATTTGCATCTACTTTTATATCTGAGGGCCACATCCTCCTCAATCTTCAACCAGAGGAGGAGTCATATGTGGTGAAAAGGGATCCACCAAATATGTTCATATAGTGCAGTACGTAATGTCAGTAGGACTGCAAGAGAAAATTGGTCTTTTTCTGTAAAATGTCCTCCAAGGAATAATTTTTTCTGAGAACTTTGCGCATCAATCCATGTTTTATTAACTGAATACTACTGGAATAATACTAGAAAATGTATTCAAATGGCTGACGGATACAGAAACTGACCATGTAATGCTGTTCCGTGGTATTGGATATTTTTATTCGTAGTGTCATCTGAAACACAAAACTATGTCTCTTACTCACAGTTCAGATATTCTGTTATATGGATGTTAGTGAAACCTCACCTTCTACACACAACCACATTCAGATATGTTAAAACAGCATATTGTATTACTTACCACGTAATAAATTTATAAAATTGAAGCCAAATATAGTCATTAAAACAAATGTACACATCACCAAAACCACAGGCAGTGCTGTATAACATTCCACATAAGTATGCTTCTTGAACACTTATGTAAGTTACTAGACAGTTCACAATGGTGACAAATTCCATTATCTAATTCCCTTAAACATGCTCGGAGCAGCCTTAGAGTCTCTTATGTCTTTTTTCTTCTTGGCAGGATCAGGAGCAAAACATTTCCACAATCTTAAAGTTTCATCTCCACCAGCAGACAACACTGTGCTTCCATCTGGAGACATAGCAACCTGCAAGACCCGTGCTGTGTGTCCAGTTAATTCAGCAACCTGAAATTAATTTAAGACTTGTTTTAATTAACTTAATCAATGCTCTAATTTTATTGATAAAATTATGCAAGGACTGGTTCTTCAGCTTCAGGGTTTGGCATGGGGCCAATAAACTCTTGCAGTAGCCGCGCGACTGAGGCATCATGCTTTGGACCGGCGATACGGAATGCGTGCTGGTTCGAGTCTCGGGGAAAGAAATTTCTCATGAGATTTTCGACCAGTGTATGGGACCGGAGGCAACACAGCATCGTGAGGAAATTGGGGAGCTTCAATGGGTAGCATAATCTGGTCATGAAAATTAGCAATGGCTGGGGGTTCGTCGTGCTGACCACAAGTCACCCTATATGTGGTAGGATGATCGTTCACCTCTGCTTAGGCATGTGACTGTGAGGCCAGCAGTCAAGCTACTCGGCTTTGGCTCTCAGAGGGCTGTTTCGCCATGGATTATTATAGTAAAATAGAAACTGACTCTGGCTGCAGAAGGTGGTACTGGTATTCGCATTGTGTTAGTATGGTGTTTGGACGACAAGATACAGTCTGGCATTTAGATAAAAACTATTTTATGGAAATACAGTGAAACCTCTATCCATCGTTCCCGGAACTATCGGTTTCCCGGATGCATCGTCCGTTTTGTTCGGTCCCGAATAGATCCCATATAAAATAATGTTACATTTTCCCGCTTCTATCGTTCCTCGAACTATCGTTTTATCGCATCGATCGTTCAAAAATCTTAGTCCCGGCCCACAATTTTCCCGCAATGATCGTTTCTGAGAATTTAAAATGCTGGGTTTTGAGATAAATTATTACCGAAAGACGCACAATGTTTTTGGAATACGCAGTAGCGGTAACCTGTTATATCGCCCAACCAGGACATTCTTTTGGAATGAGGGTCAGCGGTGCAGGGGTGATAGTTGGAGTGAATGGCGGTGCCCATTGTCAGAAATTTTACGATTTTAATTTGGGTGCACTCATATTTCGTTCCAGCGATGCCAGATGGCATGTGCAGTGTGAATTTCTTCACAAATGCTTTTATTATAAGTACAAAGGAAAGGTTGGCGGCACTTTTCATTCTTCTGGTTCATCTCGTTTCCAGCGGTTCAGGGTCTTCTACAGCTACGTTTCGTTGAGTTCGGCAGTAATAGTATTTCCATTCTTCCTGTCATTGTCCGCAAAGGGGGTTGGAGTGGTGAGGAAGAAGAAGACGACGAATGCGAGCCCGAAGCTTTGCCGAGTTTTGCCGAAGCGCACGCTGCATTGGCGAAAATGAAGTCGTTCTTTTATGCGCTTAATATTAGCGAACGTGACGAGGAAAACATTTTGAACGTGGAAAGTGCTCTGTTTGGTCTAAAACGTAAAGTTTCGACAAACCAGTTGTCCATTAAAGACTTTTTTGGTAAAAAGAAGTAACTTTGAAAGATAAACATTGTTTTTTTTTAAATTTTTAATGCTTTCCCGCATCTATCGTTTTCCCGCATTCATCGTTTTTATTTCCCACCCCCGCCGAAAACGATGCATCGAGGTTTCACTGTACTTTATAAATTTGTACAGGGACCACAGAAGTTATTAACTTCTGTGGTCCCTGTACAAATTTAAAATATTCACAAAGTGCAAATATGAAAATCAAAGAGTTTCAATCCAAATTAATTGGCATTTAAGGATCATAATTATTTTGTTAAATAGTAAAATCATGAACTACTATATTAATGGCAGCAGAGATGTGATTTTTAAGAAGCATAGACTGATAAACTAAAAGAGATGGGATAAAAAATAAAAATAAAAAATAAAAGAGAATCTAAGTTAAATGTCATGGAAGAGAAACTAACAAAGAACAGAATTAGATGGTATGGGCAATGGTTTATTAAGAATGAATAATAGACAAATCCCAAAGAAGTCTTTGAACATGAAAGTGAAAGGTAAATGTTCACAATGGAGGCTGTGATTGATGGGAATGACAGGTTAAGAAACACAACGGAGAGAGAAGGAAGGTCAAGAGCAAGAAACATAGAAGTTGTGGGAAGGGAGACACAGATGGCTGGACATGGCCATCAGACTTTAGAGCAGAAATATCTTGGGAGGAAGAAGTACCTTTCCCCCCTAAAACAAAATGGAGACCAAATTGAGAGGCCAGGAAAACCACCCCATTTTCTTCTTTCATTCCCTAAAGCACTGCAGAGTAAAGGTGGTGGGAAGAATATCAAAATAACCATAAATTACAAAGTTTGCCATGACAGTATTGGAAAAACATTTTCTGAGATTTCAGGTTCTCATGTTGGTGCCATGTACTGCGGCATAAGTATGTATACTGACCCATGACTTTTGGTTACAAAATGTTTGTTAATGGGTGCCTGACTAGGCATCAGAAACATCATGTTTGTGGTGCTAAACACTAAGTCAGACAGGAAGACAATAATGGACAAAACTTGCTGTTTTCACGAACCTGTTCTACAAGAATTAAATGTCAGCCACAGGATGCTCAAAATGTGAAATAAATCTATCTTCCAACTAACCAATTATATATGTATAATTTTAAAATACATGACATATCCTGAGTGAACTTTTGTAAACATCTCCCAATACAAACTGTACAGAAATAACCAATTCATTTTCAATCACTTCTCTATTAACCTGTTGACGCGGAAGTTTAAATACCCAGCATATACCGCTGTTGTGCTGTTCCGGCGATAGTATTTTTTAAATGCCCGTTTAAATTTTGCTGTAAAATACGTTTTCTTCCATAACTTTTGAACTATATGAGATATAATTATGAATTTTTCACTGAAATCCTCTTAAAATATGGTTTTGTAATCTTACCTTATAAGATGAGCACTCTGTGTGTGACCAATGGGAGCAAGTGGATCAGAAGTTGAGTTTTGTGTGGTAGTCCTTGAAACAGCCATCCATACACAACCCTGCCTCACACTCACTACACCAATAAGTCAAATCTTTCCTTCTCCCGCGTTTCCTGCACACCACACATCTTCTTTGAGGTGTTGCTTTCCTTCCGGTGGCAGGAATACGCTCCGGAAAATGTCTTTCTATCAGTCTTTTAGGTGGCGGCTCAATTGTCGGACGGCCGTGTACAGGACGAGGAACACCAGGACCGTGTTTTTCTACGAGGCCTTGGGCTAATGAAAGTCTGAATTTCAAGGTGTCTAAGGTTTTGGTATGTGGAACAGACCGGTACATGACCATTGCGTTATGTATCGATACATTCAGCAGTCTCTTGAACAATGTCATGTACCACTTCGTTCCTCGTTTTCGTTCCAGCAAGTACGGCTGGAGCATCTGATCTTTCAGATCAACTCCCAGCATGTGTTTATTGTAGTCAAGAACTACCAGAGGCTTTTTCTCTTCTCGCTTGGCTCTGTTGACAGTCACACACATATCATCCTTGTGGTATGTAGAAATCATCGTGACTCTCTTCTTATCTTGCCACGCGAGAACTGACATATCGCCAGAGTGTTGACCACAGCGCTCTCCTTTCTTCAATTTCATATTCTTCACTGAAGGAGGGACATTCTTCCTGTTGGCACGTAAAGTTCCAACACAGTCTGTTCTTTTGGACTTTATAAAACATGCCAAATCCGGTGAATTATAAAAATTGTCCATCCACACTGTGTGTCCACGACCAAGAAGAGGTTCTAGCAGTTTGACTACAATTGCTGCAGTTTTGTTTGTTTCTGCAGTCACAAATTGATTCGACAGTTCCATGTCTTTTCCAGTATAAACCAGAAAAGACCACACATAGCCAGAGCTAGACTCGCAGAGTTCAAACGTTTTGATACCAAATTTTGCAGCCTTGAGGGGTATGTATTGTCTGAAGGACAAACGACCTTTCCATAGAGTCAAGGACTCGTCTATCGAAATGTTCTGGTTCGGAAGATACAAATTTTGAAACTTGTTATTTAGGTGCTGAATGACTGGATAAATTTTGAAAAGTTTGGGAGGTCCTTGATAATCATTTTGCTTACTGTTATCTGCAAAATGCATAAATTTGGTAATTAGCTCTAGTCTTTCCAGAGGTAAAGTTTCAGAAAAAAACGGAGTGTACAGCAGCTGGTTCTTTGCATAATAAGATCTGATTGTAGGCTTTTGAACAATGCCCATCAACATAAATAGAGCCAAAACCACGTAAAGTTCGTCTACTGTGACATCTTGCCACTTCCTAATCCTAGATCGAAATGTGAGAGGATGGGCACTTTTAGAAATTTCTTGCTTAGCATATCTGTTGGTTTCATCTACAATGAGCTGCACAAGAGCTGTATCGAAAATGTTTTCGAATGAACTCACGACATCTAGTTCAGCCGTGTCGAACCGAGGACCATATACATTACAAAATGCTTCTCTTGAAGCAGGAAATGAGTCTATATTTTCCCACATATACTTGCCGGAAACAATACCTGAATTTGCTTCTACAATTTCTTCATGGCTTTCGCCACCACCATTGTCACTCTCATTATCACTAATCGCTAACGTTCCCGGTGTCACCAACTGTGTATAGTCAAAGTCTACACTCTCAGTGTCCGAGCTACTATAATTGTCAATTTCATCGTCCAATAATTCGTCTAGAAGTGATATTTGTTCAGCATCAGATAACACACCACTGCTTGAAGGGTTCTCCATTGTAAAACTGAGGCCAGTCGTCTATTTTTAGACTCCCAGGTAGTCGTTCAAGGGATTGTCAACAAGGTTGCCGGATCTTTGCGCTGGCATTAATCGTTACAAAGTTATGAGCTGAAGAAATTAGGCTTAAAGCCGGGCGTAATATTACGCCCAGCCGCAATCCCGAGCATTTAAAGGCCGGGCGTAATTTTACGCCTCTCGGCGGTGAGGAGTTAACATTTCATCTCACTAAAATTATGATCATTTACCTTTGTCATTGATGGATATTTCCATATAATTAGTTGATTATTTGCAAAACCATGACCTGAGATGAGTTCTTTGTATGTAGCTGACCACTGAAGACCACAAACCTGTAAGCATTTTTTTACAGTGCAAATATTTGCAGTGGATTCAAGGAAGTAACAAAATAAATGTAGTACTCTTCCACTAAATAACCCAGTCCAAGAAGACAAATGACTGACAGATTTAAAAATTCAAGACAATTATGAACTAACAGGTAATAATGTCTAACAAACAGAAGACAGTAGTTGAATATGAAGGTAATGGCCATTTTATTACAAGCTTCAACAAGATAATCATGCAGTAGTTAGGCAACAGTCCACACATTTCAGATGTGTGTAAATTGACAACACAAGTCACGTTACTTATTTGTTATAAAATCTTCTCAAATGATCAGACATGTCAATGTGGAGTGAAAAATCAATGTTTCAGAGACTACCTCTGTCTCCATTATCAGTGTCTCTGACATGCTGGTTTTTGACACAACACTAACATGGCTGCCTAGATTTTTAAATAGAATAATAATTGTTCAACTAATAACTATAGATGTGCTACTGTACCCACAAAACTTAACTTCCTACATTTAACAGTGCATCAGCCTAAGCAGTTATGTATTTTCTATAGTCATGGGGTTATAAATACAGTATCCAGGTCTTACCTGAGACTTAGTGTCGATGGTGTTCAAACAACGACCAGTATTGCAGTTCCAAAAGCGAATGCATCTGTCAGCTGTTCCACCACCGCTTGCCAATATGCTAGGCTGCCATGGGCACCATGCCAGTGCCTTCACAGCTGCTTGATGTGCACTACAAACAAACACACAACAGGAAAATAAACATCTCTCTGTTGGAATGGAATGTCACAATTTTTGCAGTGCAATTCTATTAAACTGAAAACGTGTTTGTCATTCCCTTGTGAAAATCATTTTTGTGACTAGAGCAATGATGGAGATGGTCCCTGAAACACTGGTGATTTTTAACCAACTGATACGACTGGCAGCCCAAGAATGCTTGAGTAAAATACAATCAAGTTTGCAATATCAGAACAGTTTCAAGATCCAATATACATATATAGGTACTCAGAGGCTTCAATCACATTTTATTTTTTTCATGGAATTAATTTGATAGAGTACAACATCCTCTCATTTCACAAATAGGAAACTGCATCATCAAGTATTGACTTACCTGAGAGAGTATAATGGCTGGGGTTGTGAGAAAGCCTGTCCTGCCACAACTGGCCATATGTAAAGCATATTGTCATTTCCTCCACTGGCTAGGTATCTGCCATCTGGAGACCACTTTAGTCCACAAACCTGAAAACAGTGAAGTTATCAATAACACATCTAATATAAATGACGTTATGGCCGTGGGAGTTTTCTCAAGAGACTGCATGCATGTAAATATTTTAATCTAAAACCAGAGGGTAAAGAGGGATGGGAGAGGGGAAAAATGCACATTTGTCAACATGACATAGCATTTTAGTAACACTTATCTGAAACAATGCCTATTTGTAGTGGTCTGAAATCAGGGGATGCTTTAACACTACTGCTTTGCAGCTTCACTTTAACTGCAAGGAATGAGGAAGGAAGATGGACAGTCTGGGCTGATAGGAAACAAGGAGCTAGAGAGATTATAAGTAGCCCTTTCAGGGCTCTTTTCAATAGGCCTGGACCATTTCCATCTCTCTTCTTCATTCCTGGTCTCTCACTGGACAATCACCATGGCCCAGTCCTTTTCCTGAACCTATATAAACTGACCACTTCCCAACACTTCTCACTTCAGCCTTTGGGTTGGAGACAGTACGTTCCTCTGAAACACTGCTAACTGTCTACAAGTTCACACTGTCACAGCCCAGAAAACCCCCATGATCAGATATGTAGGGGCCTGTCTCTGCAAGTGGTATGAGAGGTTACTAATTTCTTGAGATGAAGTATAGTGCAAGGTTTCTTGCAGCGACTCCAAGTGAATAAAGTATCTTCATCTTGTGTATATATCAAGTGTTACTGTAAGAATGAACTTTTGATTTGTGGAAGGTGTGTCAAGATTTGTAGCATCAGTGTTCCTTCCCAATACTATAATCTTTTCCTGTATGTTGATGTGAATTCTGCCACTACCCTGAACACAAACTCAGGTCCCTGCAGTTAACTGCGTAAGTTATGGCATGACCTTTGGTAGAGAGATGAAGCACATGGTGTGGTAAGGAGGGACAGCAGACCAGGGTAATGTTAAAACTTGCCTACATAATGTTTGTAGTTTGTCAGCAGAGGTGATTAAATGGTGGGTAGTAGACCTTCATTTAGTGTTGTGGGAATGAATCTGTCCGTAAACATGCCAATGGATTCTGCATAGTTAGCGCAAACTATTGGCTCCATCCTCCAGGAGTTCTCTATGCATGGTTTCTCACCTCTTGTGTATGAGAAGACAACTCAGCCACACTGTGATCTCTCTGTCGAACATCATGATGAATGATCCGACCACTACGAGAACCACTGCTCAGGATGTAGGAATTCCATGACAGAGAGCTAACACGTGCTGAGTGACCGCTCATGATACGCACTCGTGTCATGTTGCTGCAATCCCACAACTTTAAAAGCAAAACAATTCGATTAATCATTTTGGGTATTCTAACATTACAAAACAATGAGAACAAAATTTTTTTTATTAAAATGTCATGAAATGAAAGAAGAACATAAAAGTCTTTTTGAATGGGACAGCAGATAAAGGAATACATAGGGCACCAAACATTTACAATTTCTGTACTACTATGACTACCACTATCATTATTATTTATTATTTTCAAACCACATGACCACAAACCAGGCTCAAATCTCATCATCTTGTTGCTGTTGTTGTTTTCTAATTACTACTGATCTCACACAGTCCACGAAGTGTGAACTTATTGTTTACTACAGTAATACCGTTCACATAAATAGTTAAGAAAAAGAAAAGTACTTTCAAGAATAAATATCCATATAAACTACTAGCAAATGTATTCTTCACACTGTGACTGTGTTCAATGAGAAGATGCTACATGGTATTTGATAACTGTCACTTTGAACCTTGCTCTGCTCTTCAACCACATTATTTAAAATACATTTTTACCATCTGATTGTTCCTTCTATCAATAACACCACCATATTTATATGAATATAAGCTATATGAATACCTAAGTCACACCTGACTTTCAATAAGAAATTAAATAAGATATAATTTCCAAGCTGCATCAAAACTTTTAAATTAATTTTCCCTTAGGTACCAGTAATTTTTCTTTTTTAGAAAAACAAAGGGTGTCAGTTTCTCCAAGCAACTAGAATGGACAGCATTACTGTTATTCTAAGTTTCTCATAACCAATACACATTTTGAATGTTTAACATCAATAATGTCAAGTTGGTAGTCATATCAAAGAATATAGGTGTTTCATCTACATTTCCCACTAAAATTGAAGTAACATCTAACAATTTACATGCTAATATACTTTTTGGGTAACATAACAAACCTGTATAACTCCCATACTTGTTCCCACAGCAAGACAATTTCCATCTTGTATCCAACTCAGAGAACATACTAAATCACTCCCTTCCAGACTGAGCAACTTCTGAATATCACCAGTACCAGCATTCCACAGATACACACTGGTGTTAAGAGCAACTGCCAGAATGTTGTTAGGACTCCAATCAATCAGGTTCAAATCTGAAATAATGACAATTACAATAAAATTTATGACTCAAATTAGAACAAAATTTTTAAAGCACAGTATATTATGCATAACCAGAAACTGTGCAGCGTAAAAATACATTATCTTTTTCCAAAAAGCCTCAAACTTTAATGGGTTATCTCAGATTCAGATAGAACTAATTATGTCCACTGAAGGACATTCTCTGTATGAACACACACATACAGAGAAAAATAAAAACAATGGAGATATGTATGAGGTAAAATACATTTTAAAATGTAACAGAACAAGATATTTTCTTCTCTGACCTGTAAGTGATCAAAATTCAAGAACAATATGTACATATACTCTGACTGCAAAAACTTGTAAGGTGAACCAGATTCAACACATTGCATGAGTGTTGTCCATTATACTTTAAGTCATTTATACAGGGTTTGTGCATACAATATAATGAAAACTGCATTGCACAAATGTTCACTATGTGGATAAAATCGCCAGATTATTGCCTAGGGTTTCTTGAAATAAACTGCACTGAAGTGCTGATTTGTTATGGTAATATTATAAATAAATATATCCACTAAAACCACCATAAGTGGCACCAAGGGTTTTCTTCAAATAAGTTGCATGAAATAATGAAACTCCTTCAATCTTGTGTAAATGCCCTTAATTGACACATAAGGATTAATCTATACAAACCCTGACTTCCAAAATATTCTCTTCAACCAGAAATAAAAAGGCCTTCAATTATAACCTAATATCAATGGATTAAAATCAGCAACATAACTGCAACAAACAAAACAAACTCTGCAGTGTATAATGTCACCTTTCAGAAAAACACTGCCGAAAGGCTGGAACACCTTCAACATTCGATACAATTTATTCCCAAAAACCAAAATCATGCTATTACTCAGAATAAAATAATGTTCATTCATAGATAAGGCTTTGGTCTTGCTTCCATCATATTTATGAACCAATTACAAGCATTAGCTGTCTGCTTTATTATTACATAGGTAATTGAGATGAGCGAAGAAAAATTTACCAGCTTCTCCCTGCTCTAAGTCAATTGTTTTTAAACTTCTCTTTGAGGCAACCATTAAGTGTTATAGTCAAAACAAATCACTTGCGCTTGGCACATGAAAGAGGCCTGCGTTCCACTCTAAACCTAAAGTTTGAGTCTTGATTGTTGGGCTTTCAGACCTTGTCCATTGACCCATTTAGGGGCTTAATCATTACAAACATCTGAATTTGATTTCTTACAAGATACATAAATACCAACACCAACTTACAATAGTCATCCACAATCTCAGGAGCATCAAGAATTCGGTCTGGAGTTTGTGGTATATATCGAGTTGAACTTTTTGTTGATGCTGGTGCCTTGGAATTGCTATACACGACTTTCAAAGGATTCAAAAATCCCTGCATTGAACATACATAAAAGAGTTTATAGTACAATGGCATGAAAAAATTTCCAAGCAGAATTCAATATTATAACTATTTATAAGCTTAACAAATTGATTACAAAAAATACATAAAAAATATTCAAATAGTTGTGTGTGCTCCAAAATGTAAAATGGGCACAGCATAAACAATTTTTATTTTGGTCACACATATTGACAGAATATCAAGACAAATTGATTTCTTGGAAAAACTACATCTAATAAAATACAGTCAAACCTCGGTTCACGAACTTAATTCGTTCCTGAAGGTCGTTCGTAAACCGAAACTATTTTCCCCGTAGGAATTAATGTAAAATAGATTATTCCGTTCATGGACCCCAGATGATTGCTTATTTAAAATTTTACAACAGTACTTTAACACAAAATCAATGGAAACCATTAAATCTATCACAAAAAGATAAACACAACACTAAGCAGATCAAATATAGACGAAAACTTAATTTAGTTTTACCGTACCTGTATGGAGGAGAGTTGACGGCGTAAGTGGAAGGTGGTGAGGAAGTGAAATGTTATTGTTTGGAAGGGGATTCTTTTTCTTTTTTCTGTCTCTTTGGCACCACTCGATTCTGCATCAGGCTCACTGGGCCTCTGTCTCACTAAAAAGTTTTCCAGTGTGATTTGTTTTTGTATACGTTTTAAAATGTTTCTAAAGTGACACATGGCATTATCATTGAAAATGTTTATGCTGCGGCTTGCTACTGCTACACGAACACCATTTTCATGTTTGGCTATGATTTCTTTCTTAACATCTATCATGATATTGGTATTTTTTCTTTTCACTTTGCTGCTATCATTGTCTTTCTTTATGCTGGATCATTCTTCTACGAATACTGCCAACGCTGATATTCCCAGCTTATCGCTCCACGATGTTGACGGCTTGCGTGTTCGTGACTCGAGACACAGTACGTCATCCGAGACGCTTTGTGTTCGGAAACTGAATTGTTCGTGATCCGAGGTTTGACTGTATTTAGAAACAGTTTTAAAATCAGATTATAAATTGTAGTTATAGCAGAACTTCTCAAGTGATTTACAAGATGCCTATTAATTTTCAGAACACATTGTTCAAATAACAGCTACTTTTAAAACACAGGAGTTGGAACATTTATATTACAGGGTGAACAAAACTTTTTAAATAGAAGCTAAATTATACTTTTGGTTACTCTCCACATGCAGCAAAGAAACATTCTGCAGGCAATTACACGAAGGAAAGCTAACTGGCTGGGACATATTATGAGAAGGAATGGGTTACTGAGTGATATCATCGAAGGCCAGGTTGAAGGAAAGCGAGGACTGGGAAGAAGACTGATACAGCTAACCGAAGATCTGAAACAAGGAAAGAAGATGAAGTTCCAGGAATTAAAATGAGAAGCTGAGAATAGGGAAAACTGGAGAGCTCTTTTTGGGCAGAGCAATGGACCTGTCGTAAGACAAAACACTGAATAATAATAACCACATGCAGCTCTAAAATATTTCAATGTTAAGACATTAAGTTGTTTAATTTTAACTTGTAGGTGCTAAATTCTTGTTAATGAATGCAGAAGTTCTCTGGCTAACAAAAAACTGATTTAAAAATAAATACTGATAAAACTAAACACATGAGCAATCTAGCCCTATAAAACAAGCAACAAATCACCTGAAAATGTTTCAGAATTGAAGTATCTGTAACCAACACACAAATATGAGATTCCTAATACAAATAAGAAAATGTTATGTGTTATTTGCAGTGTCCAACATGTTACTTTGGGTTTTACTGTATGTGCTGATGTTCCACACTGTAACACTAATTCTCTCAGTTGGAAGCAGTAAGATTAACAATCGTTGTGTTGAGGCAATCAACTAAGATATACCTGTTGTACCACAATGAAACAGAAAAATAGAATCCTTACATCAGGCCCTCCTGGTGCTTTGTTCTTGTATGACAGAATCCTCATTTTATTAACATCTCCACCATAAAGATTCTCTGACATGAAGCGCTGGAATTCTTTCTGTGAAGGGTTTATCAATTCATCATCTGGTTGTTGTTCCTGGGTCACCTGACAAGGAATCACATCAACTTCATATAAATTCAATTTAGTTAAAGTTACATTATAAATATAAAATAACAATTAACTCTCCACAGGCAAATTTGGACCCCCCCCCACCAAGTTCGAACCCAATTTTTATTTGTTATTCTGACACACACACAGACATGAATAATGAAAGTAACTTTTGTAGGTAGTTACCCACTTCTCAAAGCAATGCATCATGACACATTCCTCAAAATTGCTTGTAACCACCTACAAGACAACATTTTAAACAGTGCCTATATACTACAGAAATACCAGCAAACATCACTTGTTTAGTGACTCAACACAGACACAAAAACACAGTTCTCAAAAATTTCCCATATCATGACGTAATCTCTCAAGGTCCACAACCATTACAACCTGCATGTTTCATAAACACCAATAAATTTATTACCTTATAATGTGCAAGTTCAAAATTGGTTGCACACCTAACAGGAATAAATCGATCACCACCGATCGGAGTCTTGGATCTTTTGCCTGATGATGGTGTTTTTGAATATGAACAAGCACCTATTAAAATACAGAAAATGGTTAAAATACTATTTAACAATAATATACACATAAACTATAGACTCCCAAATAAAATACGAAAAGACATGAAGCATAAATTTCACTGACACATTTAATATTTATTTTAATTTGTAGTCTATTATGAATCATACAGGAATCACCTTTTATCGGCCACACAAAAACCCACAGCCAATAAACCGGCTTGCCAATTTGTAGATAACACACAACAATCAACTGCATGACCATAATATTTGTCGTACAACTATTAACCCTTTGGCCACTACATGCAGGACATCCCTTGTTAGCACAGACCTTACCTCATAGTTTTGCCCAAGATATTCAATGATGGCAATGGACCCTCCTCTGACTTTATCACCACTGAGTCTCTCTAATACAAAATGTCATTTTCCATGATCTTTATTTTTACTTGATACTATATTCACGGTCCGGCTCCTATAAACCTAGCCCCATCCACCCAAATTGCATATTCATTGCCCTGATGAAACGGTAAACATCGACCAGACTACACAGCACAACAACCCAGAAGACAGAAATTTTCATATCACTGCTGTGAAAACCTCAAATCTTACACTACAGACTTGATTGTAAAAGCCTGACTGAGAATCAAACCAGAGTTGCCTGCACCATAGCCAAACAACTGCTACAAACTGAGTTATGGCAGACAATGCAGGGATGCCTTCTACAATAACAGTAAAGCAAGATGAAAATAAAACTGTGTTTTTCAAAGAAATTGTAAAGTATCAACAAATATGTTGGCCAAGAAGTCACAGGAGGGGCCACAGCAATACCGAAAAACAGGGGCCAAAAGTGGTGGGAATCAACTGACCAGATTCCCTTGTAACTTGACTAGAAGGTAGTGCATACAGAGATTATTTTGATATCAATTAGAAACTTCTGAAAACCTTAATTTCATATCATACAAAACTCATGGCCACTCTCTCAGTAATTCAGAGAACGAAGAAAATTTTACTATTGCTAAGGAAAAAGCAGATTTGGACAAAGACTTAAATAAGTTTCTGGTCCTAATTAAACATATACATTACAAGTAATGAACATATTTTATATATATACTTTACCTGGCGATTTCTTAGGTGTTTTTCCAGGTGTTTTCTTTGTAGCAATGGATTCCCCTGTCACATTGCACTTGTTTGGACTCTTCGATAAGGTTGCATTAAATGAAGAGGAAGCTGTTTTCTTGGATTCATTCAGGCTTTTATTGCTAATTAAAAGAAAATTAGTGTCATAATCAAAGTTTAATAAACTGAAATTCCTTACCCTCTTAAGAATTACATGAACAAATTATAAAGATTAAATCAGTTTTGCACTATAGTCAGATTTGTTGAAACATAGGATTCACGCAATATAAAATAAAGCTTAGAATATCTTCATACTGCATGGCACTGAAAGAAACAGCATTAATTTTTTAAAGTTCCATTTAAGCTATAAAACATACTGAAACATTTCCACAGACCACAAGAAACATTGCTTTCAGCCCTGTCACAAAAATAATTAAACAAAACTGCTATCAGCACTGCAAACAATGTTACTGCACACTCACACCATATTCTATGTGTAACTGAACACCACATGAAATTACCATTCATTTGAAAGGTTAATCTTAATAATTCCCATTCTGAGAGATCAGATTACATTTTTATTGCAATGAGGTCATTTTTATAAATGTTATAAATTGCTACAATAAGTTGACTGGGTATGTTACATGCCTTTAAAATTTCCATTAATTTGTTCCTGTTAACTGTGTCATCAGGAAAGCTTGCTTCAGAAATTCTTAATTTGTTTAATAATGAGTCAAACTTTAAATCAACATATTGCCATATATTGATCCTAAATATTCACTTCACAGAAAAGTTTTACATTAATTTATTAGTTTTGCTTGGCTTAATATAATCACAACTTCCTATGACAACTG
This sequence comes from Zootermopsis nevadensis, assembly GCF_977971745.1. Taxonomy (NCBI): domain Eukaryota; kingdom Metazoa; phylum Arthropoda; class Insecta; order Blattodea; family Termopsidae; genus Zootermopsis; species Zootermopsis nevadensis. The sequence continues at coordinate 6,987,714 of NW_028259155.1, forward strand.
TTCAGCAATTATTAAATTCAGGATGCCTTCATAAGAAACAGTTTAAATGTGAAATTTCTGAAATCTTCAACTATACTGATTCGTTTAAACCAACTTAAATACCATAAAGAGCAAACCTTAAATCGGGGGCCTCAAGACACTCCTGCCACCGTGGAATCGGACCTTTGGTTATTGGTTCATCCATTCTAACACTGTTCTTTAAATCATTCGCGAAAGCAAACTGCGACATGGTAGAAGGATGTATAGATACAACTGAAAAAAAATGCGAATACTTTAATACATGTTCCATTGTAATTTATACTTCTGACAATATTATCATATCACCATGTATCGTTAATATACATTACCACACTATTTCGATCTGCAGATTTCGAATACGTCCGCAATACGCAGAAAACGAACTCTCAAAGACTAATTTCAAATCTGATACTATTATGTCGATTTCCGCTATACAATGTGACCAACTTATAAGAAATAAATTTTGTTACCTGTGCTGATATCGTACGTGTTTTTGCAAGTATGACCACTAATAATATAGGAGAAGCGCACAGGTGTGCATAAGAAAGTTTTCCTATATCTAGTTCGCAATAATCCTTGCTATATTAATTGATGGATTTGGTTCTGTTTTTACATTTTGTTATGTGGTATCTGTCGCATCGTTGATCACATTCACATTTGGTTCCTGGTTGGTGGTAGAGTTTCGTTTTATAAATCTTGTGATGGTAGCCGTGAACTGGCAAGCTTGTTATTGCGTGACGCATGGTTGGTAAGCCTGTCCATGCACGGTCGGTCATCGCTCTTGTGGTATAGAAATCCTGTCATGTTTCCACTTGTAAGACTTGAGGTTCTCACAGCGGTGAATATGAAGATTTCTGTCTTCTGGGTTATTGCGCTGTGTAGTCTGGTCGATGTTAACCAACGTTTCAGAGGTCATAGTGCCTCCGTCATCAGGGCGATGAATATGCCAATAGGGTGTGAGGAGTTGGATTTTATAGGCAGGGAAGTGAAAGGTGTAGGTGCTCTCGACCCTGGTACACAGGGCTAAAACCCTTTGCGACCACGACAGCCTACAGAGTGAACTGGAGGCACTCACCACCACCTTCAGGAAAAACGGATACAGCAACCGTCAGATTCAGAAAGCTCTCAATCCGCCTGCGAGGCTGCCACCGCCTACTGAAAAACCAGCCTCGGTTGCCTTCCTGCCCTACGTCGGGACGACCTTCAACCGCATAAGCAGGTTGCTGGCCAGGCACATCAAGTCTGTTGGTCTTCCGCCAAAGAAAATTCCCAGTTTTCTCCGGCCGGTAAAGGACGACCTAGGACTGAAGACGCCTGGCGTATACAGAGTTCCCTGCGAGTGCGGAAAAGTCTACATCGGCCAGACAGGCCGTTCCGTTGAGGCCAGGATCAAGGAGCACGAACGCCACATCCGGCTCGGGCAGCCCGAGAAATCTGCGGTTGCTGAACACCGCTTCAACTTGGAGCACAAGATACAGCTAGAGGACACTTCTATCCTCTCCTCAAAAACCGGCTACATGGACCGGTTAATCAGGGAAGCCATCGAGATCGAACTTCATCCTGATAACTTTAACAGGGAAGATGGACTTCACCTGAGCCGGTCCTGGAAGCCTCTTATCCACACACTCCGAGGACTCCGAGAACGAGCAAGAGTGCGCCGCCAGAACCAACCAGACCACTAACTCGGCCCCTTTCAGGGCCTTTATCCATACAACTACACTCACCTTTCTCTCTCTACTTTCTCTCCCTCTCCCACCCTCGCCCACGTGCTACCATTGGTCCACTACCATACCTGCTCCCATTGGCTCGGGGCAGGCTACACCTTTCACTTCCCTGCCTATAAAATCCAACTCCTCACACCCTATTGGCATATTCATCGCCCTGATGACGGAGGCAGTATGACCTCTGAAACGTTGGTTAACATCGACCAGACTACACAGCGCAATAACCCAGAAGACAGAAATCTTCATGTTTCCACTTCCTTTCTTCAAGTAGTCGCGACGAGTTCTCCGTAGATGGCAGCAGTAGTCTGTAACGTAGATCTTCCATCAAGAACTTTGCCTTCGCTAGCTCGTTGGCCAGTCTTGATGGCGCGTATTTTGAAATTCCAAGAGTAATGACAACATATGTATCAAAAATTATATTCTTTGAATGTAATGACTGGGAAAATTTGTGACTATTCTTGTAAACGTTATGATGAAATATACTACAATATACTGTATTCCAGGAGGAATATTATAATATATAGTATTTCCCCTTAATTTTTAATGGGTGTTACTCTAGTAGCTGAAATAAAATGCTCCTGTCCATCAACAAATGCAAATATAATTTTTGTATTTAATGAATCATCCTACATACTCATATAGTTTTGTAATATATACTAATATATGTTCTTTAAACTATACATTATACAGTAATCAAATGATATATACATATATATATCATTAGAAAGCCTCAATGGAAATAAGAAACTCTATAAATTATTGCTTTTAAAAATTATTTACTGACGATACATTCATTAGGAGCTTAAAAGATACAGAGAGAGAGAAAGAAAAAATAGACGTGTACAGTCTACATAATAAAATTCTGTTGAGAAATGTTTCTCTATACGGCACACTTTAATTCAGATTTCTATTAAAACGGCACATAGAATATAAAAAAAAAATATGGGGACAGAATGACACAATAATGACACTCACACACATGTGCACAGATATATAACGTATGAGTAAGCTATTTCAAAATCCAACATATTTAATAGCAGTATCATTGCAATATCTTCATGAGATAGATAATTGCACTTGCATCCACTGTAGTAAATGCAGCAAAGTTGCTGGAAGCTGAAACTTTCTTAACTTCTATAGTATATAGTGTTAAGAATTTGATGTTGCCCTGTGCATGGATGGGTGTTTCAAGGCTTACTATACAAAGAATAATTTGTGAAGTAACATAAAATGTGTATTTATAGCTTTAGAGTTTAGAGGGAACTCATATTTTTATTTTATGTAAATTAAATAAAAAGCATGGACATTATTTCAGTTCAAAAATCATGTAATTTGTACCCTTGCTTGAGGAAAATTTATATACACCTCATCCTACAGCCTGATGTTCAAATGCCCATGCTTTAAAGGATGAAGGAAAGCATTTTCTGTGGTCTGAGACTCTTATAAATAGGTAGTAAGAGAATCTTTACTTCCTTCACAGATTAGTGAGGGCTTTATGGAGCACGAGTCATTGTGTTTAATAGCGAAATGTGTTGGAGTTGAAGTGTCTCAGCTGCCTTCTCAAGCCAAGAACATTCATCGGTTATGTAAAGGTAATATTACTTATGATTTCAGGGTCTGACAATGGTGAGTATGAAGATGGTTGTCTTCTGGGTTGTTGCACATTGTAGTCAGGTAGAAGTTCAACTTTTTAGAGGTGCTTGCTGCCTCTGAAGCATCAGTGAAGTTCTGCCAGACTACATGGTGCATTAACCTAAAAGAAGACAGCCATATTTGTAATATGACATATTAAAAAGGATTAGGGGAAAGCATTGGCGACAGACATATTGTCAGTAACATTTATCATACTTAATAAGGAAATGAGTAAGTAACGAGTCTTAAAAATCTTTTAATATTTCATAAGAAAATGCTCAAATGAATCATGGTAAGATAACTTATGTGAGAAAGTGAGCAAGGCACAGAAATTCTTTTGAAAGTATGATACTAGACACTCTGCCTATGGAGAACAGGCTCTTAAAATTTCTATGAGAATGTTATTAAAATTATATAAAAATGTTACTGTAACATTGTAAATCATTAGAGACACAGTCCTCGAATAATATGCCTCGTTTAGTATATGACATAAGTATTGGAATGCTGCTGACAGTTCTGTGATATAGCAGCCTGCTCTGTATAATATTAACAGTATGCAATTAAGAATTTGGTGATAGGAAATTATTGAATAGCAGAAGTGAAATTGTTGCAGTTTAAAAAATTAAAGGACAGGACATTGATTACTATTACATTTGTTCTCTTGCCAGGTGAATACTTAGTATGTAGTTCAATATTGAAAGGTGCTATATTGATGTATATAAGCAGTAGTACAGTATTAACAGTATGGTAAGTCCATTCTCTGTACTTTTATTGTCTCTTGTGCTCCATTTTCTTGTCTGTATGTGTTGTAATATTCTTATTAACTACACTAAATGAAAACTCACACTGATGACAAGAGATTTCGGTTATGGTAAGAAGTATAATACTTGTGCAATTACATATAGTCATGAACAAGTTTAATTGCTTATCTTCTATAAAAATATGTTAATATTTTAGGGGTTCCCATGGTGATTGCATTAATTGGAGCACAATTAGCAGAAAATAGAGATGATGTTCTGCGCAATTCTGGACAATGGGATTATTACCTTGATAAGCTAGTGAGGTGTGATTATGGGTATGTTAAACCTTTATTGTCACTAATCTAATTCTAGTTAATAACTCCAAAATGCATGTGAATTATTTTTCAATGTATTTATTATGTCATGCTGAAGGATGTGTGCACAGTTGTGCTTCTTAGTATTACTGTATGTTGTGTAATGTTTGTACATATTTGGTTATTTAATTTTCAGTTTCTTTGTTAGGTGACAGTAAAATGCAGTTAAATTCTCAAGTGTGTATTAAGAGAGATCAAGCTATAAACATTTATATTATTTTGACTCAAGTGGGCTCCCAAAATCATATCACATAATTTATTCTTCTTCTTCCTTGGCTATACAACCCAGTTGTGGGTCTTTGCTACCCCCTTTCAGAGGTTTACTAATCTTTGAAGTGTGCATTTGTGAGTAGTGATTGGCCTCTGCCAGAGCCATCTAGCAGTGAATCAGGAGAGACTTGGGTGAGAAATGGCCGCTGAATTTTTCTTACAAAGCATCTCGTTCATGCTCATAAGGTTCTTTTACATGTCGTAAATCTACAGCTTGGGATCGCTGACTTTACTTCCCCTCCGATGGAAGTTGTGCTATGCATTTTTAATTCAAAAAATGTTGAATTCCTGATAGATGTAGGCCTGCAGTGGGGTAAAGAAGCTATAAGCATTTTGTGATGTAAAGGACATTTTCAGTGCAAAGAAAGTTGGAAATTTTTTAAACAGGCAAACAGATGAATCTGTAATTGTTTTCATATTTTCTACCTTCATGATTTATAATTTTATTGCACTGTTAACTTGGACTTTTGCTATTAGTTTTCCTTTGATTTGTCTCAGTACTTATTTGCTCGACTAACTTAGATTGAATAGAAACATTGTGATTGCACGGTCCACATAACCAGTGTGTGTTGTAAATTGAGAATGGATCAGATGGTTTGTTTGTTTTGGTTTTTTATATATAAAAATGTGTGTCGTAGAATGTTTTATAGAGACCTGACTTGTAATAAATGTATCTCCAAAGCTAATTTAGGAGTTGTAATAAATCAAATTCCATACAGCAGGAACACATGAAAAGTTTCTGTAGAAATACTTCTCTCTCTTACTCCAGACTGGTGCTGCATCTATAAGTTGAACTGAATGTTACTCCACAAGAAAATATGATGTGTTATTTCTGGTGTGATGCTACAGTATATCTGGTAGTTGTTTGAAGATGATACAGAATGAAATTTGAAAGGATTCACCTTCTAAATAACTCTACTAAGGATTAAGGAGTTGTACTCAAAGCAAATTAAGGAAGGTTATCTGTTCTTTGTTGAAGCAAATGGTCTATTGGTACATTTTTCTTTGCCTACCTGGATCAGTATTACTATTATCTGTTTCTTATCTTGGAGAACTGGTTGTGGCAACAGCTTCTTCAGGATATTCTGCAGGGAATTAGGTTTCAACAAGTCAGATCTCTACCCTTCTGCCATGTGCCATTGGGTCAGTTCCTTTGTTACACCAGAAGGGTGGGTTAGGCAAGCAGGACTAGTCCTTGGTCTCTGAAGTCTCTCAGGCTTACCCTGTTATACTTCTTTTGGGGGTATTCCAAGAAATGTGTCTACAATTTCACAATTGTCATCAGCATTTACTGAAATGAAGGAACAGATTCATTAATGTGTGTGTGATATGTAGTATTTGGCAGACATTTGAATATGTATCATGTCACTAGAGGTGCCCATGTATGGAACAATTTCAAATTTTCATGTTTGTGTAATTTTCTGTTCCAGAAATTTAAATAAAAGCAGTATTTCTCAAGAGAATGGCATAGCAGGTGCAATTGGACTTTGTATAGAAAACTTGCCAGATGAAATAAAATGCTGCTATCAGGACTTTGCTCTCTTTGTTGAGGATGTGAATATCAAACCTGAGGTTAAGTCATTATTCTTTAAAGTATGTACATTTGTTTATTGTCATTAACATGTAATTTTCAGGCTTTGCTTGCAGAACTGAATTTTTAACTTTTTTCCAGTGATTTAAAGCTATTTTATATTTAAGTATATCAGATCATACAGATTTTCTTACTATGTTCTACTGCATTTCTTGTCATTAAGAGTTAAAATATGTATGAATAATTGCTACTGCCTCTTGTTACAGTATTGTAGTTTATTTATTGACTACAATTTAAATTGCATTATAATAATTAAATCAATTTGAATTTTGGTTGTTTTGAATACAGTCTACATTTTTCCCCAACACTTACAGACACAAATTAGTGATCTGTAAATGTGGATTTAATTATGTTTGTTCATTTTATAAATTTACTTATTGCAGGTGCTGGGAATTCTTTGGTTACGAAATAAATATGAAGTAGAAGATATAATGAGTGAGTTTATTAAGAAATCGCTTGCAGTGTCCAAATGGAATGAGTTGTTGAATAGTTATGTATATTGGATCCATGACTTACTTTTATACTACCTAAAATGTGAGCTATCAGATGAAGAAAAGAAGGTTTGTAATTACACTGGCACTTTTACATGTGTATTCTTAAATCTCTGAATTTGAATTGCTGTTTGAAGTGAATAGCCGTGAATATGAGGAATAGACACATTGAAGGTAGGATTCAGCTCCACACCTAGCAGATGGATTTTAAGGAAAAAATATAACTGGATTTAAATTTTGCATGCTACCCTATAATTCCAGGCATTTACTTAAGACTACAGACACATTTTGCAATGCCTACACAAATAAAGTGGTATCATCACTCCCCTTTGGTTAATTGTGTGAAACTAGCAGGTGTACAAGTTATGAGCAGAGGAAACTTGTTACTCTTCATGATAGCATGAAGTGTACAAGTGCATGAAAATGTTGCCACATGTATAGAGTGAAAAATACTAGAGACAACTATTCTTGAGTAACTGTACCCCCTCCCCTCAGTGTCTGTTCTTCCATCATATATGAAATGAGATTTACTAGGAAGAAATTATGGTACCTACATTTTTTTAGTTCCTTTACCTGAACAATAATTGTGGTGTCAGAACTGTGACATTGTTTATTTCTACCCATCACTTTCACACACAGAATCAACATAATTCACTGGGATGATACACTACAGACTTGTTTATAATTAATAATCTTCATTGATAGAAAGGGGATCTGGGGTAGCCGAGTCAGTATAGTGACTGATTATAGACTGGACAGCCGGGGTTTGATCCCCAACATCAAAGGGTTTTTCCTCTTGCCTCTGCATTCATACTGGCCCTGGGACTCACCCAGCCTCCTGTCCAATGCGTACCAGGGTCCTCTCCTGAGGGCTGCCAGGGCATTACACTGACTACCTGCCCCTATCTAGTGTTGAGGTTAACAATGAGTAGGAGCTATATGTCTTCTTCCCCCCAAGTGCCTACATGGTGTGTAGTGGGACATAAGAATGATAATAATACAAAAATAGAAGTTGCATATAAATATAAATGCTTATTTAAACATGGATTTTCATGCTATTTCTCCAATTTTCTTTTTACTATTGATAATTATTTTCATAGCTATCATTCAGCAATCAGTAATTAAATCAGTTGAAGCAGTATAATTTAAAACCAGTTTGTTATTAAGAAGGTAGATAATATTTCCATAAAACTAATTAATTACAGATGTATTCTGGCCAGAGAACAATAATTTTAACTTGTTCATTAAATTTCTTCTATTCTACCTGAGCATTTGTGGGTATGTGGTTGTATGTTGCAATTATATGATGTTTTTGCTTATTTTAGGACCTGCATAAGAAACTTCTGGAGTCTTACAGATCTATTTCTGGTGTAAACTTTTCAAATCTTCCAAATGACAACTACATCTACTCTTACATTGGCTACTATTTGCATGAAGCTCAGATGTGGTCTGAATTTCCAAAGCTGTACCTGGATCTTGAGTTTATTGTTGCTAAATTGAAAGTTACAGGTCCAGGAGATATTTTAGTGGATTACAGGAAGAACAGTGCATTCATTGTTGGAGATGTAACTAGAGAAATAGTTTGATCTTTGTGAGGTATATTGGGGAAGTATTTATCACAATACGGATATTTTCATCTAAGGTTGCTTATGTTTGTCCCTAAAGTTTGGGACTGAAAAATGTAGTCCAACTGATATTACACAGTGATGAGCCTGGCCACTATAAAAAATTGTTGCCTGCTGGCAGTAAGTTGAGAAAAGTTTGTAATAAATTCTGTGAAATATAAATTGAAGGGACATACTTTGTTTTGCACTAAAATGTATTTCATATTCATGTAAGCAGTTAATATTGTTATTTCAGTTGTGTACTTGATTACTTTCTATACTTGGATGAAGTATTTTAGATGTCTGTCAGATTTAACACAGTTATTGTAACTTTTTGTTCCTTATCCAATACCTGACCACTAGATCATTTGTAGATACAAAATCTTCAATGATTTAAGTCTAAAAGTCTATAGTTTTTTTATTGCCACCTAAAGCCATTCTGTCATGCTTATCTTTGCCGCTGCGCAGCACCATTTCTCTACCTCAGCCACTTGGCTATTTTTATTGAATTCTTTCTCTTATCATGGAAGCATACCATGCTTATTTTAAGTGTTAATTATTTTAGTGAAATATAAGAAGTTGTCACACTCCTTAATGGAAATAGGAAAGCAACACACGTCATCCTGATGTCTCAGCCTGTCATCATTTACAGTTGACACTGCGATTGTATTTAATTTGATGTTTTAATAAAGTTATGCAAATGTAAATTGGAAAGTGATGATTATAATAACAGCATTAAAATCCCTATATAGATGACAGTATGATTGTTTATTGCACAGCTTGGATTATTGTAAACCCTCTAGGCTCTTGTATTACTATTGGAGGAACTTGGATAATTAAAGCATGTCAGTTTCCCTTTTCATTTGTATTTTAAGTTACAAATCGAAGAACTGGATGAGACATAGTGTCATATTTGGTAGCTGGGAAAAACTGGTAACAAATTTAATAGATAAAGATGTTATCTTTCCAGGATGAACATCTCACATCTGTGCTACAAGTCTTTGAACAGTTTATACAGTCACGTGGCTTAGATTTACACAAGTACCAAAATACAGATATTGTTCAGTGTGGATTGCAGGAACATAGAAATAGTCACGTTTACAAGAAAGCATTGAAGATAGCTAAGGAACGGCCTAATAAACTTTATCTGGAATTCTTGTAAGTTATGTGTAATTGTTATTTGATTATGTTTGTAGAATAAGAGTGGTGGACCTTTTTGCTGCCTTCTGCCAGATATATATCATACGTTACCAATGAAAACTATTGCCAGCCATCTGTATTGTTCCGTTACAGCTTTGGTCAACTTCTTAGCATATCTGTTGCTGTACATTTTTAGACAGTTCTTGAAGTCTGGGTTTTCAGATGCTTGTTTTGATAGTGACAAAAATGGCACTGATTTTATTTGTGACATGGCTTCTTAGATCAGATTAAGTAATGAGCAATATTTTAAAGAAAATAGATTTTATATTGTTGTCTTGTAGCTTTCTTTCTGTGGATAATCATACCTTTCAGTATTCAAGGTAAAAACTTAAAAGTAACAGAAAAAATCTGTCTTGCATGGAACAGTAATTATAATTCTTCTTCTGCCGCATGGTCCTGGCAACATGGCCATTTAGGTTGCGCTTGAGCTGACCACTTCTTTAAACTGTCCATTATAAGCAAATGTTCTGCCACTATTTATGCATGCCCGCAAGTTCTACTCACATTCCATCCATAATTTACTAAGCCTGCATACATGTGTAAGAATAAATGCACTGAATTGTACTGAACTTACAAAATAGAAATACAGTTAAACCAACTTTTATATACATATGCTGTGTTAACAGGCTGGTTCTAAACACTATGATTGGAACACACATATAACAAATTGTTATTGTTATTTTTGTCTTTGTTTTTCAGAATGATAAGTAATGTTGAGAAAGTCAATCCATGCTCTCTTCCTGTTTCATTCTTTGACAAGTCATGAACTTCACAGAGATGTATTCTTTCTTCTATGGTGCAACAGCCCGAAGTTGAGCCTTGGCCTCCTCCCATGTGGGAGATTTCCTTGTCTTTGAAGTGTGCATTTATGAGTAGTGAGTGGCAAGCCCACTGCCTCTGCACATTTCTACTCAATCCTGATTTGTCTGCTAGAGCCATCTAGTAGTGAACCAGGAGAGACTTGGGTGAGAAATTGCCGCTGAATTTTGCTTATGAAACATCTCGTTCATGCTCGTAAGGTTCTTTTACATGCTGTAAATCTATGACTAGGACCGCCAGCTTTACGTCCCCTCTAAAGGAGGTTGTGCTATGGATTTTTATCATCCTTAAAAATCCATCGACCTTTGCTGGTTTTGAACCCGCAAACCTTGGGTCCAGTGGCGAGCATGCTAACCTCTAGTCCACCAAGGGCAACACAGAGATGTATTACTTCAAGCTTTATGTTCAAGTATAAGAACTTTTATTTAGCTGCAATAATTAGTGTTGAGTTGATTGCTTTGTAACTTAATGTGAAGGACAAGTATAGAAAATTGTCATCTCTCATTCACTCATCAAATAACACATTGAAACAAGCTACATCAGTGCATTAAAAGGTAGAACAACACATGGTAAATGAAGAAGGACTGTATCACCAATACCTACACTTTTGTGACATTAATAATTTTGGTACAGCCACTGGCTTGATCAGATCATGTAACACTTCTTATCTGTCTGTTTGTCACACCAACATGCTGGTAATGGAAGTAGTATTGGCCCAATATTAAAAATTTGTAGAAAAATAACTGCCCTTATTGACGTGAACTGATGAACTGTGACCCATTCTTCTAGTTTTAGTGGGTGTGAGCAGGATTCATAACCTCTTGATGAAACAGGGCTCTGTTATTCAAAACAAACATTGAACTAACTGCTCCCAAGTGTTTGGTTTTAATTCATTAAGGGCATGGTCAAGATACAAAGACGCCTGTTTCCTGTTACCAAATGAAGTGATTATGAGTTTAGAGCCAGAAACTTATATCTGAGCTCAGACCAAAACATTGATCTTCAGATATATCTTGAAGCCGTGAAACTGTTTAAAATTATGAGGAGGAATGAGGACTGTATCCCGATGTTGGATGAGGGTGTTTTGAAAACAGAAGTTATAAAAAGTAAAATGAATAAAACAGTTTGACATTCTCTCAACATAAAGCATGTTAGTCATTCACTGTGAATATATCAGTTGATAAATTCAGAAGAAATTGTGTCTTAACTGCTCATCTAATTTGTCTCTTTCTTCGTTTACAAGTGCAAGGCAACCAAATGTTTTTATAGTGAAACTAAAAGTAAAAATTGTCTTATTATAATTGGGTAAGTATATTCTGTTATTTGCTTTGAGGAACTGCGGAAAATAAATTTTAGTACTATAGTGAGTAAATGTTTGTATAACTTTTTTTTTTGTAGCTACAACTGCTCTGTTTTAAAATGCTGTAATAATAATTACAATTGTCATTTTCATTACAGGTTGTGCTCTGAAGACTCCATCTCCTCGTATAAGGCAGGACAGTTGGAGTAATATGTTTTGCAGTGATACTGGTGGTGACAGAAGTTACTTAACATTCAGTGGTCATCAGAGTACCATACTGTATGCCACATTCTCCAGTGCTGGTGATGAGTGGTGTCATGTTCTAGTGATGGCTGTGTTAAGGTATTCTTCTTCATAGCATGTCTAAATGATAGTATGTTTTTTGCTATTTTGCATACTTTTGCAGATTTTTCAGTCTTCGTAATTTTCATAGTCAGGTGTTCATTTTCAATTTTGTGCTGTGTGGAGTGTCTTACATCTGCAAAAGAAAATCTACAAAACAAATCAGTGAATCAAATAAATAGTTGCATTTGAAATATATAATAGTTTTAAAATATAAATGACAATAAAAAACCTGAAAATGATGCAATAATAGCATCGAAACATGTCGTTAATAATAATAAGCGCCGGAAAAATGTAACATCGTAATACGATGAAAAGCGCTATAAAATTATAACATAATATAACTTACTGTGATATTTATATTACAGATGTTATAGTGTTATTTTAACAACAACATTTTAAATTAAATTACGTTTGTGTATAGACTGGAATAATAAATACATACTTAACATGACATGTGTTTCAAATAATTTTATGGTTTTAATATTCCTGTGATTTACAAGTTTGTCTTAAACCAATTTTTAAACAGTGATTTGTTTTTGACCTAAATGAAAACTGCTGATATCAATAAAATCACCAGATGTTAGGAAGATTGTGACAGTACAGTAGCACAATAGTAAATGATCCAGTAAGGAGAAAAGTATGAACCAGTGTTCTGATTGCATTTGTAAGTTCCAGTAAATTGGTTTGGCTGACAGAAATATATTTCTGTTAAACTTTTAAAAGTCAAGTAATGAATCTTGCAAGAAACTGTGCATTCTCATATCTTGTGTCCCAAATCCAGGGTGAAGTCATGCCTTAACAGGAATGGGTATGTGCAGTCTGTAACATGGTACATGGTGAGGAATTTAAAGGTATGAATTTGGGGTAGCATCTAGTGGCATGTATAAAATTTCTTCAGGATCTATCCAGCAGTTCTCGGGTAGAAACTTGCAGACAGACATATCAGCCCTGAGTTGGTTACTTTCTGCCATACCAGCCCATTGAGTGTAATGTATTTTATATAATTATCAGAGTAAACAGCAGTTATTTCCCTAAATCTTACTACTTTGAAAGTGATTTTAAATTATTTTTATGTTTCTTGGCAAAGCTTTAACTTCTTCAGATTGCATTTTGTATGATATTTGGTTAAGCTGTAGCTTGTCCGAATTGTATTATGAAACCAACAAAGCTTATTAATTCAGATAATCTGTTCTTCTGAAATTTGTGGTTCATTGGTTGGTTGGTTCTGGTTAGGTGTGATTATGTTTAATAAATTTTTGTTATGTGTGTTAATTCTTTTTTCAGGTTTGGTACTGTGAGACTGGAATTGTAAGACTGACATTTCAAGTTCCTTCTCCAGGAAGATTTGCAAATAGCTGCATATTTTCTGATGATTGCTCATTGATATTATTTGGTGGTGATGATGAGTTCGTTTATGCTTATGACAATAATACTGGTCTTTCTGTAACAAGTTTCAAAACTTGTGGTTGTATCATTGCTCTTTTGAGTATTGCAGGTAAATATGCAGTCTGGATATTAAAAGCTGTCATGTTTGAATGGTTAGCATTATATCTTGGTTATGTGTTGCTTTGAGTACTGAAAGTTCAGGCATACTTTTTTATGTCATATGTGAAGAATGTATTAGTCTCATAATTTGTACCCTTCATCAAATATTATTATGGTAATCAAATGAAGGAACTAGATGGAAGGTAAGACTTGAGGTTCTCACAGCGGTGAATATGAAGATTTCTGTCTTCTGGGTTATTGCGCTGTGCAATAACCCAGAAGACAGAAATCTTCTTTAGATGGAAGGTCTTCACTGCTGCCCTATGCTCCACTAGGAGTAACAGGAAATAACTAACTAACTAATCAAATGAAGGAGGATGACTGGTGATCACCTTATGAGTTAGTATTTCAACTCTTAGGGTGTCTTATTTACATTTTCAACAGAATTATCTCAAATAATGTTGGCTGTACCATTAACAATGTAAAAAACTGTGGTTTATGCATGGTGAAGCTGCTGTTCATTTTACCTGCAACATAAAGCAGCTTCTGGACTCTTGTCACACATGCTGATGGATGAGATGAACCAAATTGATTCTGTGGTCTGATTTTACATCTACCAAATCCTACCTGTATGGGCATCTAGGGGCATAAATTACTTGGAAAGAGTGAACATGAAGGACTAGCTTTGGCATTTGATTCAGTGGCTGTGACAACAGAAATTTTTCAGTGTACCAGTGCCACAGAGCTCAGCTATGCATTCAAAGTAATAGACGACATTTTCAGAAACTTTTGTCAATACTTTATGAACATTAAAATCCTGTTAAGGTATTTTTAGGAACAAAAATGAATGTGTTTATAATAAGCTGTTTTACTTGTCCCATTTGATTTACTGATGCTTCCAGGTCTCACTAATGAAGACGTTGCAACCCTATGTTTATAGGAACTTTCTGGCTTTGTTTTAGGAACAGAACACAATTATGTTTGATGCATACAATTATGAGGTACCTATTATGTGTCTATTTCTAATTATCTGCGTTTATTATGCAAAAATGCTGATCTAGAAAACATCCTATTGTTATATATCAGAAGAATTACATAATTGCTCTCTGTTACACTTGCCAATTAATTCATGTCATAAATGCATTTACTTTTTCCTCCCTTTATAATTCTTATTTATAGTACCATTTCATATACAATCTTTCACATAAAGTACCCTCCATCACTTTTATGTAGTAGGGTTATCTTGCATGAGGCATCTTTGCAGATTACAGACTTTTAAAATACTGCCTTTTAATATATCCACTTAGCCAGTCAAGTGCAGGAGACTACGAGTTGCATTTGAGAAATCACTATTTACAGCCAAGAAGTGGAGGAAATATGCTTTGAAACTGAAATCAATGGTCTTCTTCTCCATTTGTGCAGACAATTAAAAAGCAAAATTCCCACATTCCTGTTTCCATCACATTTACATTGGGAGAATAATAGGGACATGACTGTAACCTGCGGCAAACATTCTAGGTGTTGAACAGTGCAACTATTGTTGTTTTCCTAATCATGTTGAAGATTCCCAAAAAGATGATTACAGTAGGAAGAAACAATCAGCATTCTAATACACAGAGTTTAAAACTCTGAGACTCTTCTATCTCTCTATAACCTTAACACAACATTTTGTACTGTGATGTTGCCTTTAGTACAGCTCTATAAACAAATTTGTAGAATCAAAACTCTATCCAAGAAGACATTATAAACTGTTTTGTCTAAAACTTAAGTACATGATGGGAGAATGAATTTTGTCTTTTTACCCATTAGACATTGGTGATACATTCCCACCCATAAGGTCAATATGAATGTAAGTTTATCTTTGCATAAGAATCATGGTTTGAAAGTGTCTGGAAGAAGGGATGTAACACTCCATCCACTCTGTCTCAGCAGTAGACGGAAGTGAGTGATCAGCTTTGTGCTCAAGGTGATTTATCCTTTGAAAAGGAACTCCAGGACTGAGTGGGAGAATGGGTGGACTGCAGAGCCAACCTGGATGTTGATGAGAAAATTCTTGCTCATTTCATGAACTGAACCCCAGTTATCCATCATGCGCAACACAATTCCATCCAGGCTCATCCTTTTTGATATGGGGGTCGGTGCATGTAGCTGCATTACTGTATTATTCAGCACTTAAGATAGCAAGGAGATTTATCACAGCATCTTTAAAATGTGGTTCATTGCTACATATATCTTTGTCATGCCCTACGCTTCTGTTCTGCATACCACCTCATCACGCTGACTCTTCTAATAAAATATGTATTCATGTGGTTCTGAATGCCACAATTGTATTTTAATGACATTTCAGCATTTTAATTTAATTTGCATTTAACTTGGTGTTCCTGTTGAATACCAGGTTGGTATTGGTGAATGAGCAAGGTGATGAGTTGTGGATTGTTAACCTTGAAACTTCCTAATTTTGGTGTGTGTTACTAGTAAGTAAATCATGTGAAATTCCAACTTTGTGGCAGATTAGGTGTGTTAGTTCATTTGAAATAGTTTCATAGAATTACAAAAAGTAAATAAACCTCAAAAACATCAACAGTTAAACGTGGTCATTAACTACAAGAATATTTCCAATATTTCTTTCATACCCTTTATGATATTTACAAGTTGCCTTTGGGCCCAAAATTCAATAGC
This sequence comes from Zootermopsis nevadensis, assembly GCF_977971745.1. NCBI lineage: Eukaryota > Metazoa > Arthropoda > Insecta > Blattodea > Termopsidae > Zootermopsis > Zootermopsis nevadensis. Next base: position 7,003,986 of record NW_028259155.1, read on the forward strand.
TATGGTTGATAAAGAATGAAACCAGTTAGTGAATCGGAATGCAGGCTGCAAGTGAGCAAGCGAAGGGAGGAAGCTAATGGTCATTACCCATACAAGAGGCATATATTATATTCGTGGCAAGGCTGGTATACTTTTAACCGTACTAATGAGTTGAAAAGGGAAATACACATCTTAAATGGTCCACTGCAATGCTCTAGTGAGTAATGTATAATGACATAACTATTGCTCTGTAACAGAAAACATGCTATTATGGTACAAAATTTAAGTTATGTTAGTTATAGGTTAGAACTTTCTTAGTTTTGAATTTAAAAATAATTTGTTGTGTTGATAGATCCATACAATATCCGGAGTTGAACCAACTTTAAAGCAGTCAGGCAAGGGACCAATCATATTCAAATATTAGGGGACGGAAGGATGTTTTGTGACATTAATTAACCCAGAAAATAACTCAAAAAGTCCGTTTGTTTCTTGACTATTTTTAAACTCTAACGATGTTTTGTTGTAGTCGAAAATTCACAACCTGGGAGTTAAACACCAAACTAAGACTTTCATCAGTGTCTCCTGCACTTGACATCTAGCGGTGAAAGTTTGTATCATAGCATCCGCCATGCCATCTCATGATATAAAACTAAACCACATATGTAATATGGAATTAGATAAATCAGCTGGTAAATAGTAGGAAACACCTATGTTGAAGGTCATGAAAAAGTATTCTTGTTAAATGTATTAATTACTGGCATTACACATACACAGCAATCTGACATGGAGTCCGTCATAAAAATCTCAAGTGAAAGTAGACATCGAAGTACTAAAAGTAATGAATTTGTAAGACTTGAGTTTCTCACAGCAGTGAGTATGAAGATATCCGTCTTCTGGGTTATTGCGCTGTGTAGTCTGGTCGATGTTAACCAACGTTTCAGAGGTCATACTGCCTCCGTCATCGCCCTGATGACGGAGGCAGTATGACCTCTGAAACGTTGGTTAACATCGACCAGACTACACAGCGCAATAACCCGGAAGACGGATATCTTCAGTAATGAATTTGTTGAACTTCCCATTGAGGTTAGAATTGTCAACATCTGTAGTGGCATCTAATCGGTTATGCTTAAGATTATGTAGTGTATGATCTAGAATAGTTTATTGTGACGTGTACTTTAATTTTTCATTTTTAGAAAGTTGTAGCTTATGTGGTCACCTCTTAAAAACATTCTACTAAAACAAATTTTTTTCGTTGCCTTGTTATATTTTAAATGTTTAATGTTATATGTTTTCATATTCCAGATTATAATATACATCCTGGAGTTCCTGCCTTTGTCACACAGAATTAGTGCCTCTCAATTGTGCCATTTGTGGCATATGGCATCGAAAGACCTCAAACCTCATAGCAATGAAGTAGTGGTATTGCAAGATGACCTCACTAGACCACTACAAGTCTTTGAAAATAGTCTTGAAACGTTTCTGAATTTTGTGTTCAAAGAAGTAGAACTAGGAGGAAAGTTAACCAAATTTTGGGATAGATTCTGTCCACAAATGCAGTCTCTTTCCATAAATAGTTGTGATATATCACAAAAGACCTTTGTAGATATTTAGTTAAAGTGCTCACATTTAGAAACTCTCAATGTGAGTGGGTGTTCCTGAACTTTTAAAGTCAGAAAGGGTTCTGGAGCAGAAATCTGATGTTATTCTGCTTAGTAACACTATTTTCAAACTTAGGGAGCTAAGTCATGCTTCAAATACATATTTGTCAGATCTGTCATTGACAGGATGTTAGATCTCTTTCGATTTTGAACTGTATAAGAAGTTTTACCCTGGTGACATGTTAAAATCAACTCCGCCTCTGTGATGTATCTTGATATATCACAGTGCCGGTCCCAAGCCCGGATAAAGGAGGAGGGTGAATGGATGGCTGGTGAGCTTCTAGGAGGATGCCAGTGCCGGACTGACTACCTCAATAAATCTAGAAAAGTGCTCAAGCTGATAATTTTTCAGCACAACCATCAAATCCTACCCTCAAGGAGGGGGGATGAGGGCGAGTACCCAGCGCCTCAAAACTGAGTCTTTCTGGCTATGGTATGGTAACCCAGACAGAAGAGTCCCTGGTCCTCCAGGTTGGGGGTTGAGCGCAGGGCTAACAACCCAGCCTTGTAAAAAAGAATAAAGTTTATAATAATTTAATGAATGAAACCGGACTGTCCTCACGAAGACGAACATTAGCAAGGAACAAGAATAAAAATATGATACTAAATATTGGAACGTGGAATGTGTGCACTCTGTTACAAGTGGGAGCGATGAATGGTATAGCTGATGAAATCATAAAATATAGAATGGAAATTGTCGCTATACAAGAAATTAGATGGAAAAGTAAGGGAATAATTAATAAGGCAAAATTCTCCATATATTATTCTGGGAAACACGATAGACAAGGAGAATGTGGAGTAGGATTTATCGTTACCAGACAAATGCGTAAGGCTGTGCTGGCCTTTATGCCAGTAAGTGAAAGAATATATACACTTAGAGTAAAAGGGAAATTCCATAATAAAACCCTTGTTAATGTCTATGCACCAATCAAGGGGACAGAAGAGGTGGCAGTAGATGGTTTTTATGATGAATTGCAGTCTGTATGTGATAAAATTTCGAAACATGACATGATAATAGTACTTGGTGATTATAATGTGAAGCTTGGGAAAGAAGATGTCTATGTCAAACTATTTGGAAGGAATAGTCTACATGAAGAAACCAATAATAATGGCCTACTGGTAGCACAATTTACAGCTGCAAATAATTTAAGGGTCATGAGCACGTACTTCCCAAGGAAAGATATTCATAAGGGTACTTGGAAAATACCTGCAACAAATAATTTTAATCAAATAGATCATATAATGGTATCTAGAAGATGGGTGACAGATGTGGAAAATGTGCGCACATTCCGAGGGGCAAATTCTGATTCCGACCATTATTTAGTTGGTTTTTTTGAAGCAAAAAATATCTATGGTTATGAAAGGGAAAATGGAAAGAATTAAAAGATGGAATGTAGAGAAATTAGAAGATAGTGGCACAGTACAGGAGTATCATGAACTTAGAATTACAAAAGATAGAAAAAGGGCCTAATATTGAAGATGAATGGAACTGCCTAAAGAATGCCATTTTAAATACAGCACATATAACTGTTGGAGAGACAAGAAGATCAAGAAATGAAGATTGGTATGATGATGAATGTAGATCGGTCGTGGAACAGAAGAAGCAAGCTAGAATGAAATGTTTTCAACGAAATACGAGAGCTAATAGAAATCTTTATAATGAAGAACTGATATTGGCCACCAGACAATGTAGAAAGAAGAAAAGAGAAGCGTTAGGAAGAAAGATCGACAGTATGATAAAACACCATCGTAGAAATGAAAGTAGAAAATTTCATAAGGAGCTTAAAGAAGTAACACAAGAATACAGACCTAAAGCTGTAGCATGTAAAGATAGTCAAGGAAATTTATTGACAGAGAACCGTGATATTGTTAATAGATGGAAAGAGTATTTTAGTTGTATCCTGACCGGAAATGTAATTGAGTCAGAGCAGCCGACATATTATACTGTGGATAATTACATTGAAGATCCTACGTTCAAAGAAGTACAAAAAGTAATCAAATGTCTGAAAAATGGTAAAGCACCCGGAAGTGATGGGGTTACTGCTGAACTACTCAAAAAAGGGGGAGTCAAGTTATGGGAGAGAATACATAATCTGATATTGTTAATCTGGAAAGAAGAAAAGATTCCAGAAGAATGGACCCTAGGAGTAATACAACCTATACATAAAAAAGGAGATAAAATGGAGTGTACCAATTATAGAGGAATTACACTTCTGAATATAATATATAAAATCTTGTCAAGTATTCTATATAATAGATTGGTTGTATATGAAGAAGAGATGTTAGGAGAGTATCAGTGTGGCTTTAGAGCAAATGGATCAACGATAGACCAGATATTTGTATTGAGACAGATTCAGGAGAAAGCCTATGAATATAACATTGACTTACATAACTTATATGTGGACTTCAGACAAGCATTTGATAGTCTCAAATGTTAAATGATATTCTCCTATTAGGGATACCATCTAAATACGTCAGGCTCATTAGAGCAACGTTGAAAGACTCCAAGGCAGTAGTAAGAGTAGATGGTGAGCTAACCATTTAATGTCAGTTAATGGGAGTTAGACAAGGAGATGCTCTCTCAACAATGCTTTTTAACCTGACGCTCGAAGCATCTACTCAGAAACTTGAGATCTCAGGATATATAGGCATAAAATCAATACAAGTGAGTGCGTATGCAGGCGATATAGTTATTATTAGCAGAAATAAAGCTGCACTGGAAGAAACAGTATTAAAATTGATAGAAGAAACGCAATTAAGGGGGCTAAAAATAAATGAATCGAAAACAAAATATATGAAAGTTACAAGAGCAGCAAGAAATGTCACAAATAAATTGAGAATAGGACATTATAATTTTGAACAAGTGCAGAATTTTAATTACCTGGGTTCACAGATTAATACTATAAATTCAGTAACTAATGAAATTAAAGCACGTAGTGTGAATGGTAATAGATGTTATTATGCCTATCAGAACTTAATGAAGTCTAAAATACTGGGGAGGCAATTTAAACTGAGAATCTATAAAGTTCTGATAAGACCAGTAGTCACATATGGATGTGAAGCCTGGACATTATCTAGCTTTGATGAGCAACAACTTGGAATATTTGAACGCAAAATATTACGGAAAATCTATGGTCCTGGAGAATTAGGATGAATCATGAACTAGATTGTATCATACAGGGAGCAGGTATTGTGAGGCTGATCAAAAGCAAAAGGTTAGCCTGGCTTGGCCATGTTGCAAGAATGGAAGGAAACGGTAACTAGAAGAGTGATGGAATGGAGACCGATAGGAAGAAGGATGAGAGGGAGACCACGGAAACGATGGATAGACGACGTGGTGGAGGATGTGAGGACGATGGGAGTAAGGGGATGGAGAAGAATTGTGAATGATAGGACAGAATGGAAAAAAATCATCGAACAAGCTAAGACATACACAGGGTTATAACGCTATAAGAAGAAGAGGAAGACATGTTAAAATCTGGCTACATAATGGCATCAGAAAGTATTCTGACATTCATGAATATATTACAACACATTGTGTCACAAGCAGGGAAGATTAGAAAGTTGAAATTTTGGTATCATGGACATTGGAGAAGAAGCATTTTCACAACTTGCAGGAGTACCAGAACTACATCGTAAAACACTACATCTTCATTCTTGCGAACGACTGAACAATGCAGGCGTACTCAGAATCACAGAATACCAACTGAGTCTCACTGAATTAGATTTAAGTGAGTGTTCACACCTCACTTAATGGTACCTGCACCTTGTCATGGTGGTGGGGCTTGAGTACCTCAGTGACCCCAAGAGCTATGCTGGCGGTAGCATGGCTACTGGTAGGGCCTCCCTAGCCAGATTGGTTGAGGGGAGAGGTCAGACTAAGACAGGTACCCTGGTCCTCCAGGTTGGGGGTTGGTTGCAAGGCTAACAACCTTGCACCATAAAAAGGAAGATGTTTTGAAACCTCAATCAAAGCCTCTGACAGATGGACCTAACATCCGAGCGGAGGATAGGACTGAATGGAAGAGGAGAATTGAGGAGGCCATGGACCGAATATGGACCAGAGAGCCATAGAAGAAGAAGAAGAAGTGTTCACACATTGGTGATCCTTCTTTCATAGCTATCTGTCACAACCTAAAGAACCTTTTGATACTCAATAAGGCCTGCTATGCCATAACAAACACAGGCATATCAGAACCTTGTCATCTCCAGAGTGCACCAACAGAACCAACCAAACCACTAACATGGCACTCTTAAGGGCCCCAATCACATTCAACTGAACTCCTGATGTCCCTCCCGACGTACTTCCCGAGCCCCCACCCCCTTCCTTTCTCTCACACTCGCCCACGCGCTCCTATTGGTCCACTCTCACGCCTGCTCCCATTGGCTCGGGGCAGGCTACTCCATTCACATTCCAGCACCTATAAACCTAGCCCCACACACACTATTGGCATATTGAAGATATCCGTCTTCTGGGTTATTGCGCTGTGTAGTCTGGTCGATGTTAACCAACGTTTCAGAGGTCATACTGCCTCTGTCATCAGGGCGATGAATATGAGGATCGGCGCATCACAACTCGACAATTGGCCCAACAGCTTTCAGTCAGCAATGGAAGTGTGATTGCAATTATCCAGGCTCTCGCATATTCGAAGGTGTGCGCAAGATGGGTTCCACGAAGTCTCACAGCAGACCACAGGATTCAAAGGAAAACGATTTCTTCTGAATTGTTGGAGTGTTTTAATGCTGAGGGAGAGGTCTTTCTGTCCCGGATCATTACAGGTGACGAAACCTGGATACACCACTTTGAGCCAGAGACAAAAAGGCAGTCAATGGAGTGGCATCATCCTCAATCACCGAGAAAGAAGAAATTCAAGACAACTCCCTCCGCCGGAAAAGTCATGATGACTGTCTTTTGGGACAGTGATGGGGTCATTCTTGTGGATGTGATGCCAAGAGGTGCGACCATCAATTCAGACGCGTACATCAGGACCCTGAAAACCCTCAAGAAGCGTTTTCGACGAGTTCGGCCTCACAAGCATCCAGCAGAAATTTTGCTCCTGCACGACAATGCACGCCCTCACACAAGTCTGAGAACCCGGGAAGAAATCACCAAATTGGGTTGGATGGTGCTACCCCATCCACCCTACAGTCCAGATCTGGCACCCTCCGACTTCCATCTCTTTGGGCCACTTAAAGATGCTATCCGCGGAACAAGATTTGAAGATGACGAGAGCGTGATTCAAGCAGTGAGGACATGGCTACGTGCACAGGACAAGAGCTGGTACCGGCAAGGCATGCATGCACTTGTTCCACGCTGGCGTAAAACCGTACAAGTTGATGGGGACTGTGTGGAAAAATAGTATGTGTAAAGGAAACATTGATTTATATTGTCACTAAATTTGAGCCATCTTGAATAAATATGTTCCGAGGAAAAAAATGTGGGGCATTACTTAATGAGCGACCCTCGTATTTATTTTTCCCCCCAGGTTTGCAAGAACTAGATTTGTATGGCTGCCAGGGAATCACAGATGTCAACCTTTAGTTTTCTTGAACTTCAACATTTAAATCTGAGTCTCTGCCGGCAAGTTAATTTCATCAGGAAATTTAATATGTCTTGATTCTAATTGGGTTTCTCGATATCTTACCTTTTAGTCTCAAACACCAAGTCCTTCTATTTTGATAAAATTGTACAGAAGTACAAGGGGCTTGTTAAAGAGGATCATTTACAAAATTTTCAATGCTATTTTTTCTTTTTACATTTTACATTCTGCTTACAGGTAACAGATGCAGGAATCTCAGATCTGGCCTCAAAGAACCCAAGCATTGAAACCCTTAAAATGAACTTTTGTAACAAAATCACAGACAGTGGCATTATTGAACTTGTGAAGCATTTGTCAAGACTGAAACATCTTGAATTGCGGGTATATGTCACTTTATATCAAGCAAGTTAACTTGGTACATAACACATGCTGATAAAGTTAATAAGCAAGAACCCAGGATTGTATTTCTGTGGTTCCTCATGATTACTTTAGATTATCAAATTATCCTAATAAAATATGTTTTATAGAGAAGTCCTTCAGATCTGAAACTAAGCGAAATATTTTCAATCATAATAAATAAAATAAATAAAACATTTTAAGAGTAGAATCTGTGATAGATCATTAATGGCTTATCAAATTAAAGTTTTACTGTAATAGTTTCACAGTGATACATTACAAATCTCCCCATAAAAGTATCTTCCAAATAAAATCCATATATATATATATATATGCCAAAAATAAAGTATTTAAAAATAATTACCATTAAGTGATGTGGGAAGTCCCCAGTGACATTGAATTCCAAATGAAGGAGTTTATCATAAGACAATATGTAATTGATTGTTATTCTGTGAAATATTACAATTTTGCATTTCATTACTGCTCAGTGATGGCATTGTATTTATCGTGGATAGTACACAAGCAACTGTCATATGATATGTTTACAATTTTCTTCAAACTTCTCTGGATAACTGATACGTAGCAGTGTGATTGTTATCTGTTGCAAGTGCTAAATAATGGGTACGATCTCCTCTGCAGGGATGCTCCAAGCTGACAGATGCAAGCCTTACAGCAATTGGACAGAGATGTAGCAATCTGAAGTACCTGGATACAACCAACTGCTCTGGCATGTCTCTAGAAAGGTCAGAACATTTGAAATTATGCCTGCAGTCCCTGCACGGACTACACAGGCGGAACCTGCTTTGAATAAATTTAATAAATCTAGTGTAAAGGAACGAATCTAGTACCTCCACCTCCACCAGAGAAATTCTGTTCTTTATTGCGACACTAGTAACCGCATTTATTAAGTGAAAATGAAAATTTGTCAGTGAAATATAAATGTTTTTCTAGTGATAGGTTGATGGCAAAGATAATGACCAATAGAGAGGGCTTACAGCTTAATGATTCATGATGAAAGTTCTTGATTTTACAACACTTACAAAACTTTGTTTGAGGTTGGATTAAGGGTGTTGAAGTATGGACTGGAAACATCTGGTTCCGGACGCAGTCCAGTGATGGGCTCTTGTGAAAACAATAATGAATGTTCGAGTTCTGTGAGAAACGGAATTTACTATCAGGGTGACAATAAGTTTTACAGTAAAGACTCTGTTTCACGGAGTTGGTCAGAAATGAAAAATAGGAAGGCATGTCAAAATGCTACATTGGGTCCAACCAGTCTTAAACCCTGGATTTTTGGCTCAAGAATCCAGCACCATTTTCAACTTCTTCTGTGTCCTGGTCTTCACACATCTGCAATAAACTTTTTTCCATTTCCACTCTTCTGCTTGTTCTGACCCTCTTCTTCTCAACCCCATCCCTGTGAGTCCAGCATCAGTTACTGTCTCACACATTGTCAGTTTGAGGGATCGAAGCCACACTTGGTGTTGGAAAATGGCCTGAATAGACATGTCTGTCACTGCATTGGAACAGTCTCAAAGGTCAAGATATATAAGCCTAGGAAGGTTCTCTGCTATAAGACACAAAGTTCTCTCACGTAAGGATAGTTCAGCAAGATTAAGTCATTGCAACTGCAGATTTACAGAGGATCACCAATGCCAGGACAGTGACTTAAATCTAATTCAGTGAGACTCGGTTGGTATTCTGATTCTGAGTATGCCTGCATTGTTCAGCTGTTCACAAAAATGAAGATGTAGTGTTTCAAGATGTAGTTCTGGTACTTCTGCAAGTTGTGACAATGCTGCATCATCAATGTCCATGATACCAAAATTTCAACTTTCTAATCTTCCCTGCTTTTGACACAATGTGTTGTAATATATTAATGAATGTCAGAACTCTTTCTGATGCCACTGTGTAGCCAGATTCTAACATGTCACCAGGGTAATATTTCTTACACAGCTCAAAATCGAAAGATATATCACATCCTGTCAATGAGAGATCTTCCAAATTGGAAGCAATTGCCATAAATCTATTGAAAAGGGCATCCGACAAATCTGAATTTGAAGCAAGTCTTAGCTCCCTCCTGATATCAAAAGTTGAGAACACCCACTCGCATTTAGTTTCTAAGTTTGAGCACTTTAATACCTCCCGAAGGTATCACTACCTTGTGGAAGGCAAATAAATTTTGACGGGTGGGGACGTTTGCGTACTTAAATGACACTTAGACTGCTTTCACACGTGAGCCGCTCAACTGAGCCGGTATGCAGCTCATGCAGAGGCTATAAGCAATTCAGAGTTCGGCTCACATGACCCTCTGCTAGAGTTACCAACTTCAATCAGTCCCTCCAACAACACATTTTCAGTGTATTAGCAGCGTTCATCAAATCATCATCACCACCACCTCCATGGTTTAGCCTATTATAGACTGTTCCGTCTCCAAGGAATATTCTGTTCCGAGTAAATAGGATACAGTACTCTGCAGTAAAAATTAGTAATTCCAACGTTTTTGTGGGTGGCCTTTGCCTTGTTTGCCTTTATATATTTTTTGTGGAATTCTGTTGGCTTCCATTCTCTCTATATGCATTAGCCAATTCCTTTGATGTTCACATATTTTATCCAGCAAGTTAAAATTTCCTAGTTTGCATCTAATATCGTCATTTCTTATATGATCTGTTCTTTTATACCCTACAATTGGTCTTAGAAATTTCATCTCTGCTACTTCTGTTCATTGCTTTTGTAGTTTGGTTAGGGTCCAGCATTCTGCATCATAAAGTTGAGAAGGAACTGCCATTATATTGTGAAATTTAAGGAAGGTTTCAGTACTGACTTTGCCTAATAAAGTTCTTCTAATGGTGCCACATAATGTCGAAATTTGTTTAATTTATGATATAAATCTTTGGACCTATCTGTGCTAATTAAGTAGCCTTAGTATTTAAAATCGCTGACTTGTTCTGTAGGTGTTTGAAATTAAAATTTTTGCTCTAACCACCTCTTTTCCTACAAATGCAAGTTCCTTTGTTTTGTTCGTAGAGAAGTAATAATAATATTTTATAGCATAAATATTGTAAATGATTAATAAATAGTGCCCATTACAAACAACTTACTGGAGTTTCTTTCCCCACAAACGCCTCTCCCGTATAAATGCGTTGGCTAGACTGGCTTGATCTGCAGCTCAGTGAGCCTCGTGTGAAAGGGTTCCATGTCAAAGCACGCAAGACTCTCCCCGCCATAAGCTGCTACTAGCGGGGAGAGCTGCATAGTGGCTCATGAGCCGCTCACACAGGTTCACCGGCTCTCGCCTGAAAGGGTTCAATGCGTTTTGCTGGGATTTCTATCCCTAGCAGTCACTTCAGCTCACATGAGCCACGTGTGAAAGGGCTATGCCGGCTGGAGCTTTGGCTCATGGTAGGGTCACCCATGCCGGACAGGTCTAAGGCTATGCGCCAGACTAAGAGTGATACCCTGGTCCTCCAGCTTGGGCTTGGGGTTAACCCCACCCCAGAAAACAAGTATTGTTAGGATACTCTCAAAAGAGCCTCGGATGGATGGATCATTAGGTAATGGACCTGGCTAACGTTCACGGATTCGGAAGCGAACTGCGACATTGACTGTGGCCACATGGAATGTTAGAACCATGAAGAAGGCAGGAAAAATGGAGGTGCTGAAGTATGGGATGGACGTGGTGGCATTGGAGGTGGTGAGGTGGAATGGACATGGCAGGGTGGATAAAAACGAAGCTATTTAGGTTTTGAGCCTTTAGGAGACAGAATGTGCAAGATAAGGCTCAAAGGACTCTTCAGAAACTTGTCTTTTGTTTCAGCTTATGCACCCACGGAAGAGGCTAATGAATAGTCTGATCATCAAAAGCACTTGTTTCGAACACAAGGGGACCTGGAAGGTACCAAGTATGGGAGTGGTCAATCAGATTGATCATGTGCTGGTGTCGAGAAGGCATTCCTCTTCTGGGCAAGGCGCTGGGAGGGCAGAGAAAGATTAGTCTCCAGGGAGCTAGAAGCGTAATTATTGTTGTTTGCGTATAGTAGAGGTGTTGTTTTAGTGACATTGTGATTACCAGATCTTTCAGCTATGCTGAGGTCAGCGTGGCGTGCGCCGGTCGACCGGATAAAGGGGCGACCCTGGGGTGGATTCCTCGGCACTGCTCCCCACTAAAGATCACCCCGCCGCGCTGAACCAGGAAAGTGGGGCGCTAAAGCCTTTAGCTAAGGGCCCCGGTTCCCAGCCGGGACCCACTCCCTCGAAGCACGTAGCATCTAGGCGCAGGTCTCCCGGAGACGAGTCCGTTTCTCTCGGCGGCACGTCAGCTGACACCACTGCTCGCGCCCAAATGGACAAACAGTTTTAAGTTTCTTATCATCAGCATGTGTTATGTTCTTATGAACATCATTCTGACTTCTGTTTCAAAGAAATTATGTTCGAATGATTCAGATCAATGCACTATACCTCTTCTGACATTATGGTACTAGAACACAGAAACAATTTATTTCAAGTGCTCTGACTAACCAACAAAATTATCAAACCTGTGAAACTATGAGAGTCCTTAAAGAGCCTCTACATACAGCATATAACCTACATAAGCTAATCTTTCCATAAAAACAATCCATGCTTTAAAGCTTGAAATGTTGAATGAAAAATATGGGAAACCTAAGGAGCTTTGACAGTAAGGATCAGAGAAAGTGTACAAGCCCATACATACAAACTGGTTTATTGTACAATACAAACTTCTACAATCACTTACAATTTATGGCTACTAATGGTTTCCTTCTGTAGACTGAATGTGCTGATAGACACCCATTAATGTTGTCCCCAAATTCACAGAAACAGATATATAATGTATTTTACAACTTTAAATATATGCCCCCTCTTTGGAGGACTAGCAATTCCAACATGAAGAGCAACATCTTAATTGTCAGCCAACCAATAGGAAGTACCTTACCAGGCATAAGACTGAACTGAAATGGGGTTCTTCAGCACAAATTTTGGTGTTAGGATTCTGCTGCAAGTGCAGTTCCCACTTCACCTCACACACGGTGTCTTCACACAAAAGAAAGAATTGAGTAAAGGTCATGCAAAATTTCTGAATGATTCCTTCACCAAACGTGACAACAGTCTGGTCAGGGTGTGAGAATGCTGAGCCCAGGACTTCATGGAAGCACTGCCTGGTGTGTGGCTTCTACAGCCTGTTCTGAAATAAATGTGACTCCTTCGGGCAAAATAAATACTCACTCCCCTACAAAACACAATGCCTAACTGGACTGTCTCTTCCCCCAAATCCCCAACTATACAATATGTGGATAGCCTTTACCATACAAAGTCATGATACATCTAATTACTACAAAATCAGACAGTCTGATTTTTGTATCACACTCTTTTTCACACATCCAAGATACAACACTGTGTTGTAAGTTGATACATCACAGTCTTTTCTATTTATCTCTCGTTGGCTTACGGGTTTTCACACCACGCCAGAGGCCATACAATATCTTCTTGGCTTACGGGTTTTTTACACCGCGCCAGAGGCCATGCACACTCACTCAGAATCATTCTCTTGGGTTTCAGTACGGAAATATTAAACCAAATAGAATAATTTGAGATTTAGATAAAGTTACAATGTTAATGCATCTACAAAACTCTAATTACGGCCAACATTCAGCTTGCACTGACAGCTCCTGGTCAACATTCTCACTTATGTGAACACACTTTTCCTTTATCATAAACAACTTCCTACATTAACACACTTTCTTTAAATGGCATTGATTCAACTGTAAGGCTAAGTAACAAATAAAATTAGTAAATACAGAGTGATCAAAAAGTCAAGCAACCTGTTCCTGACACATGGTCTAAAAATAAAAAGTTACAGTGGAACCACGGTTCCGGAGAATTTGACGTAAATACGTCTCTGTAATGTAATGTAATGTTATCTTCAATGTCATCCATCTTGTTACAAAATCAGATTGTTGACGGCAGTAATGTAACACAACAATGCCGAGTAAACAGATGATGTTTCCTAGGTAACATAACAATGCACGTAAGCTGACCATTGTTGTCGGTCCATATTTACACATTGTTGTCGATTTGTTGATAGGGATCTTGCACATTTTTCTGTCACTTTTTCGTAACACTTTTTTGCCGAATGACCCTTCCATATAGACGTATTTACGTCAAAAAATTAATTACATTGAAATAAAAAACACATTATGTCTCAGAAATATCCACTGTGCTCAGCAATTCACGCATTCATTCTTTAAATCATGTCTGAAAAGGCCAGTGAAGTGCAACTTTGTTATAGAAACGGTTCATGTGACAATATTCTCGATTTGCTTGGCACAGGCGAATCAGAAAATGTATCATTCAGGAAAGGTAAGTTCAAGCGAGATGCCATATGGTGTTTGATGACAAACACTCGTTACACGTATGAAAAAGATCTCTTTGCACTTACACTGTTAGAAAACTACAGACTGTTGTATGTAAGGAGCTTACAACTTCAGTGGGTTTTCTTGCGTGAATTTTTGATCATGTGGCATAAGAAGTAAAAAAACTGAACTGAACATAAAATTACACATGAATTACTCAACTACATCTCACTCTCAGTAGCTGCTCAAACCCAAAGTATAAACACATCAGGTAATACTTTTGACACCAAAGAAACATTCAATCTTAGTGTGACTTAGTTCCACACAGTTTTGTTCTGCAAGGCTGAGGCAAGAAATATGAATGGCCCACAAAAGGCTTTTCTGTTCCATCTTGGCTTATGGAATGGAGCTCACAGCAGTTGCTGCTTCTTCATCTCAGGTGAGTGCTTGGCTCATCCAAGTTGACTTGTGCTGATGCCTTTACCCCTCCATCTAGTCTGGTTAAACACCAATTCCCTTTACACTTATACACTCCTATGTAACACTGATTGGTAACTGGTACAGTACACATTAAAATGAAGGCCAATCAGCAATGGAAACTTTTATCCAGAACTTGACGTTTAAGGCTTTCAGTTTCATTTGTAAATCCTCAACACTGACATCTTTAAACTGAAATTCACTAAAACCCATAAAGCTTTCACCAAATTAATTAGTCATATTGAACTGCTGAGTGTATAAAATTCATCTTTTGAAATCCACTGATGGCTGATACTGATTCATTGTGATAACAGTTGTGCAGTGAGTTTGTCAAGGCATAATACATCAATATCAATATTCTGCCAGTGTACTAGTAGACTATGTGGGATTTGAAGTTTTCATGGCGGCGAGTCTGAAGATTGCTGTCTTCTGGATTGTTGTACTGTGTAATCTGGTAGATGTCCAATATTTCAGAGGTCCATGCTGCCTCCATCATCACGGCGATGAATAAGCCATGTGAGCGGAAAGCGCTAGATTTATAGGAACAGGACATAGAGAGAGGTCCGAAAGACAGCCCTTTTGAGGGCCTCAGGGAGTCCATCTGGTGGGACACACAGGAGTTGGGTGATCAAGATGCGGGGGGAAGCAGGAGAGTGGAAGGGAGCACTTGGTGGGGACAGATTGCCATGCTCTCTGGGATGCTTCCAGAGCCTTAGGAGGGAGTGACTGAGAGGCTTCCATGACCGGCTCAGGCGAAGTTCATCCTCCCTGTTGACAATGTTGGGATGCAATTCAATTTTGATGGCCTCCCTGATCATCCGATCCATGTATCCAGATCTTGTCGACAGGATAGAGGTGTCCTGGAGTTGGATGCGGAGGCATGGATTGTATTTGTTTCTGTGTCAGTTGAAGGTGTTTTGCACACACGTCAAAATGATATGCGAGTAGGTTCAATAGCTTTCACTACAAAAGCCTTAGATTTAGAAGCAGTTTTCTTATCTTCCACAAGATTATGATCCGTTGTTTTTGGACTATGGCATATGAAAGCCCATACACTGCTCAAAGTATGAAGGATGCTGTATGACTGATGAAAAATGAAGGCTGGCAACCTTACAAAGAAAGTCATATGATACACCATGTTGCACTCTAAAGACTACAAAAGAGCAACTGGATGACCCTGCAAGTATGAACCTGAAAAACCATTTCTAATCCCTCCAAAGTAGGAAGTGGAAGCATAAGGCAGTCCTTGGACTAACCACCAATCAAGTCAGATGAACAGCCTACAATGTTGTTGAAGCTGAAGGGATAAACCATCCATTTATTAATGAAAGTCAATGGCTGGTTGGTATTGGTGGTTGAAGAGTTGAATAAAACCCCAAAGTCAACATGAAGTGCCTGCAAACAATCCATCTGCAGAAATATTTTCTCGAACTGGGCCTACACCAGCAACCTCCATCACCCTGTGATTCATGTGGTGGATTGTATTTGGACAACAATAAGAAGAATAATGCCGCCAAATGGATTCAGTGATAGTGATGGATCAATTTCACTCCATGTGTGATGGGTGCAAGGACTCAGAAGACTGAATAATTACAGCACGTCCACAAAAGTGGCGGCAATGTCGATTTTGAAATTACGCTAAACTAAACAACAATACGGGGTCACAGGCCAATCTCTTTTTTTAAACCAGGCCACATTTCTTCGCATTCACTACCAAGACTCCTCAAGAACGCAATTAAAATTTGTTCCGAAGAATTTACCTAATGACAGAATTGTTTATATGTCACAGACTTACATAAACATCACCAAGTTCCCTAACTTTTAAAACTTGTTTTAAATTTATTAATTAAAACAAGTAAATTCTGCCATCAATATAAATAAGTTGATGTAAAATTATCACTCTTTATCTGACTCTAAAGCCAAAAGTATATTAATAAATTTGAGAAGATTGTCGATAAGTATTAGGATAAAAAGTAACCTGAACTTCGATTTAAGTTACTCCCAGCGGTGAGTCCAATGATGGCTGTCTTCTGAGTTGAAGCACCGTGTAGTCTGGTAGATGTTTTCTAGTGTTTCATAGGTCCTTGCTGCCTCCATCACCACGGCGATGAGTTACATGGTGCTAAACTCAGAAGACAGCCAACTTATAACTTCAAATTACCCCACGTTTCCCCAGCCCTTGGTAACAGGCCATAGTGCAGTGAAAAAGACTTTCAACTGCAACAAACTTTTGAGAATGCCTGTACCTGAAACTGTTGCCACAGTAGTCCGTACTCTCAAGACACTTCCTCAGCAACTACTTGCAAGTTTCTTTATTCCTCTGAAACAGAAAATATCCAGAAATGTTGGCTGGTGCCCCGGACCAGACTGGTGATCACCGCGCCCCCAGACTTCGACAATCGCAAAGTTCCATGGCTACACCACTTCTTCTCAGAAACAGCGCTGCTGGGAGGCTGAAACAAGAACAAAATCTGCGGGACACGAGGCTTATGCCTCACCGCTGCATTTGCTTATGTTAGTGTGATCTAAGGAAATTTAATTTCTGTCTGTTGTAACTAGAAAATTAGGAAACAGTGTGATCAACAATATCGACAAAGTAGGAATCAGTCCTATGGTTTTGGTGAGTTGCAACTCTCGTACTTGGTACAACTCATGGTACCTATCGGCCAACTTCAGAGGCACGTCTGAGAATATCCAAATCTAATTTTGGTTCCCAATGCATGGACAACCACTGAAAAACGTTGTGAGCACATGAAGACCATGAAGGAAAGAAAATCTGCAATCAGTGGAGAATGTGTAGTGTCCAATCCATTTGTGTACAGGACTGGAAAGTGTACACAATTACATGCTAATGCAATAATAGTGAAAGTATGGAAGTGGCTTAAAGTGGCGGCCACTATGTTACAAGTTGGATAATTCAAAATGGTGAAGACAAGAATTCAGTTACAAAACATTTTGCTGTAGACCACTCTTTCCCACAAATAAATGACGTGGAAAATGAATTCTGTTTCCTGTAAAGGCGATTATTTCCGCAGAAAGACTTTCAGGGAGGGGCAGTGCGTCCATAAGGGTTACTCAGACCACGAATTGCTAATTCATATTTTTTTAAACAAGTCCAATTGAGGTGTAATTTCGCGTTCTACATAATGAATTTTTTATCGCTTTTCTACCATCGCCATCTTCCGGACCGAGGTTGAACTACGTAGTAGAGACCCTTTCTGACAAGGGTGCAAAGTGGCGTTAGTGTAGGGTTGTCTCGTACGAGCAATTCTTGTTGCGCAGTGTCAAGGTCGTGAGATGGGCGCGAAGGAGGAACGTGTGGCGAATAATTTTGCTGTAAAGCCAATATTTCGGCTTCAAAGACTGTGGAGCTGATTCAGAAGGCTTACGGTGATGCAGCGGTAAGCCGAACAATTTTTGAGTGGCACTAACGGTTTCGAGAGGGCAGGGAGTCAGTGAAGGACGACGAACAAGTCGAACCGATAAAAACATTACCGCCGTCGCCAAAATGGTTCACCAAGATCGAAAAGTGACGTCTCGGTTAATAGCAGACACACTTGGCATCCCGAAAACAGTGGCTCTGCGGATTTTAAGCGAAGATTTGCGAAAACGAAAACTGTGCGCCAGATTTGTCCCGCATGCCTTGACGCGAGAGCAAATGGACGAGCGAGTTGTTAAACATGATTAACAGGGAAGAGAACTTTCTGGACAAGATCATTACAGGTGACGAGAGTTGGTGTTTTGCGTACGATCCCTAATTGCGCTTCCAAAAATCAAGAGTGAAGATGATGTTGATCGTGTGACCTGACAGTCAAGGCGTTGTGCACAAATAGTTCGAGAAGCTGAGAACTCTTTTTGGGCAGAATAATGGACCTGTCGTCTGACAGAACACTAAATAATAATAACGGGGGACAAATTAAGTTGCACCAACGCAGTAAGACGCTCCATAACGCTGGCACTGGGGACAGCACAAATCAACACAAAACCGCACAGGCTACCCGAATCCCAAAAGGCGGAGGTAGAAAGGCAAGTGACTAGATTGGTAGAAGAAGGAATAGTCCACTTTTGATAGGACCAAAGAAGTTAGACGCGAGTGGAGAGAATACCCGGAGGCCGGCGTCTGAATGAGAAAACGGTAGGAAATGCATACCCACTTCCTGCCACATCCGAGATATTGGATCAATTAGGACAGTCCAAGTATTTTTCGTGCATGGACATGGTAATGGGACACCACCAGATCGAGCTCCGGGAAGAAGACAGAGAAAAACCGCTGTTAGTACGAAGCAAGGTCACTGGGCCCACAAGAAATTGCCTTTCGGGTTAAAGACGGCCCCAGCAACCTTACAGTCTACAGTACTGTGCGAATTAGTTTCCCGACAACCATTCATATTCATTTTCCAGGTGAATTCGATTCTACATAATGCCTGCAGTTGGAACACCGTCAAGTAGTCCAATCAGAAAAAAATCTGCTCACATGGCATAGCATTGAGCAAAGTATAGGAAAATCAGGCTATGGTAAAAGAGACTGCGGTCTTCTGAGTCATCGCCATGGAAGCTGGACCTTCAAAAAAAAAAGTCAAGTGTGCTAGCCCAAAATCTTTTCAGGATATACTGAGGATGAAAGAGCCAACAACACGTCCAAAGGGCTATTATGTTGCAGCATGGAGAAAGTCGGCCTTTGGGCGAGCATTGGATTATCCGTGGTGACAACTATTCGCGGAGGCATTGCTTTCTGGCAGCATTTGAAGCCCACCGCCGATCATAACAACGCCACGACGACTTCCCCGGTACGATCGAGTCTTGAGCCATACACGGCTCAACAGTGTGATGACTAAGCTACGTCTTCACCGCCGTCAGAACCTCAAATGTCCCCAATAAATCCGATTTCTTTATTCATTGTTTACATGGAATTGTTCACTTCATTTTCATAAATCGTGACCCGTGCAAGAGTAACCCCAAAACGCACATTTAAACGGAGCCTCGTATTCGAAATTGCATTTAAAGAGCCCCGTCGCTACCGGGTCCAATCTTCTGCGACTTCAGTAACAAAGGAACAGCCGAGCCATCGAGCTGCCTACGTGAATGGTGATCAGCACATATGCGTTCCTGTATATCTTGAGTCTAAAAATAATCGCCTGACCTCCTCATAGTCAACATGGATTTCCCTTCGACCAGTTGTGTGCTGACAGAAGCTGAGCGAAGGGCACTTCTAGAAGAAGGTTTAGATGAAAGTGACTGTGAATATAGTTCGGACACCGACAGTGAAATAAGACATTGACATACACAGTTGGTGACACCTGGAGTTACCGTCAATAGTGATAGTGGTGGCGCAATAGAGGAAGAAATCTTAGAGGCAAATTCGGGTTCTGTTTCCAACAAGTATGTGTGGGAAGATATAGAATCATTTACCCCTTCAAGAGAAGCATTCTGTAATGAGGCTAACAACCTTGCACCGTAAAAAGAAAGAAACCCTGTAATGGACAATGTGAAGAAGGAAGTGAGAGCTGTTGCCATGAATTTAAAAGAAAATGTGTTTCCGACAGTTCGACACTGCTGGACTAGATGTCGTAAGTTCATTTGAGAACATTTTCGATATAGCTCTAGAGATGCGCTTTGTATCAGGATCGATACGACGAAGGGAAGGATCAGAGTAAGTTGTCGGCTCACTTATTTAGATATTCAGTGTTGGCAACGCGTCAGTTCCTGGACACGTGTAATTTCCATAGCAAATTCATCATCGGCTATGCAAATTATGAGAAAGGGACGAGGTAGACCTGCAGTAAGCATTCGAATCCCTACGCGGGCATTAAAATTGTAAAATTCCTCTTTTAGGATCCCTCCTTAGAAGACCCTGATGACCCCTCTTCTGTCTCTCCTCTCAGCCTTCTGATGTGCCTAATATTCAGACATCGAATTCAGAACCAGTGTCAGCTTCAAGCCAGCCACGTACTTCCGACAGACCTGCAAGTAATAGGCCTAGCTTCCAAACATCAAAATCTCTCTGCCAAGGCACAACTGCCTCATTCTACGTCCCTAAACAGTAAAAACAACCTCGGCTATAACATTACGTGGTCATCATTCAGAGTGTGTTTTTGTCTTAAAATTTCGTGCACTGAGTGTGATATTTTGGTAAACACAAGCCGTAAAACCTTGTCGTTATACAGGTCAGAGCCAGCTGCAGAACTGTTCCGCCTTATTCTCGATTCTGAAAGCCAAGCCACGGCCGCACACGTGTCTTCATTCAGCAGACAGAATTATCTTAGGGTGGCTAATAAAACCTTTGAAAGTGCTACAAAGTTAAAATTATACGGGATCCATGGAATGTAACAAAATTAATATTTGTGTATGTATGGATATTTCACAGGATCGAAAGAGAACAAGAAAACATGGAGAACAGGGGTGCCAATATTGTTGCATACATTAAGGGCTGCCCAAACAAATGAAGAAAACGTGAAATGATAAGTCTTCCTCATGCCTACAAACGGGTTCTATGGTTTATTTAAGTTGGTTTTATTTGAAGCCACTTGTAAGGCGAAGTGCGGTGTTTAATAGGACAATTGTCAAAGCGAGATTTTTGGATTTCAGTGAAATTTCGGTGCGTGTACTTTCTATAAAAAAACGTCCCGGTTACAGAGGAAAGCCGGAAAGTTTCGATCCAGCTAAAGTTGGAAAAAGAAATATTCCAAAGCCACCTCCAAAATCAAAGGCAGGTCCGAAATCTCCCATGCTTCCACCACCATCACATCTACAAACTA
Organism: Zootermopsis nevadensis; assembly: GCF_977971745.1. Lineage (NCBI taxonomy): Eukaryota > Metazoa > Arthropoda > Insecta > Blattodea > Termopsidae > Zootermopsis > Zootermopsis nevadensis. The sequence continues at coordinate 7,025,159 of NW_028259155.1, forward strand.
AGGAGAGCCCACAGAAAAATGATTCTCTGATAACTGAGGCTATTTTTGGTGTAGACGTTAGTGTCACGGAAATAGCACCAAAACAGCCATTCTCCGCCAACTACAGTAAAATTGTTGATATAGCGGTTATCGAGTGGACGAGAAACAACTCGAAAGAGTAATCGCCCGCGAGGAAATAGCCTATTATGCGACTGCAATGCTGCATTAACGACTACTCGAAGTTAAAGCGCTAACTAGCGCAGAAAAAGATATCAGAAAGGCAATAGCTGACGATGTATATAATGTGCCGCATATATCTTAGCCAAACTGGAACATACAAAGATAAAATGGGAAAGTAAACGAGACTAGAGGTCCCGCCTCTTCCGATCACTGTAGTTCAAGGATTTGGTGGATATCACGCAGCCGAGGTAAACGCATTTGAGGAAATACCGTCTCCTGGTATCGCTGGTGATTGGTTATGGCGCTAGCATCTCCGCATGCTGAACCAGTGCCGAATTTCCACATTGGTAAACCAGCTAACACAGAATTTACGATCAACTTGGTTGGAAAATTCTACCCAATAGGACCGCGACGTCCAGAAATAGGACAGAGACTTGCAGGCTATGGGATCACCGCAGTAACCTTCCGACGAATACGTACCTGGAACAAGGTTCAACTGCGATATATACCACGTATATCAGACATAGTTGGCCGTTTCGAAATGAAAAAGTTACTCATAAAAACTTGTGCCTCGCTGGAGGAGAGTCACAAGTGAAGACAAGACCAAGCGAACTAGAAGAGCACGAACTGTGCAGCCACTAGTTCGATTGCGATCATGGGATCAGCATACGTTTTTGGCTTTCAACTATACAAAGAAGACGGCCGATGAAATCGTCGTAGTCGAAAACTAGCAAATTGGAGCTGCACCATGGAATATGCCAGATGATTGGTATAATAATCGAAACGTGCGACGGAATATACCAGAGATTATCGGAACAGAGAGGTTTAGAGCTATCTCAATTCGACAAGACCTTCAGACGTCAAATGCGATTCGAAGGATGATTAAAACACAACGTTAATCGTCAAGTAAAACCGCATTACAAACGAGAGTTTTGGAGCGGACCAAGACAAAGCTAAAATAGCAAAACAAAACCGTACCAATGCAGCTATGAGCTGAATCACAGCTGTGACAGAATGCTAAATGCATGCTCGTGTGATATGTACTGTACTATGAAATTCCTCCTTAATAATTATGTATTTATTTTATTGTCAAAATGTAACCCAACAGACCAGATAGTGCAGTAAATTATATCAGTATAAATTAGAATCATAAATCTTACAAAGGATATATAAATCTTTTTCATCGGATACATAAATTGGGTGCTATCTAGTGGATGACATGTGGCCCTCACAGATGTCAGAGGTAAAAGAGTCTGTTTTGGGTATTGCCTCATTTCCGTCACCACAATATGACTATTCATATTTGACCCTTTATAAACCACTATCTGGACTGAAGGGTAAGCATTATTATTCTGTCACTGCTGTTCGCTGGAACGTCAGATTACTCTTTGAATAAACTCTACGTGGACTTGGATATCGGACGTCGCTGATTCACCTCCAGGCTTCCTGCGTGAGGAACCTTACCATCCAATTATCCCAACAAATAGACAACCGATCAGAAACTCTACTACAATAGACGACTACAACATTACCTGTGGCAACGGCAATATAACAACTACAACTACTGAAAATACATTACAGAGTCCGGCATTTTCGTTACAAGCGAGAATGAGGCATGTAGGCATTCGACTGCGTATTTGCCCTTAAAACACACACACGGAGAGAAAATTTAGCAAATAAAAATGACTCAGGTTTGAATGTCGGCAGAAACCCGTCTAGAAATCTGGATTTTGCTCGGTTCTTCCAGGCTAATTCCCAGATGTAGGCTGAGAAAGCGGTTTTTATGAACTCGATAATTTAAGAACTTCTTATTGTCAGACACAAATATTATTCCAAGGTAAATATCCCGTGCAGGGTGCTAAAGTGTCCTTAAGTGGTGCATAAATCACCAATCAAGATACGCAATTGCAGATCTTGATCACAAAGATTAAAATATTTTCACTTCCACATTACACGAGCGTCTCGGCCGTTGTTGGACGCTTTTGTCAAAAGAACGTATATCACAGGGGCTAGTGGACACGGCCCTGTTCACGTCCAACATCGCTATGTTACATTATGTGCAGCTTCTCAAGGGGAGAGGCACATTCTATGTAGCAATGATGTGTCTCCTCACAGCCTCATTGCTTCTCCAGGTACGTGACACGTGTTCATTTCTCACACGCCTGCAGCGCATCGCCTAAGCCTAGAACGATCTATGAAATTCTTTGTCACGATGATCCTGCGTCGCCGTGACCTTTGATTTGATATGCGCTGTGAGCAATATAGAACAGGCGCGGCTGAAAGTTCCAGAAATTCAAGGCGCGTTGCTTAGTTTCTTTGTTTTGCTAGGAGTCACCGACCAGAGGATGTCTCTAGTCAACCGTTACGCGCTGTGCTACACGATCGGACTTCATACGAAAAGTTGCATTGTTCTGCCTGCTACGTCATAAGCAGGATCATAAATCGAGAAGATAAAACAGCTTCGCCATGTCTGTCTGACCTCATATGACAACTACGGAACTGTTCTATTGGTGCTCTTTAAACATCTGTGGGGCAGTAATAACTGACATGAAGACATATTAAGAGTCTCTACGTGTGGGATTGGTTGGGAGGGGATACCACGCGCAGGCGCACGACAAACATGGTTGCGCACATTCTCAAAAGGTAAATTCTGGCGAATGCGACTAAACTATTTCCCTGCTTGCACATTACATAACATTTTTAAACAGCTGCACTCGATTCTGTTGGTCAAATTAGATTCAAAGATTACTCGCTGTCCTTTGGAGACGGGAGTCAATAGACGCGATCTTACCGTCACTCGAGGCAAGATTTACTGTGCGCGCGGATAGGGGGAATGCTGTCAAAGAAGCTTCAGAATTCCTTTCCCGATGTTGCTGGACCAATTAATGCAACTTCCTCTCCTCGATCCAAAAAACGTAAAGGGCAGCCCACCACGAACTGTGCACATTTTGAGAAGGAATTGTTGGATATCGAGTCTAAGAAACTGTCGTTGCTACGAGGGAAGTCTGGTAAAGATGATGAGGACATGAACTTCTTCAAATCTCTCATGCCTCACGTAAAGCAACTTCCTTCTATTAATAAGCTGAACTTCCGGAGCCAAGTCCAAAATATGGTCCATTGGCTGCCTTCATTTTCCGAACTATTAAAATTTCCAAGAACGCACTTTCCGCGAGCAAGGTCACGTTTACCTGACCAAGCCATCGTGGATACTAATGTTGTTGAACGCGTCTCTCACGTAGAACACAACAAGCGATTACCTCGCTTCATATGACACCCCAGGCTGCTTATGCAGCTCGCATAGCTCGCTTGTTATCGCTTACGTAAGACATTGCCTAAGGAGGATTGACATAGGGACACAGTCATTCTACGTAGGGGTCATGAACCCATGCCAACCGAGTTCCAAACATTCGTTATGGAGGCTCGAATGAGGAAGACAATGACATCAGTGTACATGATCAATGAGACAATTTTAAAGGGAGGTTTACACTCTCATATTACAGGAGCCTCGCCAAAGGAGGTGGATTTTGTGGAAGGAGGACTTACCGCAGGGGCTGCTAGACAGAGACCTATTCACCTCCAACATCACTCTGCTTAGGCGGATGTTGGAATTTTGGAAAAAGCATGAGTTTGTTACACTCATAATGTGATTATTAGGGATCTCCATCATTCTGCAGGTACGTGACATATGAATTTGTCAATCGGGGCTTGACAAATGTCACGGTAATGTGTTGAATGATCTGGTACTACCTAAAGTCGCGGACTGCCACAAGCAGAATGTGGTACAAATTTTTGCAGAGTTGAACGAGTATTTTGTTCTGAAAAACGTGCCCGAGCCACTCAGACCTCCGTTAGCCATGAAGGTAGTTAGTTACAGATGGTTACGCTAAACAATGGTTCATCGCTAGATACAAGCCATAACAGCCACTATGGAGTTCTCAGATAGAGTCACGTACGAGATGCGCTTTGTATCACGATCGATACGACGAAGGGAAGGATCAGAGTAACTTGTCAGCCCACGTTTTTAGGTATTCAGTGTTGGCGACGCGTTTATCCGAGTTACATCTTATAGACGCCATCTCCCTTCCCACGTACAAAGAACTATATTATCCGCTAATGTAAGCACTATTCAAGAAACCTTGATCTTACAGAACAAGTTGGAAGTCATGGAAGACGGAGAACGGAACCTGGGGTCAAATCCAGGACCACAGAATAGCAAAGGTAATAGCGCCAACTATAATAGGAATTCGGGCTATTTTCATAATCGGTACGACAAGAACAGACAAGGCGGACACCACGTGAGATACTTTGGTTACAGGGGAAACCAAAATTTCTGCCATGCAAGACAAAATGATCGATTCAATCAGAGATATGCGTCGCCAGCCAACAGACCACGCGATAACACAGAGTCACACACCACACACGACGTCGCAGGGGGAGCAGACTCGAGGAGGACTGAACCCTCAAGCCATGCCGTACGACTCCAGTCGATCACCTACACACCATACCAATCATGGCGAGAACCGCGCATCAGCGGGAAACTCTGGAGGAATGACACAGGGGACATGAACCCACGCCAACCCAAGCGACGGTGCAGCAGTGCCTGAAGAGAACCGAGATCCAAGCATTCATTATGGAGGCTCGATTGAGGAAGGCAATGACAACACAGTGTACTATTAAGAGGACAGCACACGCACCAGCACATACCTCCTTCTTCCTGTGCAGCAAGTGAGTATCTGTCTCTCATTAACACACTCACCAGTCACAATGGCTTAAGACAAATATAGCATGCATTCAGTTGTTCACCAGTTCCCGTATCTTCCGGTACTTGGTCACTTGGATACAAAGCAAATATCGGCAATAAGATATTAACTTTACAGAAGAACGCGATGATCCAGCGTCGCCTTGACCTTTGAATTGATATGCGCTCTAAGCAATGACATCAGTGTACATAAATGAGACAAACTTAACGGGAAATTTGCACTTTCACATTACAGATTCCTCTGCACAGATGTTGGAGGGTGTCCATGGAGACTGCATCTCAGGGGCTGCTGAACACAGCCCTCTTTACCTCCAATATCGCAATGCTGAAATATGTGATAGAGCAGGGGTGGCCAACCCGCGGTTTCGTTTTGTGTGCTGTGACTGCAGGATAATTATTTTAATATGCCTGTACTTCAACAACATATTTAAAACAACAACAGCCAGGTAATAACTCCTATTAAATTAAAAATGACAGTGCAATATTGAATTAAAACACATTTTTTAAACATCAGAATCAAAAATAGATTTTTATAACACTTACGTCACAAAAGAGAAATTTTCCAATTTGAGAAATCTGGCACAAAAAGTTGTTAGCGCTTTTGGTTCAACTTACACCTGCGAATCGTTTTTTTCGAAAATGAAATTGACCAAACACAAAATACGCTCAAACATAACGGACGCTAACCTGCAACACCAATTACGATGTGCAAATACCCAAATTGAGATCGATTTGCAAAAGCTAAGTGAAAGAGTGGAGAAACAAATATCGCACTAGTAAAATAAATATTTTTTAATGATTTCATTATTTTTATTTAATTCATATTTATATATTTTTTATATTTAATTTTTAGTGCTATATATTTCTTTACAATGTACGCTTAGTATCATTATTATTATATTATCTATGTTTACATGTAAGAATAATAGTAAACACAATAATAATAACTCATTATGTTTCAATTTTTCACTCCAAAAAAATGTCTATAGTGTATCTAAATCTAATATGGGGATATATAATTTTATATGTGGCCCGCGGAGTTATGATGCATTTCCAAAGTGGCCCGAAAGATCATTTGGGTTGGCCACCCCTGTGATAGAGCTTATGGAGTTAACTTACAATGGGCTGGACATCTGGGGAGAGAGGAAATGCCGCAAAATATAGGTGGGAGAAACTCCTGCACGTTGCTAACTTGGAAAGAGGGGAGCGGATGATGGAATTGACTGATTTTAATGCCAAGTAGTGGATGCTCAGAGCTTTGTTCCAGTTACCAAACACTTAATTTCTAGTTGCTTCCTGTCTGATATCTCTTTACGGATTAGCTGTTACTGTATGCAGCCATGTGATTATGATCAATAGATATATCTAACCACAACCTTCACAAACTCTGAACCAAATCATTATTAATAATGTTTGAGCAAAATGAAGCATCAGAAATATTTTCTTGCTACAAGACGTCATGGTGTGGTTGAGAACAGTTGGAAACAACTCAAAATTCTTTTATGCTTAAATTAAACCAAAACCATATTTTTGCCAACATCATCATTCTATTTCTCATTGCTGACTACTTCCTTGTGGAAAGAGTGGACTGACAAATGGTAACCATTATTAACCGTTGTGTCTTTATCTTGGTACAGATAAAGACCCACAAATTTGTAATGTTAGCACTAAATGCGCACAATCACATAAATGTTTGATACTTCACAAAACGTTTATAAACAATAACAGGGACAGTCTACAAATATCTGAGACCACTGTTGAGCAGAAAGCAACAAGAATCATAACCGTGTACCGTTACAGGTTTTGGAAAGGTGTACATGACGAGGAAGAACTGTGGCATGGATAACAACAAGACATACGCAATGAAAATCATGGACGTCCCCGTTGAAGGCGACTGAGACAAATACCAAACAGAGTGCTACGTCCATCAACTCTGCTGCCAATTTCCATTTTTGGTAGCACTCTGTTACACCTTCCAGACAAAGTCCAAGATGTGTCTCGCACTTGGTGAGTACATAAAAAACAATTCCTGATTCCAGGATGGTTGAGAAGCAAAGTGAACAATTTAACAACAGAAGTGTCAGTGCGTTGTAGTGCCAAGTAATGCTGTAAAATTTACATAGTTGCAGAGGTACAACACCCTGATAACACAAAGAATAAGAACCAGGTTCAAACTTAAATTCCTAGCATTCCATGTTTTCAGAATATGCGTACTCTGCTGGAATCAAAACCTTCAAAAGTCTGTCAATTAGTGTCAAAACTATTAAAGATTATACGGACAAATTTGCTGTACTTAGGCCTATCTTCTGCATAACAGTGCTTTTCGTGCAACTTCTTAAAATCGTTATTAAACCTCTATCTTCCGTGAAACCTAATTGCTATTTTAATTTGTACACATCTGTATGTCCCTTATTCCACATCCTGTAGTCAGTCTAAAATGTGAATCCATGGAAAGTTTACAGATATATGTACTGTCTATCTGAGCGAAGAACTAGCTTGACCTTCATACACAAGTGCCCACCTGCAGAGCTGCGATCCTTCCTAACACGCACAAGAGAAATCAACAGCTGACACTCATTAGTTTTCCAGTGTTCCACCTCATTTTTCTAGTTTCAGCATTTCTTAGTTTCTCTTTTTAATTTAATGGTCACTGCCAGCACCTGCAACACAGGGAATGTTCTTCGTGTCGTTTAATATTTTTAGGACCACATTCAGGATGCCTTCAAGTTTGAGATAGTTATTACTTTAGACAGACAGTATGTATGATATAGGAAATCCTCCTGCTGAGCAAGTTGGTCTGGTGTACTGAGTGTACATCAGTTTGAATGATTCCAGTCAACACGAGTTGCGTGCTGTGGTGTTAACACACAGTCCTATCACTCATGTTTTGTGTGAGGAATCATGTTTACTCAGAATTTATAACTGTTTATAGTAGCCTATAGTGTACATAGCAGTAAAATAAGTTTCAATAACAACTGAATCGTTTTAGAATGGGTAGCACAAGGAGTAACCTCCATGTGGACCTTAGGAAGAAGGGTCAGCGTATTATTTATTTGATTCTCAAACATCGAGTGCAGTGTCCTGCATGGGCTGTGAGTTTTGTCTCTGTCTACAGATTGTGCTCCATCCCCCACTGACGAACAAATCTGATGTTTCTTTGTAAACAATCTTTCAGTTTCCAGTCTTCTGCAGAGGATAACATTGCAGTAACTCCATTGTCAAATTCAACAGATAACGCAGTAGAACTCACTAGTACCCCTAGTATCATTAAGTGTCCTTACAGTAACAATAATGCATTATTATTTTTCCAGACTATTATCCTGGTGGAGACTTGTACCATTTGCTGCCTTACTGGGGCAAGTTTACAGAGACTGCAGCAAGACTATACCTAGCGGAGATAGTCCTGGCTGTAGAATACCTGCATCAGGTATTCAGACATCACTTCACTTGTCTGCATTAAACTACTTAAGTGAATGTGGGGCTATAACTTTTTTATTCTATCCAATGTCATTTTTATTTTCTGTGGTAAACAACAATAACAGTATATATGACATCTTAGTTAAAGCACTATAAGGCAGAAATGAAAAATAGTAGTACTACAACTTACTGCCACATTAAAAAGCAGCATATCACACTGTGCAAATAACACGTTAATTTATTCCTTTCAGATCGGTGTTATACACCGGGACTTGAAATCAGAAAATATACTGATTGATGAACACGGACACATCACAGTCTCTGATTATGGGCTGTGTAAAATCTTCAACCGCTACACAAAGGTAAAGTTAAATCCGCCTTATCTTTTGTTGGGTTTACTTACTGGATCACATAGGCTACATGGACCACACTCCTTGTTTAAGACTGGATAGTTTACAGGAGGACAAAATCTTTATCTAGCGATTCTTAATGGAAAAAGTGTAAACAAATATCACAACGTCTTTAAATTGGAGGAGATGAACTCAGAACTAATACCTATAGCTCTATTAGAGTTTCATAAATTATTGCTGTTATTCAATTCATACACCATTAACATGCTGTTTACTATACCAGATATGAAATATATTAGATAAATAAGCCTGGTTCTTACTTTGCGGAAACTACATCAGTTAACAAGTGGTTTGAAGAAAGGGCAATACTGGATGCTAAGGAGGATAGAGCTAGGGGCTAGTCCAACTAACTAAATAACTAGATGGCTTACGGAACGTGAAGGTTCAACACCAAATTAACCAAAGCCCTCCACCGGACACTGTTCTGGGGAAACAAAATCCAGTCTCCTTCAACTCCTATCTCCCAAAGATCCTGCCTGAGATTATCCTCCCATCTACGTCTAGGTCTCCTTAGTGGACCTTCCCCTCAGGCTTCCCAATCAATAACCAATGAACACCATTTGCCCCATCAATGCGCGCCACATTCCCCACCCTTCTCATTCTTCTTGAATTAATCAACCTGAAGAGATTGGGGGAGGAACACAAATTATTAAGCCCACCATTATGCAGTTTTCTCCATGACCCATCGTCTTCTCTCCTAGGCTCGAACATCCTCCTCAACACCCTATTCTCAAACATCTGCAATCTATGTTCCTCCCTCAGAGTGAGATACCATGTTTCGCACCCATAAAAAACAGGAAAAATTATTGTATTGTATATTTTAATCTTTAGGTTTTTATAAATCAGACCAGAAGACAAAACACTATGAACTGAACAGGAGCACATATTTCCAGTATTTGGTCTCCTTCTAACTTCCTAATGAGCATAATTTTGATTTGTTCCCAAGTATTTGAACTGCCACACTAAGATAATTCTGTCTGCTGATGAGATACTAACATATACTTAGTTTTTTGTGAATTTACTTCTAGCCCCACCTTTCGACTAGCCTCTGGTAGAACTTCTGTGTTCCTCTTTATTGTATTTATATCGTCCCCAAATAAATTAACATCATCAGCAGATGCCAACAGCTGATGTGTCACGTTCAATTGCAAACCCTCTGCCTGTCTTGGACTTTCCTGATGGCATATTCTAGTGCAAAGTTAAAGAGCAATGGAGACAAGGCATCTCCTTGTTTCAGACCATTCTTGGTGGAAAATGACTCAGATAAATATTTAACTATACAAATTTTACTGCAGGTTTCATTTAAGCACATTTTTATTAGACTCACTGGCATCTTTGGAATACCAAATTCAATTTGAATATTGTATAACACTTCTCTCTTAACAGAGTCATAGAAAATTTAGTTCAAACTGGGGTTTTAGCATTAATGAAAAAATATGTGTTAGAACCTTGCATACTGTGCAGTGTATCCAAATATACAAAACATGTGGTTTCTTACAGTTTACCAAGTGTTGTTATGATAGGAAGCTTATGGAGTTAACTTAGAATGGGCTGGTCATCTAGGGAGAGGGGAAATGCCGCAAAATATAGGTGGGAGAAACTCCTGCACTTTGCTAACTTGGAAAAGAGGGGAGCAGATGGGAATACAGCATGAAGAGGGATCTTAGAGAAATAGGTTATGAGGGCAGCAGATGAAGGAATTGACTGTTTTCAATGCCAAGTAGTGGATGTTCAGAGCTTTGTTCCAGTTACCAAACACTTAATTTCTAGTTGCTTCCTGTCTGATATCTCTTTTACGGTTATATAAAATGCTTTTTCTATTAACAGGAGAAACGTGCAGAATCCGTGTGTGGGACAGCCCACTACATGGCCCCAGAAATGCTGCGAGGCAATGGATACAGCTTTGTGAGTATCTCATACCCTGATAGTGCGAGAATAATGAGCTCATTGTTTTTTGTCACTGAACCAGCAGTAAGTTTAATGTAAACTATTAAGGCAATGCACTATAATCTTCACGGAGCTCGCAATGACACATACATAATCAAAGTAATCAGTATACAGCACGACATATAGAAACATTCTACTAAATTTGGTGAACTCACAATTTTATAGGTATGAAGGAAATGTAAAATAATCTTATGCACTTCCACAACCACTATAAAAATGCTCCTGTTAGCTTTACCAAGTCTGTCCACAGGCGATAGTTTGTGAATTGCTTAACATATAATGAGTATTTAAACAATGCTTAACCAAATGATTTCCATGTTTCTCATTGCACATTCATAGGAAAATATAAGAAAAGTCAGCAGTCTCCATGTTGATAGGAATCAAGCCGCTTCCTATATTAAACAGATAAATGAAGAAAGAGTACAAGTCATACACGGGAAAGTTCAATATAAAACTGGAGGCAAGAAATGAACAATGCAGATCCTTCCACAATTTTTTTCTTGATTCTGGAGACCCTGATGAAAATGTTTGACCGTGTTATGAAGTGAAAACAACTGCAATTTGAACTGTTGCAGGAAGTCGACTGGTGGAGCGTGGGAGTCGTCACATATGAGATGTTGGCAGGCCACAGGCCCTTTGAATTTGATGCCAACAAAAGAGATTTGCAAATTCTCTACACGTAAGTATCGATGACCCAACGAACGTGTTCCCTGTGAACATCAGTCTTGTATCAACAGTTACATGCCGATACCTTTGCGGTTAACACATTACTGTCTATTTCAATGCCAGGAAAGCAGGTGCACATTTTAATCATATGCATAATTAGCCTTAGGCAAGGAAACAAAATGCAAGCACAAACATTACGAAAGAAAATTTGTGCAGGACATCAATAAAATGTAAGGGGTCTGTAAACTAAACGACTGCAGAAGCTAGGAAGTAACATATTTTGACAAGTACAATTTTCCTTGACTCTTGTATGACCTGCATCAGAGTTCTCCATGCAAATTACACATAACCAAGCAGTTTACTGGAACCGTCACAGACATTAGAAATACTAAATGGTAAATACAATGGACCTGTCTTTTACAATAGAATCGTATGTGACACCATAGACATTCCCACATGGTTGTCGCCAGATGTGGCAGACCTTGTCTGGAACCTCCTGGACAAGAAACCACATTGCAGACTTGGCGCACTGGACATAAAGTGGCATCCATTCTTTGACGTGAGTTCTTATCCCATGTCTGACATGGTATAATAAATAATACAGAATATACACATATTTCAGTTCTGAACTATGCTTTGTCCATGTAATGTACTAAGAAAATCAACCAGAGGGAACTTCTGTGCAGTTCATGGCTTCTGACACTATTCTGGACAATTTCGTTGTTTGGAAAGTTCAGCATAATTTACATTCCCAATCAAATAAAAATAACTTATGTGATGGGCCTAACACCGTCAATACATAAGCAGTAAGACCGCAGTAAAAGGTTTAGAAAGGTGACACATAATATATTGCCAGAGAAGAATTTCAAAGGTGTCTCTCAGTACACAACAATTTTCTTTGATCCTTGAAGGCAAGATTGGATGTCCCAAAGTTCCTTGTAACTGCAGTCCAAAGTTTATATTCAAGCAGAAGATTGCAATTCAATTCCTTTTACTTCCTTCGTGATTGAAGGGTCTTTTACGTTGAAGCATTCTCCCTTCTACCTCCTCATACTTTAACTCTGCAATCAACAGTCTGGTCCATGTCACTAACGTTTGTGCTTCATCCTACAGGGACTCAAGTGCAGTGACGTGATGGCAAAGAAATACCAGATGCCGCGCCCCCCACTACGACGACCAGTCGGCTGTATTGCGTCCAGTCAGATACGAGACAGTATTTTCAACCGGAGTGAAGACAATTACGAGGTAAGTAAATGTACTGTGTGTGACATTTTATTATGTGCTACATAGCAACAGGGTTTATACTTGGTGATTCTGTTGCATTTGGAACATGTCCTGGAAGCTGAAGGCCATGTTTCCATGAAGGTGTTTTAGTAATTAAAAATTCTACGGCTGTCCCGAGTCCCATGCTAATACACGAGTGGTGCATGACATGAGATGGCTTATGGGCATAAAAATTAATTAGTGTTAAAAGAATGAAATGCAATAAAGAGAGTCTACAATTAAGATACAGCTTTATAAACAGGTTTCAACATAACCTAACGTTTGTACCTTATGAACACTATAATAAACAAGTTCCACTACAACTGAATTTACTTATATTTGTCTCTGTAATTCATTTTGCAGGTATTCACATATATTGCGCCCGTACTTATACCAAATTAGACAAATGACGGAGACATCCAATAGCGGCACCCAAGATCAGTAAGTGATGATATATTTCTCTTAAATATATGTCTTGCAAGTTACAATATTAATGATGGAAATGAGATATGTATGTACACAATCCATTCGTTTCCTCTGTAAACTCTGGTGGTTGCTATGAGGAAATGCACAACGCAGATAATCATTTACGGTTTGAAACCTTGAAATCGAAACTCGTCTAAATAATATTTACGGACTAAAACTGTAACAGACTTCACAATTCCATATATCAGCTGGTAAATGTCATTTAAGGAAATAATCCTTATTTACACCGAGAATCATGCAAATCCCATAAATAAAAAAGTTATTGATTATTAAAGCAATAATTATAGAATTTTTTTTCGTAGAATGAAACAATAAAAACCATGGCGACCGCATAAAACATTTGAACTTTTTTTGGTCTCAAAGCAATAACTAGTGGACGGCTGGAGCTAAGAATATTTAATTTGGTTTCACGCGAAATTATAAGAATAGCAGAAAATTACGTATGATCATCGATTATAAACATGGCACTGGTACAATCGTGTAAAATTATGTTGTAGAAATATCTCGTATTCAGAACGCGCACCTAAATATTTCTTCTTTTTATTTCGTGTTGGCGCCAATAGTGGCGGTGATGATAAACTATGAGCCCTAATAACTGATAAAATATCGACTCTTGTACAATTCTACTCACAAACTCGCCACATTAACTTGTATGCTAATTTGCTTTTTATTGCTGGATTACATAAATCTATATTTACCTTATTATAAACTGAACACATGATATATAGGCCACGAAGGCATACTATAAGCCTGAAGTTCTCTTTGTAATTTTTATATTCTTGCATTTGACCTATTTCCAGCCCGCCCTCCGACTTGTAAATTCCGTGCAGACGAAAATCACACGGCATAAAAGTTACAACACCAGGTCAGGTTATGACAGGTAGATGGAACAGTGGGTCAAACAGAAGTCACCCCAAAAAATGCTGAAGAATCAGGTTGAAGCGTGTAATTTACATAGAAGTCCACGTAACTAGAGTAAGTTCAGTGTATTTCACCATGAGCTTCGTCACAAATTCCTTCAAAACCTGCATCCTTAGAGATCGCCTACCACGAGATATTCGCTGTACGTGTTTCCATACTTGTCACCCATATTTCCAGTTCCTATTCTGATCCAAATGTTTTTTTCCTTTCCAGATCCCAGAAATGGATAATATTCATCTTGCATCCTTCATCGTAAAAATCATGACAATACCATTTTAGAAATGTTAAGCACTTAAATAGTTAAATTGTTTTCACTTAAATGTTTAAATTATTTTTAGAAAATAAGTTAAATACTTTATTTGTTAAATTGTTTTTAGCTCACACATATATTAAGAATAAAAAAAAACAAAAATGTTCATATATTTTGCTGCAGGTGTCTCCATACTTGTTACTAATAATTCCAGTTCCTGTTCTTATCCAAATGTTTATTTCCTTTCCAGATCCCAGAAATGGCCGACATTGAATTTGCGTACTTCATTGAAGAAATAATGAATCTGCCCCTTTAGTTACGTAGTTTGTAAATAACAGGTTAAAGAGGTTTAGTTAAATAGATGAATTCCTTTAGTTAAGTAGTTACTTTGTTTTATTTAAACATTTAAAGTTCACATATTGTATATTTAAGAATAAAAATAACAAAACGTTCATAATCTTTCGCTGCACGTGTTTCTATACTTGTTACCGTAATTGCAGTTCCTGTTCTGATACAAATGTTTATTTCCTTTGCAGATCCCAGAAATGGACTACATTGAATTTGCGTCCTTCATTGAAGAAATAATGATTCTGCCTCTTTAGTTAAGTAGTTTGTAATTAAAAGGTTAAATAGGTTTAGTTAAATAGATGAATTCCTTTAGTTAAGTAGTTACTTTGTTTTATTTAAACAGTTAAAGTTCACATATTGTATATTTAAGAATAAAAATAACAAAATGTAATTGCTGTTCCTGTTCTGATACAAATGTCTATTTCCATTGCAGAATCTAGAAATGGGCGACGTGGTGTTTGCGTCCTTCATTGAAGAAATAATGAATCTGCCCCTTTAGTTAAGTAGTTACTTTGTATTATTTAAACAATTAAAGTTCACATATTGTATATTTAAGAATAAAAATAACAAAATGTAATTGCTGTTCCTGTTCTGATACAAATGTTTATTTAATATGCAGAATCCAGAAATGGGCAACGTGGTGTTTGCGTCCTTCATTGAAGAAATAATGATTCTGCCCCTTTAGTTACGTAGTTTGTAATTAAAAGGTTAAATAGGTTTAGTTAAATAGATAAATTCCTTTAGTTAAGTAGTTACTTTGTTTTATTTAAACAGTTAAAGTTCACATATTGTATATTTAAGAATAAAAATAACAAAATGTAATTGCTGTTCCTGTTCTGATACAAATGTTTATTTAATATGCAGAATCCAGAAATGGGCAACGTGGTGTTTGCGTCCTTCATTGAAGAAATAATGATTCTGCCCCTTTAGTTACGTAGTTTGTAATTAAAAGGTTAAATAGGTTTAGTTAAATAGATAAATTCCTTTAGTTAAGTAGTTACTTTGTATTATTTAAACAGTTAAAGTTCACATATTGTATATTTAAGAATAAAAATAACAAAATGTAATTGCTGTTCCTGTTCTGATACAAATGTTTATTTCCTATGCAGAATCCAGAAATGGGCAACGTGGTGTTTGCGTCCTTCATTGAAGAAATAATGATTCTGCCCCTTTAGTTACGTAGTTTGTAATTAAAAGGTTAAATAGGTTTAGTTAAATAGATGAATTCCTTTAGTTAAGTAGTTACTTTGTTTTATTTAAACAGTTAAAGTTTTATTTAAACAGCTAAAGTTCACATATTGTATATTTAAGAATAAAAATAACAAAACGTTCATAATCTTTCGCTGCATGTGTTTCTATACTTGTTACCGTAATTGCAGTTCCTGTTCTGATACAAATGTTTATTTCCTTTGCAGATCCCAGAAATGGCCTGAAGTGCGTCTTGGTGCGTCTGGACGTGTTTTCTAGACACGTGAAACTGTATCCGTTACGAGCGGCCACATCCAAGGCTTGCCTTAACAAGTTAAAAGGCCATTATTTTACTAGGGTACGCCGGCCTAAAGCAGTGTTGGGTGAGCATGGGACTCAAAAGTGAAGTTCTCGCCGATTCGGCATCCGCAAAGCAACCCGATTGAACGCGTTATGCGTGGACTTGGGACCTTCTTCAAAATTTATTGTCATGCTTCCCACAGTACACATTACAGGTGCCTCTGGACCCCAATAATGCTGTCAAGCCCCAGATTGCGTCAGCAGGATTGCTGGACCTTTCTGTACTCACGTCGACTGTCGCCCAGTTGGTCTACGTTGCAAAAGCTGGCGACGTTCACGAAGTTTTCATCGCCATTATTGTGTTACTAAGCCTCTGCCTTGTTGTGCAGGTACGTGACACGTAGTCTTAGGTTTCTGTATTCAAGAAAAGTTACACTGCTTACATGCCCAGTCTGTTCCTGCAGTAACTTATATTCTGCATTAACCTTGGATAGGGTAACTATACGAGGATACTCTTCCCTCAACCTTGCCGAGACTGACAAGAACTAGTAATAAACCCAAAGATTCTCTAGCCGGAACGAGATTCCTAGACATCACTAAGCAGAGACTACATACGCGCCAAGCGAGGCCTTTACCTGGTGCTACACTTCAGGCGCAGGTCATGTCCTGCAGCGATATACAACACGCTGCTCTATGGTGCAGTAATGGGCTCATTCACAAACATTACCGTGGTGCTCAGATGAATCTCCGGTCAAACACGAGCTGACCGCCACAGAAGGCATGGAATCGCGCCGATCGCAGACAAGATGCGAGAAAGTCGACTCGGATGGTACGGTCACACGCTCCGAGCCAAAGACAGAACAATCGCGAGGCGAAAGGAAAACGGCCGAAAGGGAGACCGAGGCTGTGATAGACCTGAAACGATCCCGACCAGGCACACGACCGCGTCAAATGGAGGGATTTGATTAAACCTGTGAATGACACTCTAAGAAAGCTTTTCATGAGTTTTCATCACTCTGGGAGAAAGAAGCCTTTGGTGATGTAATTGTAGAGAAGAGATGCGAGTCAATAATGGGCGAGTACAATTTTAAGAGTTGTATTAGTGTTAAGGACTATATAACTTTGTACTTGGAACCCATGTTGTATTAACGGGAATTAAACCTTTTATTTTGTTTAGTATATTATTAAAGTAGTTAAGGGAAAGATTGTGACTTAAATATGGGACTACGAGTGAGGAGGTATTAGGTCCCTACTGGGAAACACCTGACTATTCTAACCTGTAGATCATAACAGTAGATAAGGATCAATCCAACTGGGACTGGACTAAATATGCTGTATTCGCATACAACACCACGCCACATACGCAACAAACTACATGCTGTTCGAATTCATGTTCGGGCAAGCTGACAATTTACCGGGTTATCTACAGAAGCCTCCGGAAGGTGTTAACTACGCTACGTCTGATACCCTCCCATTAGTACCGATATTTTGCATCCGCAATAGCAAATAGGACCATGCTGTGTTTTTGCTTTTAACTGTAGAAATATGAACTGCTTCCTGGTGGAGGTATGATTTAAATGTGTTCACCGCCCAGAGCACCAACACAATGAGGAAAACCACCTCTTTTCAAAATTATTTGCTATAATCTTACAATCATCTTCAGTTTGTGGGAACTGGGAAAAAACATGTGTTTTTTAAGGAAGAAGTTGAAGACCCTCATCCAGATTTGGAGCAATCTGTTAAAAAATCTAAAACAATCCAGCCAACAGCACTTGGAATATATAATTCACCTGGACAAGATTCGATTCGATCATCAACACCAAAAAAACCTCAAGCAAGACCCCCTAAACGAATGGCATCAGATAAATATGTTTCTGTGTATTAAATAATTAAGTTGATCTTCTTGTGTATTTGTTTAATCTTGTCAGTCTAATAATCACAATAAAATTCCTATTAAATATTAAAATATTACTATCACACAAGCAGATAAAGGAAAAACTATCGTCATTCTTTCTATAGAACAATATCAACAATACATTTCACAATTTATCAACCAAAATTCATTTACAACATTAACACATAATCCTACACCAAATTATCAAAAAGAAATCCAAAAAGTAACCCAAAAATGTAAAAACATTTTTAATCCACCAAAAACCCAATACTACAACCACAGCGCAACTTCACCCACAATCACAGGACTCCTCAAATTACATAAAAATCCCTATTCCATCAGACCATTGATAAACTGGACATCAGCACCAGCTTACAAAATCTCATCAAAAATAGCCAATCTCTTAAAAGATTACTGCAACCTACCAAACACTTTTAAAATAACAAATTCTATAAATTTAATCAATGAACTTAAAGAACTCGACCTTAATAACGACTTACGAATTTGTTCATTTGATATTACTAATATGTACACTAATATCCCCTAGAAATAGCGTAGAGCTGTTAATGGCCGCCTTTACAGCCGTCATTTGTTTATGTTGAAATATTTTGTTGTAGGCGCATATCTACGAAGTTTTAAAGGTAGCAGATTACACGGTAGGCATAACTGAGTGTTCGTTATTCATAATACAAAACACATTTACAGCAAAACAAGAAAAAATGAAGAAATTTATTAAAAAACAGCTGGAGATCGAGGATGAGAAGACCAGAAATGCGAGTGTGTACAAACACAAATAAACTATGTGATGTGCACTTCCATGCATGTTGTCAATTAATGATATGTAATGTGACGTGTCGCCTGGAGGGGTGGGGCCGCTTGACTTCCAGGCTGCCTGGTCTGCATCTGCCAACATCTTGGGAGGGGGATGATAAACAAAGTCGCATTCCTGGGCGAGCCGCAGGACAGCAAAGTTTTGAGCGTGTAAAAAGCTTTTACAGTCAGATCAGATTCAAGGCAGCAGACCCCAAAATTCAAGGGTTGACAATCAAGGTCGTAATTACCAATCCACGTCACACTGGTGTCAGAAGTGGGATTGTCAACAATGGAGTCTGTACTGCAGGAAATACTGGGAAAATTGCAGGAGCTGAGCAACAACCAGCAACAGCTACAGGATAATCTAAGCTACAGTTTTCGAAAGAACTAAGCGCCCTGAGGTGGAAGTGGAGGAGAGGATCACCGACAATTTCGACGGACAGCTAAAGGGCGTGCTGTCGGATGTGGATCAGAAGACCGAGGTCCTGAGCGAGTTCGAGACACGGCTGCAGGCGGTGGAGGCCCGAACAAGGCACAGACGGAGGGGGCGGAATGTAAAGTAAAAAGGCAAGGGAGCATTTATTAGATTAGAAAATTTTGTAAAATCAGGGGAAGATGCTACTGATAGTGGACAACTCAAAGTTAGATTAACCTTATTACAGGAAAACTGGAACAAATTTAATGAGATCCAGGATGAATTAGACTTGTTAGAAGAGAATGTTACTAGTGATAAAGAAAGGACTGAGTTTCATACAAAGAAGGTTGAAAGATAGTCAATCTCAACAAATGAATATTGTGCCAACAGAACCAGTAGTTCAAGTGAAGCTACCACAATTGTCCTCGCCACATTTCAATGGAAATATAAGTGAGTGGATTACCTTTAAGGATACATTTTTGTCACTTGTGGGAAATAATACAATTTCAAACATACAAAAATTTCATTATTTGTTATCAGCGGTTAATGGAGATGCCAAGAGAATAATTCAGCACATTCCTTTAAATGAAAATGGCTATGATATTGCATGTAGTTTGTTAATAGAAAGATACCAGAATGAAAAACTTATTGTTATTGTCCAGCAAATACAAAATTTCAGACGGGAGATAGAAAGAACCCCCTCCCAGCAATTGAGCATGAGACCAAAAGAAATAGACTGCAGACTATGAACCTTCTAGTTCGCCTCGCTCGAGACGACACCTCAAGGACCCCCACTTACAAGAAGCCGCGCTAGACCACAACAACAACTAAGTGAACGAACATTAGTCCAGAGACAGGACACAATTGACGAGTAGAGCATCTTTGCACAAAGTTAAATTTCCACCAGTAAGCAGGTAGGGTAAGTTGCATGTAATACATCAGTTGAAGGAGGAGGCACGAACCAGAGTGACACTGCGCCTGTGCAGACTGTCGGAGTCGGCCATGATGTCACTCGAAAGGCCACAGTGGCACCAACGAAAAGAGAGAAGAAGAAGAAAGAGAGAAAGAAAGAAAAAGAAAAAAACACTGACCTAAAGTACAACACGCTCTTCATCAAACAGAAAGACGTGATTTTGACCAATGACGAGTGGAAGATAGTGGTAAACATTGATTTGGCAAATCTACGAGGAACTATTAACCAAGTAGAAAGACGACTGGCACCAGACGCATATAACCAATATTATACGCAGGGAAGCCCTGAAACGAAAAAACATTCTGGAAATACAAGACCAAAAAAAAACCCAACAAACTTATCAAAAAACAGATGCAGGTCCAGGATTTGAAGAGTAGAAATGCAAGTAAAAACAAATAAAATGTGCACTTCAATGAAGAAAGTAAGAGGATTGGTTAGTGGAGTGAAAGTGAACAATGTGTGTGACAATACTGTTGTCACTCAACTTTTAAACAAACATGAATGGATAGCGACTATGTTGGACAGTGGACACAAACCTAACTTAACCCTTCAGCGTGGAGTGCCGAACATTACTCGTCATGACGTATTCATCCCATGGCGTGGAGTGCCGAGCACTGCTCGCATAATGCGCGCTAAGACTTCTCCTTCTTCGTAGCGACTGACCTTGTATTTTATGTATTCTGGATCCAGTAGCCGTGTAGAGAAAAAAGCTGGCTATCGATTGATATATAACATGACTCAGACAGATCGATTTTACCAGTGTTTTTCGACTTTGAAATATAGATCGATTTTTGTACTCAACTGCATTCAGCCTCTGCTTTGTGGCTCTCTCTAGGGAAGACGAATGGAGTAATATAGTTAAGGTTACGACGGCTGTGTAGGACACATTCCAAGCTTTCTAACGGTATATGATGTCAACAACCTTAGACAATGAATTCTCTGTTCTTACCCTTGGTATGAACAGACTTCTAAAGTACATATCTGCCGTCAGTCAGCCGTGAATATGGCTTCGAGTAGCAGGCGTTTTTGGTCTCCTCAAGACATTGCTAGAAGTGTAGATGAACCTCTCACTGATTCCGAAAGTAGAGTGTTCGATTCAGATGATGAATCAAGTGTAATCGATGATTTACCTGTGCGTGAATTTCTTACATGTGACGAATCTGAAAATGAATACAATGACGGTGAACAAAGTGGGAGCAGTTTACCGAGTGTGGCACGTCCTACTGCTTTTACATGGGAGAACATAAACAACTATGTAGGACAAAGAGAACAATTTGTCGGCAATTGTAGCATAGTGTGTTGTGAACATTTTGTTCAAAGTTTCACTAAAATTCATCAATTATTAGGGAAGTTGTGCCCATATAAGTAAAATGATGCACTTTCAGCTCAAAATTAAATCCCCAAGCAGAAACTCCTCCCACAGCAGCACAGTATAGACTTTGGATTTAAATGCTCCCACGCTGAAGGGTTAACTTAACATCTTCGAGGAGTGGATACTTCGACAACACACTGCACGACAAATGAACCAGTACCTACGCAGACACGCCCGATATGAACTGCTAAGTGAGAAGATACAAGTTAGAAGCCAGCCACTGAAACAGGATGATAACATTCAAATTGTAGGCATATATGAAAAATATAATTCTCACCTATCCTATTAGCCCACATAGACATATGCTTATATTGCATGCATCACGTTAAAGAGCAAATGAGCATAAGAGCAAGTCATTTGTCTTTTACCTTTGATTGCGCTTAGTCCAGCTTAGTTCGTTGCAAATATTCTGTCCCAGTCAGAGGACACGCACATTTCGGAACAATTTATTAATCTAACAGTCAGCAATTGTTAGACCCACGCCCAACACACAAGTCCGGGAATCACCCCTTGTCGCCTGTACGTGAATGCTTTTTCGAAATACTCCGAATCTGGCGGCCATAGTCTATCATGATCCTGGTTTTATGTGGACTATGGGGCGAAGTTCCCTCCCTCTCTGTGACCAGTCTTGTTTCTGGGGCCCACCTAGCTTGGTATCCCTTGACAACCGAGGGTCAAGCAGGCTGAAGCGTTAAGATCACGCTTGGGCACAGGAACAATTATCGCCTCAACGAATTATCTGAGACAGAATCAGAATCGAGAGAAAATTCTCTCTTAACGAAAGTAAAACCACAATACAAAGCAGACAGGTTATAATTATCCAAGCGATATTCACTTCGAATCTTGTACGACACAATCCCCACCTTGTCGAAGGCAAATTCCTTACCAGCTCATAAAAACCATTTGCACATTCACCCTGTCCCATTCACAATTCATAACAACCTTAGCATCCGCCTTTCGAAGCGGCCTGTGAGATTATTGAAACTCTGTGGCACCATAATCTAAAAAGAATTCCATCCAATTCCAGCCCCCTCTTAAAACACTCCCAAAATATCAGTTTCATCCAATAGCAGTAAACTAACATGTTCGTATCGGCTATCTCCAGTTTCCTGGTTCTTCTCAGTTACTTTAAACCAAGCACAGAATGAAGTCTCGCAATTTATCATTCATAACCATCCTGGCATGTTTAATCAATGGATACGCAACATTATCAGTTGATAGAGTGTTGAAGGAACAAGAATAAAACACTCCTTCTAACAGTGGCTGGTCTCAGGATTCAAGGCTCTGACATCACCGCAGGTCTTTTCAAAAGAAGAATAGTTCATGGACTCGACAATACACAAATTTGTAAATTACATAATGTAAAGTAAAGGAGGATGTACTAAAATTGTTGTATGTTTAGCAATTTTTTGTCTTTGCAATAAAGCATTAACTTATCCTTATAATTAATTTTTAATTCAGTATTTTTTTTTACCCTTATTAGGTTGCTAGTCCCCCATCGGGCGCCTCCCCAGGTTGCGGATAGGGGAATGCTTCCCAGATATGGGTGGTACCGGAGAAATCAAATACCCGTGATGGATAATTCTACTTATAAACAAAAGATTTTGAGTCTGTTACAGTCTGGTGTCTATGAACCTCTAAAGAAGGACCCTACATCACAAGTGGAGAGGAAGATACAGAAGATCCTCTCTAAGCATAAATCTGTCATTGCTACCGATCTGAAACGTAGACTGACACCATACCACAGTAAACCTCCTTATCTGTATGGCCTTCCTAAAATACACAAACCAGATATCCCCCTCAGACCGATCGTGAGTGCTATTGGTTCACCTTGTTACGTCCTTGCACGGAATCATTCGTTAAAAATTCGGAACATTTCATACAACTATTGAAGGATGTCCATATTCAAAGTGGAGATATACTGGTTAGTTTCGATGTAGTCAGCCTATTTACCAACGTACCAGTGGAAGAGGCCCTGTGTATCATCAAGGAAAAACTTCGTACGGATTCTACCTTATCGGACCGGACATCATTACAGGTTGATGACTTGGTGGAACTGTTAGAGATATGTTTGACCACTACCTACTTTCAATTTGAAGAAAGATTCTATCAACAAAAGGAGGGAATGGCGATGGGGAATTCGTTGTCGCCTGTCGTTAGTAATATTTATATGGAGTATTTTGAAACTCTGGCTTTAGACACAACTGATCACAAACCAGCCACTTGGTTGAGATATGTGGATGATACTTTTGTGGTTTGGCCGCATGGTCCAGCGAGATTGCAGGAATTCTTTCACCATCTTAACAGTCTCAGATCGTCAATACAATTCACCATGGAGATGGAAAATAATGGTACTATTCCGTTCCTGGATGTTTTAGTCATGAAGAATGGTTTTAATTTACTTACGGATGTTTATAGGAAACCCACACATACTGGTCGATATTTAAATTTCAAATCTAATCACCCACTCTACGTTAAAAGGGGAGTGGTTTATAGTCTGGTGAATAGAGCTAACATCATATGTCCAGAAAAAAACAATTTTAACAGAGAAGTTCAGAACATCAAACATGATCTATCTCTGAATGGGTATCCCCGACATTTAATTGAATCTGTTATTAAGTCCGAAAAAAACATCCGGCCTTCTCCTGACAAAACGCCTCTGGGTACGGCGGTTATCCCATATGTCAGAGGTGTCTCTGAAAAATTTAGAAGAATTGGGAACCGATACAACATCAGGACAATCTTTAAAACCGGACACACTCTCCGTGGTTTATAAAGTTCCATGAGACCAAAAACAGCCGAGAGACAGACTAGGCAGTGTGTGTATGGAATACCATGTGATTGCGGTAGATGGTATATCGGCGAAACCAGCAGACCTCTGGAGGTACGCTTAAAAGAACACAAATATAATTCCAGACAGGGCCTGCTGGAGAAATCCAGATTGGCCCAATATGCGTACGAAGAAGATCATCATGTCTGTTGGGATGGGGCCAGAGTATTATTAACTGAACCCAATACCATCTACAGAAAATACAAGGAGGCTGCACACATGGCACTACTCGCCAATCCCATCAGCCAGCCTAGTTTGGATTTAACTCCTATTTGGATACCTGTCATCTCTCAAGAAATCCAAGGTGGGCATCGAGTTTCAAGTTAATATTCATGTGTAGTATTTTTCCAAAAGTTTTATACTACTTCCAGTTATGGACAGTTACTCAAATTTTACCTAAACTTCTGGTCATGTGATTGCACCAAAGTTGCCTCAGCTGATCTCGAATGAAGAAAGCCAACAATTACAGACATATCGTGAGGAAGCAAATTCAACCTTCAGAATCTGTTCTCCATTTGTTAATAATAATTTTGCTTACATTAAAATATTGCAAAGGACCTCATAAAGCGACTTGCACCAGGATGCTTGCATGGTGAAATGGCAAGGCGTCCAGGAAACAATCTGCGCAGAAACCTCTTCGGCGGAAGCAGACCGCCCTCTCAACAATCGCAGAGGAAGTTCGTCCGATAACTGAAGAATTACTTCCGCAACAAGTTGAAACATGTTAAGTGAGTCCAGCACTTGCAATGACTGCACTGCACGACTTAAAAAGTAAACATACAGATTTACCGGCTGGGCTCACAATACAGCTAAAAGCACTTGCCTTAACCGACCTGATGAAACTATAGCCCAAACGAGCTATGATTTTCATTTAAGGTTGGGGTAGTTGTGTTTGGAGACCAACATGGTCCCACGCCTTAAATTTCAACAGTATGACTTTCACCTCTTTGTATGACTAGTATAATGAGTAAATTATTGTAATGACCAACAGGACATTGTGGTCTTGAGATAAAATGCTAACAATGACTCAAGGTTGACCTATGAAATCTACGCACTGTCACACTCCATGCATAATAAAACATGAGGTAATTATCGGTGAAAGCATAAGTCATTCAAACTATCCACCAATCAGAGACTAATATTCAGATTTCACGCTGCCGCTCCCCGGAAGTTGTAATACTTTTATTAGTATAAAATAAGGCAAATATCAAGCAGTATTCATCGAGATGAGTATTTGGGAAGCCAACACTAACAAGCATGCTGTGCACTGTGGTCATCGTATGTGAGTATTGTCTGGGTTTCTGTCACTAAACGTCACTAATGTCATTCAAGAATGATTACAAAGTTAGTAAAGTACTTCTGACAATTGTAAGGAAGTATCAGATTAGGTACTGGTTCTAGTTGAATATGTTATAGTTAAATATAGGTTATAAGTACAGTGAAACCTCGATGCATCGTTTTCGGCGGGGGTGGGAAATAAAAACGATGAATGCGGGAAAACGATAGATGCGGGAAAGCATTAAAATTTTAAAAAAAAACAATGTTTCTCTTTCAAAGTTACTTCTTTTTACCAAAAAAGTCTTTAATGGACAACTGGTTTGTCGAAACTTTACGTTTTAGACCAAACAGAGCACTTTCCACGTTCAAAATGTTTTCCTCGTCACGTTCGCTAATATTAAGCGCATAAAAGAACGACTTCACTTTCGCCAATGCAGCGTGCGCTTCGGCAAAACTCGGCAAAGCTTCGGGCTCGCATTCGTCGTCTTCTTCTTCCTCACCACTCCAACCCCCTTTGCGGACAATGACAGGAAGAATGGAAATACTATTACTGCCGAACTCAACGAAACGTAGCTGTAGAAGACCCTGAACCACTGGAAACGAGATGAACCAGAAGAATGAAAAGTGCCGCCAGCCTTTCCTTTGTACTTATAACATTGTGCGTCTTTCGGTAATAATTTATCTCAAAACCCAGCATTTTAAATTCTCAGAAACAATCATTGCGGGAAAATTGTGGGCCGGGACTTTTTGAACGATCGATGCGATAAAACGATAGTTCGAGGAACGATAGAAGCGGGAAAATGTAACATTATTTTATATGGGATGTATTCGGGACCGAACAAAACGGACGATGCATCCGGGAAAACGATAGTTCCGGGAACGATGGATAGAGGTTTCACTGTATATTGATTTATGTTTTAGGGTTTATATGTGTATATCTTGATAATTAATGATAGTTTTGTAACCATATCGGTAAACTCATTTAAATACTAATTGTAAAATATATAATCATATTAAAAGTATAGTTCATTAATCAACGGTAACCCCTCGTCTCACCCACCTCCAATATCACTACCACCCAGGTTTGTATACAACACTGTGTTCATTTGTCAGCAACTGGACACTATCCTGGGCCAGATGAATCCAATCCACCCCCTGCCCCCCAACATACCCTAACCAAACAAAGAGGCAGAGGATATTAGAGTAATGAATATCTTCTGGAAATCTGAAAATGGTAGTTACTATAAAACAATATGCATACGTATATTTTAAAAATAAGCTGAATTTCACACTAGATGCCTAAATCTGTATTGTTGGGGCATTTGAATCTCGTCCATCATCTGATGTTACAAGACCTAATCTCAACCACTGATTGTGATTAGCTCATTCTAATGGAGACTACAAATTCCCTTCACCTCCACTACACATCAAGAAAAGGGCAGATTCACTCCTCAAAATGTTACATTACGCTATCAGATAATAGGCAGTGTCCAGAAACCCAACAATCCAGAGTGTATATACCATCATCATGACATTTCAGAATAAAAGCCTGAAAATTGGAAAATAGCAATGATGAAGTCCATAGTGAAATATGGTGATAACAATAATCATTCCAGAGTTTAGCCTATAAAGGCCAAGAACAGTTACTATGGGTATGAATAATAAGTCTTAATGAAGTCTGGCATTTAGAACATAAGATATGATATATGCATTATGTCTCAATCTTCAAGTAAATTAAAATTTCCTACAAACAGGAAGACACAGAGAACATCTGAGCACTCGCTATGAAATTTTCACTCCAAGAGAAAATTCTGGAAATGAAAAGACTGCTGCAGCTCGGAAACAGAGAACCCATGTCATGTAAACAAACTTTTCCCCCTTGCTTTAATGCATAAAAATCATTCTTAAGTTATATTCTATTTATAACGGTGCAAGAATAATTTTGTACTGATTGCAGATTATGGACATTTCCAGTAACAAGCAAGCAATTCCATTATTTCAGGCCAGGTTACTGTAAGAAGGTACCAGGCTAAAGGTGGTCAGTTTCCTTGGTCATTACATAATTTCTAGTGAATGATAACCCTCATGTTGCGTAAATCACCACAATGACCATTATTGAGTTTATGTCCATAAACATTCCCAAGAGTATGGCAGTATGAATATTTAATCCCACTGCATGCATTGTCTCGGTTACAGTGAAAAAACATCAGCTGAGGCATAAGGACATCACCAACATTCTTAATTACATTAAGACCTTGAAAGCGTCACAGCTCTTAGCTTCCAAAACCTCGCATTAGAAATAAACCGTTGCTATGCACCACATACTAAAAAATTAGAAAAACAGTTTTTCCTGACCTCATTGTTGTTACCACACAAACGTAACCTCGCTCAATCCAAAATGTTCTTCAATGGAACCGAGCTGCTCACCCTCAAAATATACTGGATGTGGCATCATCTTCTATGCCCTGTAGGACGAATCACAAACTTTAGTAATATGTACCAGAGTGTTTATTGCAGAGTAAAGCATGACAGGGTAGAAGTCAGAACATCTCAATTTAAAAGAACCTTCAGTTCTGCAGAAAATGCAAGGAATTTGAAACACATGCCTTCACTTGGCTATAATTTTGGTCTGTACCTTAATTTATTAAACAATATTACTTTCAATGGGAGACATTTGACACTTAACATGCT
This sequence comes from Zootermopsis nevadensis, assembly GCF_977971745.1. NCBI lineage: Eukaryota > Metazoa > Arthropoda > Insecta > Blattodea > Termopsidae > Zootermopsis > Zootermopsis nevadensis. The sequence continues at coordinate 7,053,539 of NW_028259155.1, forward strand.
TTCAAGGTTTGGAAAAAGTTGTTGGCAATTTCATGGAATGTACTGAGACCGTCCTTCGATCTGACAGCAGTACATTATGCACTGTATTAGTGAACCTATTACTGTGAGGTTGCTATGACATTTGTTACACACAAGTTGCTCTGCTGGTGATGTAAATCACAATTTTTGCTTACTGAAGACTTAAACAATCATATTATCTACAAACAATCTCAAAAAAGAAAAAAAACTGTATTAGTCTTCTCACTGTAGTTGATTTTCAAAAGTACATTACATGAATAAGACACAGCCTAGAACTGAAACGTGTAATATAGCATATTATTATATGATGAACGATATGGTAAAAGAAGCATGTCGAAAAATGGATGTTTCTTGATAAACTGTGCTCCACCTTTTACCCCCACCCAAGAAAATGTTTGGATCCTTCTTCAAAGTTTTTCTACCCATTGACCACGAACTATGGTGGAATGTCTGGCATATGATGCAAAATGTTGCTGTAAGGGAAATGTTCATTCTTCTATTTGCCATAAAAAGAAAGTAATCACTAAACATGCATCCACAATTAATGTTTTAATGCTAACCAAAGTTGCTGTAAGTGGGCTGGTGAATGTCTAATTTGCATGAAAATCTCCTAGGTATGTCACAAAATTGATAAGAAGGTTGTCCATGTTAAACATTTCACGTTTTCCAGCTTGTGGAACCCTTTACTTCTCTGTCGCTTACATTAAAATGCTGTCCTGCAGAAACTTGCTTCATTAAAGAGTGGAATCTGTTTCTTTGCCAAAGTTATTTCTCCAAATGTTTCAAACGTGTACACCTATTTTACTGCCATTAAAACAGTCATGAGTTAACCATGATGAATTCCTATAGAATTTTTTCGAAAGGAAAATTATATTCACAGAACACATATATCAGATCTCTTTCCAAATGCTAAATATTTACCGACAGAGTGCTGCATCGATTCCATTTTCGTTATATTGAAAGGACCTGTGGTTGATCATCATTTCAAACACTCCAACAGTCCACTTCCTGCAACAATTCAAATTACAGGTAATAACTGCAGTCAGTCATTTTCATTTCTTCACACTCTATACATTTTCACAAGGGTCTCCATAAATCAAAAATTTGTGGCAAGAATGAACTGGTTGTTTTACTGACACCAGGTTAACATGGAGCATTCCTAAGTTTGATAATGCTTTTTCTTCATTTATCTATTTCATGCAGGTATCAGTTTGACTCCTAGCCAGCCAGACATTGTGCTGAATTTCCTTTGAGTCAGAACCACAAGAATCACTTTATTAACCACTAATTGCAACACAAGTACACAGAAGACAACTTGAAGAATCTGGGCATTAGAAGCTGGAGACAGAAGGCGTAGGATAAGGAGCAACGGAGGAAGATTTTGGAGGAGGCCAGGGTCCACCAAGGACTGTAGTGCCAAAAGAGAGAGAGAGAGAGAGAGAGAGAGAGAGAGGAAAACCATTGTTTACAATTATTATTATTTATTATTTATTATTGACTGCAAATGGGTTTATACCCGGTGGCAGTGTCCTACAATAACATACAAAACAATGAGACAGAACAGAACAATGAGATACATCAACACAATGAGACAGAACAAAACAATAAACAAAAGGACACAACAAAAACAATAAGACACAATAAACAATGAGATACATCAACACAGAGACAGAACAAAACAATAAACAAAAGGACACAACAAAAACAATATGACACCCAAACAATGGGATACATCAACACAATGAGACACAACAAAACAATAAACAAAGGACACAACAAAAACAATAAGACACAATAAACAATGAGATACATCAACACAGAGACAGAACAAAACAATAAACAAAAGGACACAACAAAAACAATATGACACACAAACAATGGGATACATCAACACAATGAGACACAACAAAACAATAAACAAAGGACACAACAAAAACCATAAGACACAACATACAATGAGATACATCAACACAGAGACAGAACAAAACAATAAAAAAGGACACAACAAAAACAACACATCCCACTCAAAATCAACCAACTCATAAATTACAAAACCATCCAACCTCAAGTACTTAACTTAAAAAAAAGAACTTAATACCACCTAGACATAAGACAATAACTGTAATGTATTACAAACGTCATGAACTGATGCACTCACACAACAATACAATGAGACACAACAATACAACATACCACACTCAAAATAAAACATCTGACACAATAAAAAAACACACATCCACTAATTAATCACAATACTTAAGAGTGGAATATAAAGTCCGCTCTCAGTACATGAAAATTTTATCCCAAAGAACTACAGCCCTTCATCACTTGGAGACTAAGACACTTCACTTCACTTATCACCATTTATTCCCAACTTAATAACCCTTAGCTTGTAACTACTTTTCTGACCCTCTTTCTAAAGGTGCCTAATTTACAGGGGAAAGACTCTAGCACGCCTGGAGGTAATTGGTTCCAGCTTCTTATGGTCCTATTTACAAAGGAATATTTGCCTACATCCGTTCTTTGTTTCCTAGTCCTAATTTTCCGAGTATGATCGTCCCTGCCCAGGTAGCATGGCTTTAATAATCTATCCTCTATCATTTTCCAAGCCCGGCCCCCCGTGTATGCTTTGAAAAGGGCGCACATTCGGGCTATCAATCTACGCTGTGCCAATGTTTCCCAACCAGATTCGTTCGTGAAATTAGCAAATTTAGCCGCTCTCTTCTGCACCCGATTTAGTGCTCTTACCTGTCCTTCCCTGTAAGGGTCCCAACACACAGCTCCATATTCAAGTATCGGTCTCACTAGCGACGTATAAGCTAAACGTTTCGTATTGTTATTTCCCTTTTTTAGTATACGCATTACGAAATGGAGAGCCTTCCATGCTTTAATTAGTGTATAATTCACATGATCTGCCCAGCTCAGATCACTGCGAATAAGTATTCCTAAGTACTTAAAGCTATTTGCCTCTGGAATTAATTGATCCCCAAAAAAGTAACTCAGCTTATCCTTCACCCTAGCTCTATTGAAGCTGACTGCTTTACTTTTACCTGGATTTATCTTCATTTCATTTTCTACCGCCCATTCCCATAATCTATTCATATCTGTCTGTAACTTATCAATGTCACTACTATCCATTATTTTCCTGTATACTATACAATCATCAGCGAAAAGCCGTATATTTGAATCAATGTTTTTCCAAATATCATTAACATAAGCTAGGAATAGCAAGGGACCTAATACGCTCCCTTGCGGCACCCCTGACGTTACCCTGACTTCATGAGATAGCTGTCCTTCCACTCTTACTCTTTGCGAACGTCCTAAGAGAAATTCCTTTACCCATAACACTACCCTCAAGTCCACACCGGTTGCAGCAATTTTTGTAATCAGCCTAACACTACCCTCAAGTCCACACCGGTTGCAGCAATTTTTGTAATCAGCCTGACATTGACATTACACAGTCAAACTATCATTTCTTTTTACATTAAATTACATCAGGAGTCAAGCCAGGAAAAATAAATGTCATTAAAACCCATTCAGTGATTCTCTAAAGGCCACAGACATGCACGGACAAATGTGGCAAAGCAAAAAGCATTTTTCTATTGCTTTGTGGTGAAAGCACCTACAAATGTTCTATGTTTGTTTCATATCATCTGAACTGCTGTTGACTCCATCAATACACTTTACTGCAACAAGTTTTCACAAATATTTCTCCTTATTTCAGTTTAGGATCTGCTTATATACAGAGTGTGCATAGAAATGTATACCAAGTCAACGCAATAAAGCACGCAAACCTAAAGGCAAGGGAACGAGAACTAAATGCATTTGAGAAGGATATATGATCAAGTTCATAATTTGTGCTGCTGTACTTTCAATATCTTTGCATCAGAAGCACTACACTCACAGTTGTTATAATGGCATCTAAAGTAGAGGAATTCCTCATGCCTATTTCAGAAGAGTGTCCTGTTGACATGCTATTTCAGCAAGACAGAACGCTTCCACATTTTCAGTAGGAAGTGAAGGCGTGTTAAACTGCAAGTTTCCAGAAACAATTATTGGCAAGAGCAAGGCTATAACTTGGCCACCATGTATGCATGACCTTCCTACCCTTTAAGATATCTCTTGGGGGTACATAAAGAATGCTGTGTATGTGCCAACATTGGCATCCATTATGTCAGAAATTGGTAGGAGGATACAGTCACCCTCCATTTGCTTAATGTGTGGACTGAAAATGAAGACAATTATGTTATGTGCCAGGTCACTCACAGTGCCCTCATTGAACATCTGTAAAATGTAGGTCATAAACTTGAATATACGAGGGTTGACCATTTAATTCGCGGAATGAACTAAAAAAAATTTAATCTTCATCTGACATTTTTTCCGTTTCAAAATGCTCTCCTTTGAAGTGTAAGCACTTTTTCCATTGTCTTATCCATGCCTCGTAAGCTTCCTGGAACCCGTTGTTTGCGATGCTGCGCAGTGGGCCGTGTGGGGCCTTGACGCCGAAGTCACGTTCCTTCCCGAAATTCCGGGTGTTTCTCTCAAAGCTTCTGATTAAGAACTCGAGCATAGGCCTCTTTGTTCATTGTTGTTGCGTGTGGCACGAAATGAGTCACAAGAATGCTTTTCACATCGAAAAAAACAAGCACTATTCGATTACCGGCAGACTGAGTTCTTCAAAATGTTTTCAGTTGTGGGGAGTAAGAATGCTTCCACTCGACTGTTGTTTCATCTAGGGATCATAATGATACACCCACGTCTCATCCCCAGTGACTATGTGGTTCAAAAAGGCTTGACCCTCCCTCTCAAATTGTTGCAGATTCTCCTTTGACAGAACAACATGTTTCTTGTTTCTGTTTCTGTTCCGGGGTCAGATTGTGTGGAATCCAACGGGCACAGATCTGTGACATTCCCAGATAATCTGTGACAATCTTGTGTGTACTTCCTTATGAAATGTTCATTCTCGCGGCCAGCTGTCCAAGCGTAATTCATCTGTCTTGATCCAAGATATCCTGTGCTCATGAAATTTGCTCAGGTGTTGTGGAAGATGTTGGCTGACCTGGTCTTGGGTCATCTGCAACAGATTCTCGTCCTTCTTCAAATCGTTTATGCCACTTGAATATAGCAGTTTTCTTCACACACTCTTCACCATAAGCTTCACTCACTTCCTTAAGTGTTTCTGAAGCACTTAAACCGCGCCTAATGCAGTAACGAATGCCATAATGCTGCTCTTGCTGTAGATCATCCATGGCAAAGGAAATCAAAATGACTTGCACACCGACGACACACTCTTGTCGCAAGCACTAGGCACGCAGTAGGCTACTGAGCTGGCACTGCGAAGGGCTACACACCAATGCATGAGAAAGCGCTCCTATCAATTGCAGCCCGAAGATCACGCTGTAAACAAAGATAAAGCACCATTCTGCAAAATAAATGTCAACCCTCGTAGAACATCTGTGAGGTGTTCAACAGCTGTATCAATGTCACTGTTACAGCAGTTTCCATTTAAGCACTGCATATTTATGTTGATGATGTAGATGTGTTCTGTCACTAAGTAAATATAATGGATTCTAAGAAATTCAACACCCTCTTACTTAATGTTTTACTCTACAGTGCTGGAAATGGCCATTACCTGAGCCAAAAACCCATAGAACTTCTCATACTGTTTTTTGCACACAGCAATTTAGAACTGCCTGACACATCTCTACCTCCTGTCCAGACTTCTTTATCTTCATTAGCCTGTGGGCACATTGTTCAACACCTGTACTTGAATGAATCGTCCGACAGATTGTTCTTCGCAGAGCCATGAGGTTGGTCTCAGGCTTATCAATAATTTTATCATCCCTCCTATCCTCAGAAACAATGACAATATTTTTAACAGACACAAGTGAGTAAGTAGGTACTCTAAATAACAATGCAGAAGAGTTATTTGTGTGCAGTTATCTTTCCCATGCCATCATCAGATTAGATCATTTAACATCAGATGATATAAATCATGTTGAGTTCTAAAAACCGATACGGACTGGCATTATTGTGAGGAAACGAAGCCAAACATAACCATGCTGTAAGACTCGGCTGTTGCTTCTTACTTACAATCTCAGTTACTTTTCAAACAGCACATTCGAATGAAAAGGTTAGAAAACACAACATGCCAAAGGGTTTGTGGTTAAATTGAACGACAATAGATTTCTTATAGCATCATTTTGTGCATATAACCTAGTTAATAAAAATATAGGTGTAATAACGCGAAGTAAAAATGGAATATCCAAGTAAAATCACAAAAGATGTTCAAAGTGACTTCCTTGTGCTTGCAAGCAGGTTTCACATCTCGTTCACATGTTTCGAAATACGCGACGAAGTTCTTCTTGGGAAATTGTCGAATATTTTCTTTTTGTGATTTAAGGTAAAAACAATTAATGTAATAACATGTATTAGTGACGAGAAATATTCGTAGTTCGCTGTTACTAGCGGCACCGAAACTGACTCGCCCGTGAAAGTCCCGCCTACGTCAACAGCAGCGGCCGATAACGCAATGTAAGCACGACCGTAAGCTCATAAACTGGAGACCCGGTATATGAATAGCTGATGTGTTGTCTCACTGTGCCAACATCTTTTTTCTCTAGTATCTGTCATGGGGAGAAAAAAAAAAAAAAAGAGAGAGAGAGGTCACTAGTTGATGTACTAATTCACAACAAACACTCATCATCATCCCCAATAATTTCGTCTACGTGTGGACTTGAAAACAGGAGAATGATGTTGGATACAACTTTGTGTAAGGAAGCACATTTATTCACAAAGGCAGTGAGACTGCCATAAAATATAAAGTCACATGACACTACATAATTGGAAGAAACTTGAGGCGATAGAACGTAAAAGAATGCCCAGCAACATTAATTGGAGGTCTACTTCTTCTCTCCACGAATAAAGAAAAAAACAAAGTTTACAAAAATATGACGTCCGTATTCAGTTCCCTTCAATAAATAAATGGTTACGATTAGTACAATGCAAATCAAGTACATCACAACGTGGTCATAAAAAGTGCGCAACGCTGCAATTCAAGCACACAGTATGCCTATTTTTGAAATTTATCCATGGCGACGGTTACAATAAAATCACATACGGCCACAAACCCCTCAACTGAAAATGATTCCAGCAGGATGGTAATGGTTACAGTACACAAATGATATCAAATGAGAAAATCCTGATGTCAGGAAAAAGGCTTACTTACATCACAATATCTTGCAGGTGAACGTCTTTTTTTCCGTTTCGTAAATTATGCAGTCACACACTGGAAAATGATGCACATCCATTAAAATGCATTCTGTTCTGCTCGCGCACACAATAGTTACTCTCTCCAGTGTCACGTGACTAATCTGACCCCCCCCCCCCCCCCCCCCCGTCATCGATTGCGTGCTGTTTCACAGTTCGCAGTTCATTAAGCAAGGTTAAAATGTTTCAGTCCGTTCAGCGCGTCATACACACCGACCGGAAAAATCTTCCAAAAACGATCAATAAATCTTGTTCAATCAAATTGTGTGTGTAGATTGTAACTCAACCAATCCGCGACATCGATGTCTTACGCACCAATGTTATAAGAAGCTTATGCAGAATGCACTGTAATAAAACGCAAGCCTTCATTAACTAATGTTTCAGAGGCAACTGCTTTTTGCGATCACACTGCTGCCTAATATAAAACAGTTTCTGTAAATTCTACTAACACAAACACCTGCCAGCCAGCAAACGCATTAAATCAACACACTAGCCCACGCTAGCTAATACTGAATTCAGGGACACATGACAAACAACATCTACCCTAAGACAGGGTAGGAAACTTAAAGAGCAAAGATTACCCACACGCAACCAACTTTTACCGTATCGAATCGTATTGTCGAATGCACGAAATTACTCATGAGAAGCTTGAAAATTATTAGAATTCTTATAATTTTAAAATCAGTAAGTTAACATAATTTCGTATTGGTTGGGAAGCCTGAGGGGACGAGACCGCTGGGGAGACCTAGACGTAGATGGGAGGATAATGTCAGGCGGGATCTATGGGAGATAGGAGATGAAGGAAACTGGATTTTGTTGGAGGGCTTTGGTTAATTCGGAGATGAACCTTCGGATTCGGTAAGCCATCTAGTTAGTTAACAAAATTTCGATAGAACACGATGTTCTACATTTTGCAGTTTGACATTTACATCTTTAAAAATTACAAATACTTTAAAATTTAAAGTTTAAATGATATTCAGGATTGAAGACGTGCAGACCATTTTGGATAGGGTTAGACTCTCCTAGACAGGCTGCAACTGCCAAGTTTGGTTATGTTAGTTCAGATTTCAACAGGCATACAGCGTTCCACAGGCTTTAACTCGTCTGAACAGTCCTGCATTCAGATTGTATTAATTGCCTTAACAAGCTTCTCTCTCATGCAGGTTACATACCCTGCCCACCTCATCCTCCTCGACCTGATCATTCTCATATTTCGCGAGGGATAAAACTTATGAAGCTCCTCTTTATGCAACTTTCTCCAACCTCCTGCTAGTTCAACCCTCTTGAGTGCAAACATTCCCCACAACACCCTGTTCTCAAAAACCCTCACTCTGCATCCTCCCCTTAGTGGAAGAGACAAAGTTTCATGCCCATAAAATACTCACTCTATGGTGCAGGAAATTCTTTGAAAAGTCAACTGTATACTCGGCCTGTCACGGAATAGCCTACTTTCTTTATGGAAACCGAAGGTTCATCACCATGTCCACAAAAGCCCTCTACCAGACTCCATCCTGAGCCAGTTCACTCCATCGATTCTGTGACAGCCCACTCTGAGTTCGATTCTCGAGCAGGCAGACCGGAGATGGACTTAGACTGGACTTTTGGCGATTACTCCAGTTTATATGCAAGGAAAGGGGCCTAAGTTAGTTTTGTTTCGGTAGCGCCTTCCTTAATCGGAATTTATAACCAAATTGTATTGAATTTTCCCGAGTTGACGGTTAGTATCGCTAGTTCGGGCCACATCTTGGGAGACTTGTTTGTTCCACCGGCCGACTGCCTGGCGCCAGCTACGTGACCAGATGAATGGGTGATTTTATGATCGGTGGCTCGACTTGGTGGGATGAGTAAGCTCTTCCAGATGTGTTTTAGCCATTAGAAGACTTAGGGAAATTCACGTCACTATCCACCAATGGGTTTAAAATAAGCTATCGGCGGCAAATTTGTAAGGTTAGGGTGATGAACCACTCAGCCAATGAAAACATTCTTCAGATTAAAAAGTCTTGGGGGAGACTTGCTAAACGCGGTGTGCGTCCAGCAAGGAGCTTCCAAAAACTCACTTACGCTTTAGTCTCGGCGGCGAGTAGTCCTGCACTCGGCGAGGGAAAGTACGAAATTAATAAACGTGCCTGATGAAAGTGAACGAATACACAATTTATAACTGAACGACATCCCCTCTTATTCCACTGCCTCACAAGTTGATCCCGAAACCCCTCTTCACCAACCCGTATATTCCTTGAAGGCAAGAGTCCATGCCCTGAGCTACCAAACGAAACCCAACACAAAACCCCTTGTAACCAGCCGGGCGTCCTGATGGAGAGTTTGGAGTGAAAGGACGGTTACAATTCCAATCTCCCAAAGGTGCAGGTTAACCTTATCCTCCCATCAACAAATACGTCTTCCCAGTAGCCTCCTCCCTCAGGCCTCCTAACCAATAACCTGTAAACATTCTTCCTCTCCTCCATGAGTGCTGCATGTCCTGCCCATCTCATCCCCCTCGATCTAATCACCCTACCAATATCAGGTGAAGAGTACAGGCCATGAAGCTCATTATTATGCAGTTTTCTTCATGATCTGTCCCCTCCCTTTTAGGTCCAAATATCCTCCTCAACACTGTTCTCAAAGGCCCTCAATTTGTGTTCCTCCCTCAAAGTGAGAGACCAAGTTTTGCACCCATACAGCACAACTCACAAAATTATACTTTTCTATATTTTAATCTTTAGTTTCTTTTATATGAGACGCGGTGGAAAAAACATTTCCGAATGAATGATAGCAAACATTCCCTGAATTCAATCCGGTCTTGATTTCGTCATGAGTCATTCAGACTTGTGTCATCCCCAGGTACTTGAATTTTTTCACATTTTCTAACGATTCATTAGCCATCCTTATGTTCTGGTTCTGTCCAGAAATTATGATGCCAAGACATTTTCACATACTTTTTCTTTTCTGCATTTATTTCTAGACCAACACTCCTTCTGGCCCTCAAGAGTGTTTCTGTGTTTGCTTTTATAGTATTTATATTATAGCCCAAAAAATTAATATCAGCAGAAGTTGATGTGTCCCATTGAATTCCTATTAGAAAATACGTGTATTGTCATGTGGTGGAAACTGATCTAACAGTATCGCGGAATGCCAGTCAAGTAACAGCTTCTGGCCTCAAATTACTTAGTCTGTTTTTCAATACTTCTTAAAATATTTGAGGGGCCCCCCAAAAAAGCTTCTAGTCACTGTAAAATGACATGAACAGTGTACTAGATGTTTAGTGGAAAGTTTGCTCCTGTGACAGCAAGTTACTTGGACACACTGGCCCAGTTAATTACGAATGAAGTAGGCCCCAGCAGAAACTCCTCAATGGTGAAGATCCTGTATTTTGGTTGATGCAGTGATTTAATAAGAGCAAATTCTGCATGGGTAGATAGTAAATGAGTGTCTTGAAGGGTTCAAAAGCACTAACTGGCTTCCATAGGAATTCAGACACTTCAGAGGTGGCTTCATGTGTCGAATGTTCAAGATATGTGAAGGGCTGGGCAAATGGAAGCCTCTCATTATGTCGCAAACAAAGAAATGAGTACTCCATACTTCATAAACGCACGCGCCTCGTGAGTGGGCAGACATCACAGATCTCAGTGCAGTAGAGATAATTTCAAGTGGAATAAAATTGCTGTGGCAATGGCAATGGTGTGTATTTTCACAAATTACGAATGACGTTTTGCTGATTTTTATTTTATATTATCTATTAACAAACACCTTCCCCTTGGGCCTTACTTCTTATCAATATTAGAACAACAAAAATGAATATTTTTAAAGCAATAAGAATAACACATGAGCACTTCCCAGAAAACAGCTTTGATCTTCTGAGGACATTATCTTTTTGTACTCATAACCCTTTGTCTGGTACCTGGGAAATTTCCTGACATTCAAATTGAAGGGTGTTTCCCAACTTCTTAGTGACTGACCCTTACCTCAGAGTTACATCCATTTAGGAGAGTGTGTTCTGCCATGTATCTGTCCATTTGGAGTCCACCGAGGTTCTAACTGGGGTGTTCCTGCAAGGTAGACAAAGCCATGGTCCTATCTTCAATGTGATGGTGCGCCAGCTTCGCAAGGAACTGATTTGGATATGTAACACAGAAAAGTTTTATGAAAGACTGTTGAGGCATTTCAATTTTCATGTAGATCAGAATATTTTAAAGCCTACATCATATAAACAGACTTCTGAGCACTTTAATTATAAATATATTTATTTGTGGGTTGTGGCCTACAGAATTAAAATGTTTCAACTTTTCCCCTGACTTCTTTAGATCTTCATTCAGTAAGACAAAATTATCACTCTCCCCTCAATCTGATAATTCAAGCATGACTCTGACAGCCCACACCACTCACAAACGTCAGAGATCAAACTGTATCAAAGATGACGGATTTATTACACTATGAACAAATTCTCTGACTGGACAATAAAAATCTGGACAATCAGAGTTGATCTGGATTACCAACATTTTGGACTTATCCATCATCTGGCATTCTAAATAACATACCGTATCAAAAAGTTCATTTTTTGTGACCCTCAGTTCTAGGGAAGAGGGGCAATACCAGATCCAATTTTCAAAATATGTTTTTTAGAATACCAGATGATGGGTAAGTTCAAAAACTCAGAAATCCAGATATTAATGCACCAACATCATCAAGTCACTTGTGACTTGTTTGTATTTCCCTGTATTGTGTTAGAAAAGGGATTTAAGCTCGACATCACTACTTAACGTTATGCTACTTCAATAAACAGCTGATCTGACTATACAAAGGCTGATAATCTTAATAAACTATAATTAAGTACTAATGGGTAAAAGTGAAATCCAAAGGGAGTCAGTTTCTAATTGTAAATTTTAATTGAAACTTATTTCTTCTTCTTCTTTCATGGATTTAGGCCATAGCGCCTGTTTCTACATCAAGAAAGTGAATCTTGCCACTTTGTTAATGGTGGGCCAACAGTTCTTCGTCCTTGTGGATTGTATTGAAGTACCACCTTCGGGATTCTTTCCTCATGCATCCTTTGGATATGGTTATGCCAATTTTGCTTCATTTGAGATATCCTATCTGTTAAGTTAAAAATCTTCAGTTCTGTCCTAATTTTTTCGCTACGCTGTTTATCCAGAAGAGTTACATCCGCTACCAAGCGTAAGAATTTCATCTCCGCTGTCTTGATTTTCCTCTTATCAGCCCTATTGGTTGCCCAGTTCTCACAACCATATGTTAGTACTGGTACTGCCATCAGTTTGTAAAATTTCATTTGTGTTTCTTTCAGGGTCTTGCCCTTTAATGTACAGCTTATTGTTCCGCACATTCTATAAAACTTACTTAATTTAATATCTATGTCTCCTTTTTGGCAGTACAACACATTAGTCCCCTGTCTTGGATTTTGTCCCAGAGATTTTCATAATGCTGTCTTGCAATTTCATTCAGTTTATTGGCTGCAATTTGGAGATCTGTTTCTGTTCCACTGAACATAGCCTTATCGTCTGCAAATAAAATGGTGTTTAGAAAGGTATTTCCTATTATAAAATTTTTATGTAAAGTATCCTGCCATAGTCCAATGACATTGTCAATGTACATGTTAAAAAGAGCTGGTGACATTGGACATCCTTATTTGACACCTTGATTTGTTCTCGGGGTTTTGCAGCTCATCCCTGCGCCATTATCTATGCATATGTTTGTTCCATATTACAGGCTCTGCGCAGCTCTTACTATATGTTCTGGAAAGCGTCTTTTTGACATGATTTCCCACAGCTTTTCTCGAGACACTCTGTCGAAAGCTTTTTCGTAATCGATAAATAATATGCACGTTGATAAATTAAACTCCCGTCTCTTTTATATTATTTGTCCCATGGTAAATATGCCATCGGAGCAAGAGTGTCCTTTCCGAAAGCCACATTGTTCTCCACTTAATATGTGTTCGCTGATTACATTCAGTCGTCGGGTTATTATCTTTGCATATATTTTATAGGCTCCATTTAGTAAGCTGATACCTCTATAATTTTTACAGTCATGTCTATTTCCTCTCTTAAATATGGGGTATACCAGTCCTCTTTTCCATTCCTCAGGGATAATAAACATCTTCCAACAAACTTATTTAACACAGAGAAATAAATTAAATTTATTTATAAAAGAGATAAAACATACTACATACATACTAAACGTGTATCGCTGAAAGTTTGTCCAGCTGTGCCTTGGCATTGCATCCACCTGCATCTCCATTGCCCGATACTGCTACAAAACAATACACATATGACTTTATGACTCAAAAGTTCTTGAAAGAAAATGGGAGCTGGAACTTGTAAATGAGGCTTTTCCAGGTGAACTGATGTGTAGAACACACCTTCAAACTTGGCCACATTCCACGTGCATTTGTACAGATGTTTTACCTGCCATGCTTTATACAACTGCAGTCAAACCAAAGAAACATTAAAATATGTGCCACTTTATTGCTCATAACAACACAGAATATTATTTCTGAAATTCAAGGGCCACCTCACAATAATCTCACTGCAGTGATAAATCTAAGGCACCATTCTTTGGCCTTGACGCTTGTAATTTACCAAATAAATATAAGTGATACTTGATTACACACTTGCCAATCCTAGATCCCTCTCAGCACTGCTACCATCCTTGTAAATTGTGTCTGATAAGAAATTTGCATATAACAATGTGTTTGTGAGTCATGACATGTTACATACTGTCTGCATTATATTGCTTTCTACTAGAAACTGTTCTTGAGACGACATACTCTATACTCCATGCTACTAGAAGTACGATCAGCATTGTCTGAGATAGGATACACAATGGGAAGCTTCTGGATGCATCTCAGAAGACAACGGTGGGTACACCGAAACAAAATGCATTTTAACACAATAAAGTAGACAGTCATACCAACTGCAAGTGTTTCATTACAAGAGGATTCATTTCTCTTTCTGTCATTTTAGAAATAAGAAAACTTATTCATAAATGTGTTTTTAAGTTACAGTCAAACTCCCATTAAGGTTTGTCTGGGGAACAATAATTTTATGCCCTAATTTGTGAAAATGTATAAAGAGGGTTTGTATAAAAATGACACAGAAACCTTTGGCAATTAAAATACTTGCAAAATGTAGGATCTGTGTGATATGACTGTATGTTACAACAAATAATGTAAAGTACAGCTGCAACACGAGAAAGCATGTATCCATACACTGGAGCTGCATTAGTCCTTGAAATAATACTTCACCTTTCAGCTCCATCATTAACTGACAGAATAACACCTTATCAGGGCACACAGCTTTACCAAGAATAGCAAGGGAGGAAAAGACATCACAGATTTCTTGCAACTTCAGACACACTGGTGGTGACAGCAAAAAGTGCATGCTGCGTTCACATGTACAGTGAACTGAAGTCCGGATTCCATGCATGTAACTGAATTTAATTCCTCAAATGGCAGGAAGGCCATAGATCGAGAAACACTAAACTGGGGCAAACAATGTTTTATACATGTAAGTTCAAGAAATTATGAATACAGTAGACTAATGATCCAGGAGAAAATTAAAAGGAGTCTATATGATTCAAACAAAAATTAATTTAGAAAATCTTTCAGTAAAGACACAATGTCCAAGAAAGGAATGAACTTCTGTAGTATCCCAGACCATGGGCCCTTTGATCCGGGAGTTGAAATGACATAATGTAGATAGCTAAGCGGACAGCTATTTATGTTGCTAGTTGATGGTGGGTGAAACATCGTTCAAAAGTGAGAGCTGAAGAACAATCTTCGAAGAATAAGTTTAATGAATAGAGCTACAGAATGATAAGTACTTGTATAGATCAGAAGACCCCCAGAGAGGTGATGCACGGTTTCAGTCCAAAGTGGGGCAAAGATTGCCCATGAGAGAAGTTGTAGAAAATGTCCCGGGACTCGGCATCAAAAACAAAGCTTTATAAGATAAAACTGTGAAGGGAGGGGGAACTAACATCACCCCCTCACACAGGTTCTGATCCTTACATTTACAGTGGCCTTATTGTTCATTCCAGACACTATTTTGTCTTAACTGCTTGGGACAGAAACCCCCATCTCTCTGAGGATTCACTTATTATTTGTTGTGTTTTGGATGTGGCCACTCGGCACCAGTCTATTGCCTGGTGGGATAACAATACGTGGAACGTGACCAGTGAGCATCTGAGACGTTACAAGCTAGCAAGACGGAAGGTAACAAATGCTTAAGAAAACAATAAATTAAAGGATAACAATCTGTTGATGGTTAAAGGGAAAACAATTTATGGGACATACAAGAGGTTAATCACCACATGATTGTGTATGGGGGATGGAGGAATAGCACCACTCAATCCTAAATTTGGAACTAGGTAGATGAGTGATCAGCTTTATGCTCTTGCCAGTTGTGAAACAGCATAAGATACTGATCCATCACTACAGGAGGCTAAATGAACTACAGGGTCAGCCTGGATGTGAAGACAAACAGAGGAATCCCTGCCTTTGCCAGGAATCAAACCTTGGTCTTTATAATAGTATTATTATTATTATTATTTAGTTTATTTATTTGTGCTATTATGTTGTTTTTATGTTGATGTTATGTGTTTATTATTTATTTAGTGTTCTGTCTGACGACAGGTCCATATGAACAGGATCCTTCCATCCTTTTCTCGGACTGGGACCTGTTCATATACGTTCTTGGCAGATAATCCAGAAGTGGTTTGCCATTGCCTTCTTCTGTGTGTGAATGGAGTAATTGTTGGGATGCCACGGAGAAACCGGGTAAGCCCCCGGAGGAAAACTCCGTGTTGCCTAGACCACGGCCTTGCCCAACACAAGTTATAAATTCGGGCACCGCCAGGAATCGAACCCGAGACCCCAGGATTACAAGGCCAGCGTTCTAACCGATAGACCACCGTGGGATGTCTTTATAATAGTATGGTAACCAAATTCTTAACACAACTGTAAACTGCTCTAAGAATTCTGTAAATAAAGGTACAGGATTTGGTTTTTATTTCATTTTTAAAAATTCTATCAATGTTAACGCCACATTATAGGCCAGGTGTTTAAATTTTGGACAAGATGAAACTGCGTGTCACAGCCATTGGTTCAGTGAATTCTGAAGGGTTAATCTGCAGTTATTTCAGTATATGGAATCATTACTGCCACCCATGACTTTGAGATTTTATCACACTATGTACTGATAAGCTTACTATTTATCTTTAAAAGCAAACTTAAAAGCATGTTTGGAATGGTGTACTCTTTGGGGTACACTGGTGCTCCAATGTTTTCCATGGGCCATTGTTATGTGATGATTTGTCCAATAATATTGTCGAGCAACATGTCCAGCAATGACAGGTCATTCTTGCACTCATGCTGCAACCAGGATGATGGAAACATGAGTGTCCAGGCCTGGATCCCATGGGGCAAATCTCCCAGAGCATTTGCCAGGGACCAGGCCCCAACAAGGGGCTCAGGAAGGACCTGGGTGGTAAAGCCCCACTGTAGCATTGGTATCATACGTCTATTCACATCGTAGCTTCCTGGTTACAACACAAAATGCACTGACCTAAAGGAAAGTGTTCTATGTAAGTAAAAATTATCTGAATAAAGCAGTGATCATATTCCTTTCTCACTAAAAAATTATAAATCTCCTGTTTGGAGTATTCCAGTTATTCCCCAATGAACATATGCTTACTACTTCAAGTCAGACTCACATAAAGAAGGTATTTTGTTCAAACCATATTTGGAGGTAGCTTTTCTCACTTAATTTTGTTTCTATTTCCAGGAGAATTCCAGGATATTACAAAATTTAAAATAGGCGACAGCAACTTCCATGTATCTTTCTATGCAAAATGTACAATTCAGGCTGCCACATCTTATTTGGCACTACACAAGCACTGCCTGCACTTGATGATTCATAAAACAGACCTACATCCACTTTTGACTTGTTTCCAGGCAATCCATGCACTGCGCAGACAAGACGCTTCAAAATTTTCTGGGCAGTCTGTTGTTACTGACTATCTGTTAGTGGTTGTAGGATCATAAGTTATAACATCTGGTCTTTAACAGTTCAGCTGTGAAAAATTTCCTTCTAGGTGATGCTTCATCAATCTCAGAAAATTAAAAAATTTAGGGTGTATATTCACTTTATAATTATATATATTTGGGATGAGATATGTTAAGTTGCTCCACATATCACCATACAGCCCCATTAATCATGTAACTGTTCACATTATACAAAATCAATAAACATTTTCAATTCACAAATTAGCACAAACAGTATTGCAGCATTGTGTACAAGTATGTGAAAACAACATGGTAATTAATTGCATAACTAGGTCTACGCCATTTGTGGCAGTTTTTCTCTCTGCTGTGTAGAGAAATATTGTTTTTTGCAACTTTTTAAAGCATTGATTTGTCAATAAAATCAACTAGAAGACATAAACTGAAATAAGTGTCAATGTTAACATTTATAATCTATACTGAAGGCAAAGGTTCTTCAACAAGTACTAGAAGTAATAAAAGGTTGATTTAGAAGTTTACTCTGTATGGAAAATATAGAAACACAGGCCTTGCCTCCCCTACAATCCCACTGACCCCATAGCAAGTAGCAGGACGACTTGACTTAAACAACTTTTATAGGGGCAATACTGGTAAATACATACAGCTGGAAATCATAATGGAATGTTGTACAGAGCAATGAATAAAACTGAATTATCATAACTCCTTTAAAATGGCTCTCATTAAACAGAGTTCAATTGGCGAGGGAATAATGACAAGTGGTGACTCGAACGATGAAAGGGGCACTTCATCCACATATACGTAAGAAAAGCATCAGTATCAAACAAACTTCACCTAAGTGTTTTTATCAAATGAACAAGAAACAGCAGTACGAATTCAAAGTAACTCATAACCTATAATCATCTTATTTGAAGCAACTAATTTATTGCAAATATCAACCAAAAGAAGGAACAGTCAATGTAGGTGGACATTTAAAATCAAATTACTTACCTTATTTAAACCTATTCATTCCAAACACAAAAAAGCAATCCCTGAAGTATTCTCAGCACAGAGTAAAAAGTGTCAAAATAGCCGCTAATTACAAAATCACAGATGGCGAAGTGCTTCTCCTGCCATCTAGACACTACATCGGAATATCGCAAAGTTGTACAGGTCCCAGTAGATGGACATGCTCTATGACACACAAAACCAAGAATACCACGGGTATTACATTCATATCATGTGCACAGGACATAGATCTAGGTTGCTTTTAGTCACCATATTGTTCTATTTAGCACATGATTAAATACTTTGATTGGTGGAGGGGCATTACACCCTGCTTTGGGTTTTGATTTTTGCATAAAACATTTCACTTTAAGACATGAGCTGCCAAGCAAGAAATATTATCAGAATATTTGCTTTCAGGCAAAGTAGCCAGAAACACCAAACAGGAGGACATGAAAACATTTAAGTAATTCTGTTATGTCTTCGCACTCTTATTACGGCGTGAGTTATTGAAGCTTACTTCTTGTGGTGATTGGTTAATACGGATGTTTCACCATGTATCTGGTATAAACTGATTAAAATATCTGAGGTGCTTACCGCCTCTGAAACTTCTGTGAATTTCTACCGGACTACATGATGCAACACTCCAGAAGATAGCATACTTCTTTATTTATCTCCATGAGAGCCTGATATCTAATTTCGCTTCTTATGGTTCAAAGTACGCTATGTAATGCTGTGTTAAATAAACAAGGATATTCCACACTTCATCAAATATCTTAGTAATAGAATGATCAGTGAAAAATGTAGTGACATCATTTCGCTGTTAAGTAAACAGTGAGGCACAGCATCGTTATTTTCTTATATTCTTGAGGTCTGAAGGTTTTACAACCCCATCACAGTTGCATGGCATGTATAAGAAACTGTGAACTGTGACTGCCTATACACACTGCAACAAAAGTAAGGCACTTGAAATTTCCTAAGTCTGAAATTAATTAGTAACATCTTTAAAAAACCTACCAAAATCCTACTGCAAACCTGAAGATGGAGGCAACATGCTCCTCTGAAATGGCCCAAGTGGCATAAGATTGCAAATTTTCACAAAGCACGACAACAAAATAAATATGTATTGGCTTTAAAAGATCCTTTACGTAGAACATACATTAGTCAGAATTCCAGAATTAAGAATTCAGGTACCATTTTACTATAGAATATGCCAATGTAACTGAAAAGCTTGTGTAGCATAACTAGTCAATGCAACATTTTCTTTACACTACCTATGAACAATATTTACCCCTTTTAGTGTTAATACATAAGAATTAATTCAGAATGTAAGGACATATACTTTTATACTTCAATACATTTCTGGCATGAAACAGTTATTATCTTTTCAGCACTCTGGAGAGTATATGCAATTTTGTACATTATACAGAGTGGCGCAGCATTCTTTCATTATTCCCAAGAACTGAACTTGAGGCAGCTGGTCTCACGGTCTATTGGTTTGCCTCCCCTACCTCCATGGTACGCAGTGGGACAGCTTGACTTTAATAACCTTCATCGGGTCAATAACGGAATGTTGTGGAGAGAAATTAATAAAACTGCACTATTACAACTGCTATAAAATGCCTTTAAATAAAGGACAACTTCAGAGGTTTGCTAGTGTGAAGCAAGTCCAGATGGAATGTGCCTAACAATGAGGAATGCAGGTGATGAAAGTTAATGTGTATGAATTGGTCACTTCCATTTCATGTGTAGATATACTCATTTTTTGTGTCTAGATTTTTGTTGTTTATCTTTATATTTGGGACATTATGCTTATTTATAGGAATATAAAATAAAATAAGCAAACAAACAAACTATTAACACTATAAAAAGACGCTAGTGCCATATGCGTTTCAACCTATATATAAGCTCGATACCCCACACATTTGAGAACTGGCAGTAACACCCACGCTTCATTGGAGTTCACAGGTATGGACTACGCAACAACAGCTCACCGCAGACCAGCTATGGCCACCGGACCATTGGATCAATAGCTAAGTGCAGAGTTCAACTCCTGTGAAACCAACATCTAATGTAGTGTTGCTTAATAAGCTCTTGTAAAATAACTCCACTTTATGATTTTTTTTCTAAACCATATTTAGACCAATTTTAAACCATTCTGATTAAATTAATGAATTTCCCTGTTGCCACTGATGATGACCTCTTGAGTTTGAAACGCATATGACACTAGTGTCTCTTTTATAGTGTTAATAGTTTGTTTGCTTATTTTATTTTATATTCTAATACACTGCACAGTATGCAAAGTTTTAAGATTATTTATAGGAGTCCAAATGAATTTCCTTTTTTCTTATGTTCTTCTCATTTTATAATCCTTCTAAGGGACCTTCTACATATCTCCACTGCTTGGACTCCTGTTTGCATTTGCTGTAATTAATTATATGATTTTGACATTCACTTCATTAATTTCCCTTTCTGCTTCTCTCATCCTAACTTCATAAAAGTTTTTAACAATATCTGAGCTCTGACGTCTTTGTGAATGTATTCTAGACTAAGTTGATGGCATCTTAAAAGACAATAGATCATTTAAATGTTAGATCAGACCTCGCAACATATCAGCACATCACACTCTCATCAATCATAAAGTAATGAGAATGTCAAATGAGTGAGGAGTCAGAATATGAGACAAGTGAAAAGGTGTTATTACTCAGTAGTAGCTCTGCTCAAACAGGTTATCTCAGTGACCAAGAACTACTGCATCTGCTTCAATTCCCCCTTCATTTAATTTCTGATAGAAGGATTGTGAAATAATATTCACATGCTGCTGTTAATTGACTGTGTCATAAAATATTTTTCTTCTCATAACTTTAACACATCACAGACCAACTGTCTGGTCATGTAACAGGGCCATATGCTTAAGATGAGGATCTTCACTGTACAAATGACATGTTAACAAAATATATGCATGCACCAATAATATGTTTTTTTATCTTTTGTTAAAATTATCAGCAACAGAGGTGTTATTCAATATGTATAGGTTGTCCAAGAAAGAGTGCACACAATTTTAACATTTTTATTGAGAAAATAAACAGAGCTAGGAGCATAGTCTTCACGGCATGAAACAGCAACTCACAATGTTTCCTGCAAGACAGAATGGAAGAGTTGGACCTGTTGCATGACCTGCAAGATCGCTGGAATTAGCGTCTGTGCATTTCTTCATTTGGGGGTACACAAATGATCAAGTGTACCACACATGAGTCACTTGTTTGCAAGATGGGAAAAATGGAATCTTCCATTCTGTGGAATGAATCACACCTCAAATGTGTGGCAACACTTTCCAGGTTTTTGAATACTAGATGGATATTGTGCGAACAACAAAGGGAGCTCAGGTCGAAGTACAGTGAGGTGGAGAAAGGTGGGGAAAAGAACTTCCTGAGTTGCTGTTTCATGCGGTGAGAACTGTACTCTCCTAGCTCTGTTCATTTTCTAAATAAAAATGTTTAAAATGAGAACACTCATTCTCAGACTTCCTGTATATATGGCACCAACATTACACACTAATCCTATAAATTATCACAGTTCATTGTTTCTAGTTAAAGATGCAACACAAACATAAATAACCAGACTTTTGCTGTGTGCTGCCAGTATACTGTCAGAGAATACATTTGAAGACAACTGGTCAACTACATGATGCAGAAAAAATTAACTCTTAATAACTAATTCTTCATGACCGCAGTGTTCCACATACAGTGAACAGTATGTTTCATGCAGGACACAAAGAGTCAGCAAGATTATTTGCACAGATGCTGGCAGGAATAACCTATTTGATGTGTGTATAAGTGAATGAAAATATTCTATATGGCAAATGAAGCCTTTTTATGCTTAACAAACATGGCACATCCAGATCCTAGTTACTCTATAACTAACTGGAATATTAACAACCATTTCAAACTAGACACATAATGGTAAGAAGGGTGTTTTTTGCAGGTTTGTAGAATTGTCACCACATCCATAATTTGCTGCAGTTTTATGACCAACGGCCACCTGTATGTGCTAGACAACTAACATCAAATGGCTGTAATGTCTTTCAGATTTCACAGATGCAGCACACAGCAGTGGTATGTCAAATCACATCTTTGTACTGGATGACAAATATGGAATGTTAATGACTACTCATTTCAGTGTGTGTCTATATATCAATCAGAGAACTAAAGCTACATTATCTAGGTCCAGAAACATATAAACATTTTCAAGCCTAACTAATGTCACAAAATATCCTTCCCTCCTCTAATATTTAAGTATGATTGGATGCTTGCCTGACTGCTTTAAAGTTAGTTCAACTACAGATATTGAATGGAACAATCATCAAATCAAATTATTTTTAAAAGCAAACTAAAAAATGTAACCTAAAACTAACCTAACCTAAATCTTGTACCATAATAGCATGTTTCCTATTACAGAGCAATAATTGTCACTATAAATTACTCACTAGAGCATTGCAGTGGACCATGTAAAGATGTGTCCTTCCCTTTACAATTCATTAATACGGCTAAAAGCACAACAGCCTTGCCAAGAATATAATATATGCTTCTTGTATGAGTAATGACCATCAGTTTCCTTCCTTCATTTGCTATTGAATTTCCGGCCCAAGACACTTTGTAAATATCATAAAGGGTATGAAAGACATATCGGAAATATTCTTGCGGTTAATGACCACGTTTACCTGTTGATGTTTGTGAGGTTTATTTCTTTTTCTAAATCTACGAAACTATTTCAATTGAACTAACTCACCTAATCTGTCACAAACTTCGGATTTCACATATATTTACTTACTAGTAACATACACCATTATAACTTACCTCACGCAATTTGTCATCAGATTCTGAAGGTGTGTCCAGAATCGTCTGAAACACAGGGAAGAAAAGGAGAGACTTGATAAAAAGGAGGGTGTTTTTAGGTTAATGCACAGCCTTGATTATGTAAGAATACATTCCATTTCGATCGACGGCAGCGGTAATAAGGAAGGCTCTACAACAGGTACACCAACTTAAATGAACATTAAAATAAAACAACATTTCGATATTAAATATGATCATGTCATTCAAAACCGCATAAATGTTTATTTTATTGGATGACTCCGCATGATGAGGTGTTAAGCACAACAGAAGAGGAGGGCATGGAAGCTCCTCATAATGGCAGATATTGAACAAAACAGTAGGGCAGCTACATGTACCTACCGCGATAACATCCTTTAAATGTGCCACAAGGTTCCAGCCTGGAGAGAATTGTGTTTGGCTTGAAGGATAGCTGGAATTCAATTAATGATAAGTGCAAGAATTTTTATCATCGACAACGTCCACACTGACTCTGCAGTACACCCATTCTCCCAGTCATTCCTAGATTTCTTTTTCAAAGGGTAAATCACCTGGAGCATAAAGCTAATCACTCACCTCCATCCAGTGCTGAGAAAGGGTGGATGGAGTGTTACATCCCTTCTTCCAGACACCTTCAAACCATGATTCTTATGCAAAGAGACAATTTTACATTCACCTTTAAGTGAGTGGAATGGGTCATCAATGTCTCTTTAGGTACAAAGAAAAATGTCATTGTCCCATCATGTATTGAAGTTTTGGACAATACTGATTAGAATATCTACTCTACTCTCTTCTTGTATAGAGTTTTGAGCTTACAAATTTGTTTCCAGAGCTCGCATTGTACCAAAGGAAACATGACAGTAGAAAATGTTATATTAAGGTTATAGAGGGACAGAAGAGTCTCAGAGTTTTAACTCTGTGTATTAGAATGCTGACTCTTTCCTCCTATCTTTTAGAAAAATCATCAATACAAAAACAACAAAAGGTTCACTGTTAGTCTGGAATGTTTTCAGTAGGTTCCACTCATGTCCCTCTGTACATGTGACCAAAAAAGGCATGTCAAAATTTTGCTTTTTAATTATCTTCACAACTGGAGAAGAAAAATATTGATTTCAATGTTAAAGCACATTTTCTCCACTTTTTCCTGGAAATAGTGATTTCTCAAAATCAATTTGTAGGCTCCAGTACTTTGAGTGGCTGAGTGGATATATTAATGTATTTTAAAAGGATGTAATCTATGAAGATGCCTCATGCAAAATACCCTGACTGCATAAAAGTGAAGAAGGGTATATTATGTGAAAGTTTGTACATGAATTGGTACTGTAAAAAGAAATATAAAATGAGGAAAAGTTAACTCTTTATGACATGAAGTAATTGGCAAGTGCATCACAAAGTAATTGTGTAATTCTGCTGAAATATAACAATAGGATGTTTTCTAGATTAATGCTTTGTTCAATGGTTGTAGATTGCTTCATATAAACACATAAAAGTTACTTCTTAATTGTATGCATCAAACATGATTGTGTTCTATTCCTAAAACAAAGCCAGAAAGTTCCTATAAACACACAGATGCAAACTCTTCATTAGTGAGAACTGGAAGCATCAGTAAATCAAATGAGACAAGTAAAACACCTTATTAGAAGCAGATTCATTTTTGTACTAAAAATACCTGAACACCTCACACCCACGGTTCTGGAGTTCACAGGTACAGATGATGCAACTACAGGTTGCCGAGACCAGCTAAGGCCACAGCACAATGGGATCAATAGCTAAGTGCAAGTTTTACTCTTGTGAATAACAGCATCTAGTGCAGTGTGACTTCAAAATTCTTGCCAAATACCTTTTCATTTTTAATTCTGAATCTAGTTCGAACCATTTGACTATATGTATTAATTCCCTGATGCCACTGATGATGACCTCTTGAGGTTGAAACGCCTATGGCAATAGTGTCTAGTATAGTGTTAATAGTTGTTGGTTTTGTTTACTCTATATACCTGAACAGGATTTTAATGCTCGCTAAGTATTCACAAAAGTTTCTGAAAATGTTGTCTTTTACTTTGAATGCACAACTGAGCTCTGTGGCACTGGTACACTGAAAAATTTCTGTTGTGACAGCCACAGAATCAAATGCCAAAGCTAGTCCTTCATGTTGACTTGTTCCAAGTAAATTATGCCCTTCAGATGCCCCCAGAGGTAGTAGTTGGTAGATGTAAAATCAGGCCACAGAGGCTGCAAAGTCAATTTGGTTCATCTCATCCATCAATATGTGTGATGAGAGTCCAAAAGCTGCTTTAAGTTGCAGGTAAAATGAACAAGAGCTTCCCCATTCGTAAACCACACAGTTTGTTACATTGTCAATGGCACATAGAACAGTATTTGAGGTAATTCTATTGAAAATGTAAATAAGACACAATGAGAGTTGAAACACTAACTCATAAGGTGATATGAGGACATCACCTGTTATTCCTGTCCAAATATTACTTTTGAACTGATGTTTCATCACTCCAGCCACTACCAAGGCAATTGTGACCATTTGATTGTAAGAGCTTCATCTTGGATTGACTTTAGGAGTAGAACGCAATCCTTAAATGAAATGCATGCAATTAAGAATCATCAGAACATATATTATTTTTTGCAGGAGGTGTCAGGCAATTAATCTGCATTTATTCTTCATATTTTTGTGTCATGACATGTAATTAATTTCATCGCCTGATGTATGAAGGCATCTGGACTACGCAAAACTTGGCATCAAGACAAACTCTTTGTTGTCAGTATGAAGATGCACTTAAGGCTCTCAAGGAGGGAACAATTGCAAAGGCCATGTTAAAGTTGGAGAAGCAGCAACACAGAGTTAGAACTCTTAGCTGTAAGAGACTGTAAACTGTACTGGAATTTCATCAAAACTTTATTCCTTCAATTATGATAAATAAACAGACACAACGCGGCATTATGACACCATTTGCAACGTCCATTCATTATTACCATCAGAAAATCAGTCATAGATTTTACTGCATTTTAGTACCTCATAACCAAAAAGTCTTCAGATCTTTCTAGAGGGAACAAAGTGAAACACTTATCATTCTTAAATCAAGTTCCTCCATCCAGAGTCTCTGCTTCTGCCATCTAGACCTTCCAAGAACTATAAAACTGTAACACTTAAGTAAAGTTAAAATGAATACAGAGAGATATTTACCATATACCAATATTAATATTCAAAATACCTGATCACTTAAAGCTTCTAAGAGGTAACCCACAAAGACATCTGCTGACTGAATGGTGAGTGAGTATTTAGCAAAAAACCATCACTAACTACTGGCCTCTTAATTATATTTTTGCTGTGTTCTGTTACAGCAAGCATTATTTGCTTCTACAAGCATTGTTTATTTTAACAAGTGTTCATTGTGAATTCATCCTATGAATTAATTCACATGTTCCTGAGTGTCAGCTAGAGTTTCTTTGCAGTATTCAACCCATTTGTCTGCTGTGCCTCTCAGCATCATCACTTTGCTACTTATGATTGGCGATACTCTTGCCCCTTTTAACCTTTCTCAACACCAAGATATATATCAGCAACTATTCCTTTTGAAGAATGATTCCCTTAACATTTTAGTTTTGTTTCCAGGATTTCCACCCTTTCTCGTTCTAGTCCTGAGGTCAAAACATGGTGCCATACAAAACAAAGCATGTTATCTCAACTACAGTAATTTGCTGACAGTTCAAGTGGATTGAAAATTGTAAAGGAAGTGTTTCTGAATATTTTGCGTCTTACTTTGATGGATGCAGCCTGTGAAGAATGGAGTTCTAACTGCGTTAGTTTTCCTACATGTATTTAGTAATGTCACATAATTGTCCTTATTGCTGCATAATACCACGACAATCAAGTGATAACACACCTGCAGATATAAAAACATATTCCTTAAGAATATATTTTGGAGTAACTTAAAAATGATAAAAATGAACAAATATGTAGCAGTTTATCATATAATCTGTTTATATTCATTTGTATGTTTCAATAAATATCATTTATTGCATGGGATGGAAATAACTGTTAATCTTACAAGTTGCATTCCAAAGGCATAACATCTGACACATTGAAGGAGCTGAAATATAATTCATCACATCCCGAACTTCAACACTGCCGAGAATTTCCTCTCCAGTATGATCCATTAGGCATCAGGACTGGAGCTATGTAAGAGCAAGCTTGTAATACCAATAACAAAACCAAAAAAATTAGTAAGTAAATTCAAATGTACTGGAACTCACCTGATATGCTGTGTATATGATAAGACAGTATGTCTTATTAAGACATGATGATTAAAGTGTATATTTGTTTTAGAATGTAGACTTGGCCCATGAAAATTAAACCTATGTCTACATTATGTGTAAAGTCTGTCAGTGAAGCTCACCCTGAGTTAGGTGAATGTAATTTGCATTACCAATACAAATTTATTAAGTCATGTTTTATGAATGCATGGCACTTCCTGGGGTACCAGGAGGAGAAGGCATCCAGAAATCGATGGAAGCTGGAAATCAGGTGGGATGCTAACAACTCCTCACCATAATAGAACTAGCATGTTATGAACATTTACACAGTGCTAATTTTTTAATTAGCTGAGGTTATATCTGAAGGGCATATACCACTAAAAAAGGAAACATGTGGTATGAGGTTTAGTGTTTGATTAAAGCGCTTGCAACAACAGGTCAGCACATATTTGAAATTTTTTAGTGTACAAAACAACTTATAGTGTCAATGACCTCTTCTACTGCTTTTAAAAATGACAGCAATTTTCAGAAGCATCTGTAAACATTATAACACTCTTATGTTGAACTCTAATAAGTAATGTCTGCATAAATTACAGCATTATGTGTCTCATTTGATTATATAATGCATTCCACTCTTTCTAACAAACTGCAGCTGTATCTTTATATGAAATGTTTTGCTTGATTCTATGGGTGAGACATTATCCTTATACTTGCTGCATGTAATTAAGAACCAGTTTTGCCATGTACATTTGTTCCGAACCGTTCATGACATTAAACGGACATCTCTTCCAAAATTAAATTCCTCATATATTCACCACACATTTACTTTATGACTTGTTAGCCTCATAGGTCAGTACATACATAACAATATCCTTTGTGTGGATGCGTGAGTCCATCTATGAATAATATATATTTAGAGTCAGTATGACTTTCCAATCATTTATAAATTTCTTTAAAAAATAAATAAATACAGAAAAAATTTGATGCTGTAATTCTTATTTCACTCATTTGCTTCTTGCCTTATCATCATCTGTAATTTCTGTTTATTTTAATCATAGTTCCTTACATACTGTTTTCAGTTCCCACTGGATTAAAATATTAATTTCTGAAGAAACTATCAGTTTTCAATGGAAGTGAGAAGGAAGATAATAACAATGTAACAATTTTCTAAAATACTGATCATGACCTTGATTATTCTAAAGCAGAGGTTCCCAGAGGACACTGATGTTCCATGAGCTGGACCAAGGTCTTCTGCTACCAAAATTTTGTATTGGTGGTTTCATCCCATTTCATAGATGAATAAAATGGATGGACAGGAATATCTCAATTTAACATTTTTCTCAGTCTTTCATGCAACTTGGAATCACTGAATTCCATTTCTGGCAGTAGTGTTATTACTGCCAAAAGACAGACATTTTCATAAACAACTAATACTTCGTCATAATTCAATAATTGTCCTTAGAAGGAAACTTAACAATAACTTGTTTTCCAGGAGACAGATTCACACAGGGGGTACGAAATAACAGAAAAATTCAAGTATTCTCATCTATGTATATACATATTATGTACCCATAACACAGGTGGCATGGTTCGCTCAACAACATAATTTCGTGAATATACACGTTCATGCTTGTGTTCTTATATAGTGGCATCAGTGCATATATTTAACCACATTTGTCAATAAGTATGGTAGGAGCTGGGCATGAGAGAATGGAAAGAAGAGATGTGAAAAATTCTGAACTGGATCTGGCTGATCCCATACACAGGGCCTTTGGAAATCAGGCATGTTCAGTGCCTTTTGCCCTGATCATCACTTCTCTGTAAATTGGCAATTCTGAATGTGACAAATCCTCTTAAGATAAAGATTTATCTATTGTTTAATACGCATTACACCATGTACACTTATGGGAGTGAAGATATGGCTTCACACACTCTTCACCACCTTGCCACCAGATGGATAGAGTGTGCATTACATATACGAGGCTGCGTGGGCTACAGAACTGGTCTGGCCATAGTGGCAAAGAGGAGGATCTGTACCTCTGCTGCCAACACTTGCACCATGGTTGTTCTGTATATGGTCTATTCCCTGTAGCGAGTAAAGTGTTTCAGAATAAACATACATTTCAGTTGGCATACAGTGTCTTGTATTTGATTTTTCTATGTATTCCTAAGAATAGGTTAAACGGAAAATAGTTTCAACAACTTGTGATAAGCACCATTTGCATTTAACTCTTAAGGCGTTCCTACAAAAGAAAAGGGTCTTTTAAAGAAAATGTCATAACTTATGAATCTATTCTAATACCTGGATTACTTAGACTTCAATGGCCATACATATCTTCCAACTCATTGTAATTGTAGTGCCATATGCTTCAAATCCTGGAGAATAACTGGCAATCTGTAGCACGACATTTAAATCCGTCATTCTTGTTCAGTATAGGCTCATACCTGAAGTATACAGCATTGTCTAGGAAACATTTTAGGACTATTTAAGCTTACAAAAACAGCAGCTTATTATCAATGTTTTTCAAACATAACCTCTTTTTCATTCAACTCCTCATACATTTTAAATACATTCTGTCTTCTGGGTTGTTGCACTGTGTAGTCTGGAAATGTTTACCTACGTTTCAGAGATCATACTGCCTCTGTCATCAGTCGATGAATAACCTCTGAAACGTTGGCAAACATCGACCAGACTACACAGTGCAACAAACCAGAAGACAGAAATCTTCATACTCACCACTGTGAAAACCTCAAATCTTACAAGCAAACATTATTCTGCTGAAAATTTTTTATGCAGAGAGTCCTTTCAGCTATATTGAGAAGGAAATTAACATCATTCAATACAAAGCAGTCATTCTGTGTACTTGACAATATATCTGTACCCCAGAGATAACCAATTGTAACTCCTATTAAGACACTCCTACAGTAACTATTATAATAAAAAAACTTAGAATGAGATTTCATGGCAAAAAAGAGGGCAACAAAATCAGTCTCAGTAGCCAATTGGAATGAAGAGAATGAATGATAGCTCTGTTTACAGCACAGACTTGTGTAATTGCAAGTTTTGACTGTTTGCCTCTTTTCTATGTGCTTGTTCCCGCGACAAAATCTTATCCAGGCAAGGCTCAATGTTGTTTAACAGGACACGAAGTGAAGCTCAAACATCCACGCTGTTTTGGTGTTTTGGCTTCTACTACACTGTCATATAGAAGCTCTTGCAACTTACCTCCTTGGATCAGTGTTAGCGTTGCATTTGTTATGTTATTCTTATCAGTGGGATTTTTACTTATTCCTCACCATTCTTCAGATCATCGTTTGAGGACACTGAACAATAAAATCTTCTTATAGATCTCGAAAGTTTAACAATGCACTGGTTATACAACTGACAGTGACCCAGAAACTGTTTTTGGAGAGTTGCCTGTATGTGTAGACGCTGTAAACTGATTTATTACTAATAAATCAGGGTTTACTTAGTGCCCGTTGCAACAGTCGATAGGTGTCGACGTCACAGTATTAAATAATAGAAATACTTATTCAAACACAGCGTATTAAAATATCCTGTCATTGTCACTGATAGTGCTGCCATCATGCCGTTTTAGCCGTTTCATGTCAATCTCCTGTCACCCAAAGTGCCCCAAAGAAGGAAAATCTGGTAAAATAAATCCTTAAAGTTTGTAGCCAGTCTGATCTCTGTTTGGATTGCGGCTTCGGTAAAGACTGATCCTGTAGAACGATTCAGCTGACTTCTGTACCATTTATAGGGTGAGTCAAAAGTATGTTTACAAACTTTGTGCGCGTGTTCCTGGATCACGAATAAGAAAAAAATGTTCCTATGAACATGCGGTCGCAAATGCTTATTTTTCAAAATAATAGCCAAAAATAATTTTCAACGTATGCCTTTATTGTCAAGTATAAGGACAGGGATGTTTCTATATAACAGATGTTCAAAGGTTTCTCCTCCATTCTCCACATGCACGAGCACGATATACACAAGAGTGACGAATTCGTTCGTACACTCCAGGGTTTCCTCGAATCATCTGCCATGCATTCTGCACACGTTCCCATAGGTAGTCATCATTGGCTATAGGTGTTGAATAAACGGCGGGCTTCAAGTGACCCCCACAGATAAAAGTGCAATGGAGTCAGGTCCGGTGACCTCGGTGGCCATTCTACTGGGCTGAGGGTACTGTTCATTAAGATAATATCTGAATCGCCGGGAGAAGTGTGCTGGGGCTCTGTCGTGCATAAACCACATTTGTTTTATTGTATTCAGTGGTACGTCTTCAAGGAGACGTGGCAAGTGTCTTCTTAAGAATCACGGATATGAAGGTCCTCTTAGACGTGGTGAAAGCATGTGTGGACCAATAAGCATGTCGCCAACAATTCTTGCACAAACTTTAGTTAAAAATCTTTGCTGGAAGCTTGATTCACTTTGACATAAAATCATTCATTGAAATTTATTTTTGGCTATTATTTCGAAAATGAAACTTTGCGACCCCATGTTCAAAGGAACATTTTTTCTAATTTTTGATCCTGGAACACGCACACGAAGTTTGTAAACATACTTCTGACTCACCCTATATTACAAGAGTCTGGTATCAAGGAACATGTCTGTACTCCACATCCTCCACTTTTCAAGTGTGATATGGCCCGTGGCCTTGGTTTCATGAACCCCATGTGAAGCGAAATTCTTAATCATCTTCCTCTTTTCCTTCACACATGGCTAAGGCTGGGGCCACATGACCGTGCCCTATATGCCCCTTCATAATTCTATGAAGGACGTCACGACGTTCGTTACAACGGACGTACTTTGTACAGTCGTGTGGCCTCAGCCTAAATCAGATCCAGAATTCACTATTATCAGCTTTGAATGTGTAAAATTTATGTTTGTTTTGCCACAACAGCTTCCATTTATTTCTCTACTAGCAATGCCCAGTGAAATTAAAAACAATTCTTTTCTGCAATGCACCATTAATAATCTTGAATTGTTTGAAATGAAAATTCTTGTAATGTGGAAAACTTAATTACTCTCTTCCCCTACAACATCCTAAATATTGTGGACAATTCTGTGACTAATTTTTCAAGAAATAAACAATCAATAATTTTCCTAGGTTTGTATCTCCAAGAGGAAAATCTTTTGTTTAGTTTTAGTTTTAGTTTCATGTTAGGCCAGAAGTTTAAATATGAAGGAAGGTGTTATTCCTGCTTTTGTCTGGAAGGATTGTCAAAACAAGAAAAAGCCTCAGAGTACCTGGTGATAATATCAGAGGCTGGGTACAGGTTCTCTTTGTAGGCCTGTAAGGGAGGCTCCCTGCCTGTTCTGACCTCCTAGGTCTGCTCTGTAGAACTACAGGAAACAATACTTTGTTTGAACTCAGGACTTTGTTCTTTATTTGTCACCTTCAGAAATATCCGCAGTATATTAAAAGACAATGGTTGTCCGTTACAGTCAGCAGTAGATCGCCTATTTATTTTCTGCCTACGTTCAGTATTGATTATCCTCAAGTATCCATTTCCTTATAATGTGGAGGAGAGGTTAGTGACGTCTCCATTGGCTCTCGGCCTGCAGAACAACGCCAGTTAGACCGAAGTATTTCTCAGAAAGTGTCATTATATATATATATATATATTTTTTTTTTTTTTTTTTAATTTCCATCATCTAATAAATTAAAAACGCTCACTTTTCGAAAGCTTCCGTCTGGGTTCACTGGTCCTGGGACCGAGATGAGTTTAATCCAAAGAACCCAGCTGATCAAGCTGTATAGCGTCACCTCATTACAGAATCATAGATAGCTTTTGAGACATTGCGTGTTTCTAAACCAGTAGACATTGTTAACGAACTTCGAAATTTAAATTGTGTGCAATATGCATTCATACACAAGGGTGGATCTTTTCCTGATTGCTACAGCAGCACTATGATTTAAATGTACGAGTAAGTGTTGATTCAGTCACTGGATCTGTGGAACTTTAAAGGCCGCCATTCACGATCGCTCCATTCGTCCAAATGGCGCGGTGTCGCTCCAAAATTGTACCGTGAATGCGGAAACTGAAGTCCATTGGCGTGGCGTGGTGGGCTCGTTTGGATATTCTGTCGAGCCATAATCCATCCGATCGTTCCATCACTCCATCGCGCCATCGTATCGTGAATGGGGGAATCGGCGATCGAGCCACTCCAAATCGGTTCGTGAGTGGCGGAAACGTGGTCCATTCTCATGCCAGTCTGCCACGAGCCTTCGTCCAGTGAAGTCCAAACTTGTATAATGTCGGGTCGTGAGTTTGTTATTGAGGTGACTGAGAAATATAGAGAGTTGCCATGTTTGTGGCAGATAAGTAATGAAGACTATCATGATAAAGCTAAAAGAAGCTTAGCAATGGAAGAATTGGTGGTTTTATTTAAAACCAAAAATCCTACCGCCAACAAAGAAAATTCCCTTAGAAGTTGCTTCAGAAAGGAGCATAAGGACTTAAATTGCTTCTATTTAAGAGCCATTGCTTTGACCACTTTCGTTTAGGTTTTTTCCTTTTAATATACAGGCATACTGCCGTAGCTAGTACCAATTCTTCGTCCATCGCAAACACCACGCACTTCACAGAGGGACAACAAACCGCGACTGGCGTGACGCGACCGTGAATGGCGGCCTTAACACACCTGAACTGTACTGAAATTTGACAACTGATACACTGCGTCTGAATAGTAAGCAAATGTAACCTGTGCACCTGCGCCAAAACCAGAATGTTGCCAACGCTAGTCTTCTAAGAAGTCCGCTCCAGACTCCTAATATCCCTGGCGCTTGTTACACACTGGCCAAACAGTTCACATCACACCCACCAGAGAGAGTCAGAATGCGCAATCAGGACTGAACCATTAGTTCGACACGGCTCAACATAGAGCAGAATGTTCAAATGCGTTAGTGACCAGCGCCAGTGTTTTTTAACGTGTCGAGATTTTTTATCCCAAGTCGTCCGAACACGAAATTCTTTGATGTAAGGATTCACACTAATAATACATTGTGGCAGAGCTGAAAGAGCACCATGCTATATATGTTTTATGTGGGCGGTGCCCTTTGTGTGGACAGAAAGAGAGAGGTAAGCGTAGGCTGGTTATTTCCGGCTGAGAAGAATACCTACTCAGTGGGAGTCGCAAAGAACTGATTGTTAGGATCTGAAACATATCGGAGCAGAGCATTTTCGGCAGTAAAGCTCCTTTAATCTGCTCTAAACGAAAAGTTCACCAATTCGTTTGCCACGCAAAACTCAATTTGCATAAATTTAAACTGGGCATGTGTTTTACTCATTTCTGTACCTTCAATAACTTCTTTTAATAAGGATGAATAAGTGAAGCAAACAGAGAGACTATTATGACTGTAAAATTATCTAGCAAAGCCAAGAGAGGCACAAAATGTGGCACGAGATTCAGAAGGTAACAATGCCATATGCATGTGCTTTTATAAATTATTTTTTTATGCTGTTGGACCGTGCAATGAAGTTACCTGTATTGAGGACATCTTGTGTCAAATTAAATCTGCTGTAAAACGTTAGAGATGTTCTCTCATTTCACTGACAGTGCAAATCCAAGGGTAATTTTATCATTGTCCCTTCTAAGTGCACGAAAGTTTCGATAAGGGTAACCAGCACAAAATACAAGACAGCTTTCATCCATGTTCGTATATCTCAGCATCATTCGACTGAACACTTTTACCCCGAGGATAAAGGCGAAATGTTAGCACTCGCTAACACGACTAAACGAATTCATAATGCAGAGCTGCACAACTGTCATATTCACCGCCAGAGAACACCAGTTATCATATCACGTGCACCGAACGGAAAGCAGGTTTCTGGATTCCATTCTGACAGTAATCCTTAATATTTTGGTTTACAGTTTGCACAGTCTCATAATTCACCCTTTTTGGGTGTTCGTCACGTTATAGCCTGGGCGAGAAACAATGTATGCGCTCGTTCACATCTGTCCAACTGCTGTGCAACTGTGTGGCCATGTGCGCAAGAATTACCTAAGGCCTTTGTTAGAAGACTAAGTTGCTCAACAATGGCCCCGGGATCGCTTTAGTACAATGACTGAAGAAGCAACAATTAAATCGGATTGCATTAGTGCAACAACGATCTACGCGATGCTGCGTAAAGAACGCCTTTGGTGTGCCTGTGAGCTGTAAAGATTACGTCTTCCCAATCGTTGTCTCTTTCTGCCATTTTGTCTATTTCACTGGTAGAGGCTTTTTACCTTTCGCTTTCTACAAACTTACTGTGCTCTGTGGAACAATTTTATTTAAATAATATTTAACAATCATCGTGTGTCGATGTTTCACAAACCCAGACCGAAAAGATTTCCTTATTTCCACTATCTGCTTGTCAACAATAATATTCCTTTTGGTAAACGTCTTGTTCAGATTACCAAAATCTCTGAAATGTACCTACCCATTTTAATAGCATTACAGTGATGCTTAATTCTACCCTTCTTTGTTAATTTATTCTACTGCCAAGGATGAAAAACAACTTCCTCTTAACCTTTCCGATTACCGTATATCATCAGTCAGAATCGCGAAGTGGTAGTTGCAAGAAATCTGTACTTTATTTTATGAAAACAACCACAGCTTCATCACTGTGGAAATTTCTTTCTGCCCTACGCAGGAGTTAACTGTAGTCTATAAACTGTTTTGCTTGTAATAAACAACTGGCTATTTCACCATTTCCTTTGAACCAACTGATTCCAGCCAGACATACGTGACTGCAGGACCATTGTCGCAGATGAAAATTTTAGTTGACAGGCAAGGCGTTGAAGGCGCTTGTAAATCCACGGTAACAACTAAAATGTCTCTATTAATAGCATTGCTTATTGCCTTGTCCCTTATATGGAAATCGTGGTTCGGGCTCATTGTTCCGTACTGGAACGTCATAATAGATTTTGCTTGTATCTATCGATGGCTTCTTAAAAGCGATATCGAATGTAGTCTAAGGAATGTCACCGAAAAAGTTATGTTTAACGGTGTCAAAACCCATGTCCAGAGAGAACAATAGTGACGTAACTCAGAAATCACAGTTTCGAGAGAAATGCCTTCGAACTTTTGGCGCAAATTCAATCTTTCATTCCTCGTCCGCCATACAACTTATTCGAGTAATTCCTTTTACTTTATTTACAATATGCTTTGAATTATTGTAATTTGTAAGTTTTCTGCTTCTTGGCTTATTTTTTAGAATTTTTTTTGAGTTACGTCAATAATGCATGACGTGATGCATAACTTTCAAAGACTTTGTGGGGTAATAATGACGTAATACATATTATTTCGTTTTCTAAACCAATTTAGTCTATTTATGGACATAACTCAAAATCGGTGTTTTCTGAGTTACGTCACTATTGTTCTCAGCAGGCGATATTATGTACAGATTGTTCAAAAATTATCCATGTAGCTGCAATTCTGTACCATGCAGACACTGGCGACATGGCTGTTTTTTTGTTCAGGTTTGTAATATGGATTTATTAGTTAGTTGATATAATGTCAACAGCAAAGTGGTGTTGTGTCTTAAAGAAAGAAGTTTATAGTGACACATGAAAGTAAATGTTGGGTATTTTACTGAAAAAGAAGGCTCTAGAATAGCACGTGTAATGAGAAGTCTGCGTGGGAGCACAAGTGAACAGAACATCTGCTTGTTTGTCGCGTCCTAGAGATAGCCCAAACCTGGGCCGTCCCTAGCGGATAAGTCACCATCACGTGGTGTTTGTCGTTCCTTGGTCAACGATAATAATTGCTTCAACGAAAACCATTCTTAATTTAAATTACGTCTAATCAAATACAGAAAATATATGTTAATGGCTTAATAAGTTCCAAGACAAACAACGCACAACAAACATTGAAAGGCAAGACACCTGTTCATAAAAGGGGCGGCTGATTGGCTGAGATCTGCCGAATCTACCTATGATCGCTTGGACTGACGGAAGTTTGGGGCCGTGTGATATCATAAAATCGTCGTTAATCTGAAATTTATCGCCAATGTAAACAATGAGATCAAGTGGGAGGCGGGTCATTAAATGAAATGTCGTCAATCGATGGAATTTGCAAATTGAGGGAGCACTGTATTATCAAAGACTGAAACAATCCCAGGGGCGTCTGCTCGTTTTCTCGACGCCTTTGACTCCATAGTTTCGCCCCCCCCTTTTCGAACTGAATTCTCAAGACTTGCTCCTTGTAGCTGGACTCCCTAGAACTTTACCACCTTCGTGGGCGTCACTCCATTAGTCTTCCCCTTACGCTTTCTTCAAGGTTTGGCTTCCAGCGATTTCCCAACTCGGGGCGTTCTTCCAAGGCTATGTCACGCTTGCCTCCCCCCCAAAAATCTCTCAAAATCCATGGCCTTGCCCTCATTTGCAGAAAATTGATGGGTTTCCACTATCAGGAGTGACTTCTTACCCTCGAGACTGGTGCATGTTCCAGGTCTGCAACCCCTGGGGACACGCCTGTGAATCCTTCCCCAAATTTGTTCCCAACCCGACTTTCCACCACTGGGATTTTACCACCCACGCATTTCCACATAATATTTACTCTATGGGACCTTGCATCCTGCGCTTGTAATTCCTAGAGCTTTCTCTCCCACACCTTTGCCCGCCTCCAAGTTTTTATAACTCATACTTACGCCTGCGCTGGCTATGGGCACCACTGCGATCCCAGGAACCCAGGTTAGACACCCAGGGCATGCCAATTCTGTACTGCCCCAGCGGCTTGGCCGTGCACAGGGTTACGGTATCTTCGTGACCTGTACCACTGTGAACACCCTCGGCAATTTCCCACAAACTTGCTTCCAGCCGACCTCATCGTTCGTCCCTCGGGGTTTCACTTTCCAGACGTTTTCCCATCATGCTTTCTTGCTGTCCTTGGCCTAGTCCTCTGAGATTACTGCTCCAGGTGTTTGTCCACCATGATTCAGTTTCCGTCTGTCGGTCGCACTATTCAGCCAAGCTCGTGCTCTGCTGTAGTGCAAACTACACATTTTGCTGCATGTAGTAACTCCAGAATATCTGCTCGGGGTTTCATGAAGTTTTTAATGAGGTCTATTCCATTACAACCTTTTCCGTATTAGTAACATTAATTTCCTACACTCAGATTTTCCGACGTGACGTATGAGTGAAGGCATCAGGGCGGGAGGGAATGATCATTCGCCAACATGCTACTACCAGTAATTCCATCTATCAGTGAGTATATGAACTATCATTGCTGCCATCTATCAGTAGTCATGGTGAACTATTTGATATGACATAAAAAGGCAGATTACGTCATCACGAATGGATCCATCACTATTTGGATGATTATCAGAGAGCACAAGAAATATTCGTGCTCTCGTATATCAGCATTATCTTCGGACTCCGCACTCTACAAAACAGACATTTTATTTGACTTATTAAACATGAAAATTAAACCTCAATTAGAACAGTTTCTTTAACCTCTGCTAGTTCTTCGTTTGTCCTTTATCTTTTGTATTATACTTAAATAAATGACTTGTGAAACAGTTGAAGTTTGTGACCATTTAACAAAACAAAATTTATGTATTAATATAACATCTAAATTATTATTAAACACTTTTGGTGGTTGAGCAACTTCTACACAAGAAGGTTTCATATTTACCCGAAACATGTTGAAGTTTCTCAACCGTCAGACCATCTAAAGTATTTAAATAATACCCTTAACGTATGTATTGCCTAAATCATCATGGCGACTTATATAACCCTGATGACTGAGCCAGCAAGCTCCTCTGAAACTTTGGTAAACTTCTACCAGACTACACGGGGCAACAACCCAGAAGACAGCCATCTTTATATTTACCGCCGTCAGAACCTCTAATATCACAACCTTCAGTTGTTCCCTCACAGCTTTTCATTGGCGGAGGTTGTAACCGTGAAAGTTAATCAAAGACGAAAAGTGTCTTTGATCGTATCTTCCTAATAACAGTAGGGACGGAGGTCGAACCCCTCACTCTAACCACGGCAACCTTGTGGCTCTCGGCAGTATCTGTATGCTGGTGATATACTATATATATATATAGGGGAAATAGAGTGGCATATTAATTGATAAGTTTACGCCAACTGCCTTCCACGCTGGTGACGACACTAAAGAAAGGCGAGGCAGATAACCTTCTGAATCAATTGTAATGAACTTCAGGGGAAGTTGCCCATCACACACAAATTCTAGCCGAAAGGGTGTAAACATTAGTTCGTTCTGCGGGGCGAGCAGTAACCAACCAGACGCCCTCATCAATCAATAAATTGATTATTAACGGCTGCTAATATTATGTGACGTCAAACGAAAGGTGTGAAATTAATGTTTTTGGTGAGTTCGGGAAATACCGTGGTCTAAGCTATAATTCTTAACTGGCTGTATTCCATGTTACAAACCACAGAGGAGTTCTTGAACACTCGAAAGTAATACAACAAGGGTTTAATTAATGTTTTGTACAATTTTACGTGCATGAATTAAGTATTAAAATTCAAGTTACGTCTATGTCAGAGTGAACAGCAAATTATATCCTGTTTTCTCGGTTGCTTTAATGAGGAGAAATGTAACGGGTATCATTTACACAGAATCTTGGTGTTTATTCTTAAACTGATGTTTTCCATTCAAAATGAATCCCCGTAACTCATTTTAGGTTTTCGAATTATTAAGCAATCTCTCCTCTTTCGTTGAAGCAACCGAGAAGAACCGAGGATGGTCTAGCAGTCGTCGGGATTTTATTCAAGGCCTTTCAAGTTCAAGTAAAATATTATGTCAGGTCAAATTCTTTTTCTAACGGGGCACACTGTTAGGCGGAAGAGTGATTATGGATGATATTTTAGACTCTGCTTGATTACCACAACAACTACCGATCACAGATCATTTCAGGAATCGATAGTGATTTTCCTCCATTTCTCCAAGTTAATTCTGGCATGTCTAATTCTTATTCATAATATGAACTGTTTTTAATTCATTGATCAATGTTTCAAAATCCTGAAAGT
This sequence comes from Zootermopsis nevadensis, assembly GCF_977971745.1. Classification (NCBI taxonomy): domain Eukaryota; kingdom Metazoa; phylum Arthropoda; class Insecta; order Blattodea; family Termopsidae; genus Zootermopsis; species Zootermopsis nevadensis. The sequence continues at coordinate 7,093,962 of NW_028259155.1, forward strand.
AACACTGGCTCTTCAAATTATAACAAATGTTAACCTAAGTTGGTTGTCGAAATATCCATAATAAAGTATGTCTAATGTTCAAAATGTCCTCTTTCGACATTCTTATTACGTTCGACACTTCAAAAACACCGCAGAATTTATTAACAAATTCTGCAAAGGATTCAAATTGGGTTTCTAAATTTTGTTTGATTTCATGTACCATTAGGTTAAAATATTCTATTCTGAAAGGTTTTTTCTGGTTTCAGTATGCGTTCATCACCATTCTTGTAAAAAAATGTCCTTTTACTGTGAGTGCTTCTTTCCGCGTAGACTCAAACCCAGTTGAATAATACTGGTACAGCCAAACACTCCATGTCTGTGGGTTTCTGTCACCACGGCATGGCGCGTCCTCAGGGACAGCCTCCAGTCATGGAGGTTAGGTTCGAATTCATTGAATAAGCGTCACGGACAGCCGAAAGGGGCGGCCCTCTAGCTTGGGGGTTGGGCGTGAGGCTAACAACCTTTCACCGTGAAAACTGTATTGTTATGTAAAAGTTAACAAAGCCTCGGAACCTGACGGACTCTTTGGCACAATCACGGCAATGCTATTTATGACGGACGTCGCGACACACACATACCAGGTCCGATCCTTGAATCCTGAGTACGATTGCCGTCGTAGAAGGCTTGCCAGGAATAAACCGTTTGCCGAGTACACTCCCCTGTTCTTTCTCGCTTCTACCACCCGAGAACTCACCGTTCCCCCATGCGTGCCCAGTCCAGGATCGTCATCCGAGCTTGAAGCGGTGTCCATATTTATGATACGACACCGCAGGCCATCAGTTGGGAGTCGGGATACGACAGCAATTGGAAGAGGATATGAGATTGAAACTTGGAACATTAGGAGTCTCTGTAGAGCTGGGGCACTGAAATAAGTTGTATTTAGTGTCAGTGCAGGGGGAGGGGCTTGCGTGCTCAAATGACCCTTAGGGCTATGCCGGCCGGAGCTTCGGCTCATGGTAGGGTCACCCAAGCCGGACAGGTCTAAGGCGATGGGCTAGACTAAGAGTGATACCCTGGTCCTCCAGGTTGGGGGTTGGGTGTAAGGCTAACAACCTTTTACCTGGAATAAAAAAAGCATTGTTACGAACACATTAACCAAGCCTCAGATTAGGATGGACTCTTTGGCACGACCACGGCAATTGAAAAAGGACATAAGATTTGGTACTTGGAACATTAGGAGCCTCTATAGGGCTGGTGCACTGAAATCAGTGAATAGGGAATTAGAGAATTATAAGTTAGACTTAGTGGCAGTGCAGGAAGTGCGATGGGAGGGGGAGGGCACGATCCCAGTGGACAATTTTACATTTTTCTATGGAAAGGGGAATGACAATCATCAGTTAGGGACGGTGTTTCTTGTTCATAGCAGAATTAGGGCAGCAGTTAAGAGAGTAGAATTTGTTAGTGACAGGTTGGCTTACGTAATTTTGGAAGGACGTTGGTGCGACATCATTGTCCTTAATGTTCATGTCCCAACTACGGACAAAAGTGATGATATCAAGGATAGCTTTTAAGAAGAAGTAGAATCAGTATTTGATACATTTGGCAAGTATCACATGAAAATTCTGCTAGGAGATTTCAATGCAAAAATTGGGAGGGAGGACATCTTCAAACCCACAATAGGCAGCGAGAGTCTCCATGCACTTAGTAATGATAACGGTGTTAGAGCAGTAACCTTTGCTACGTCAAAAGATTTAATTGTAAAAAGTACAAAATTTCCACACCGTGATGTTCATAAATACACTTGGACTTCCCCAGATGGCAGAACACACAATCAAATAGATCATGTTTTAGTAGATAAGAGAAGGCAGACAAATGTAATTGATGTGAGATCATTCAGAGGAGCAGATTGCGACACTGATCATTATCTGGTGGTAGCAAAAGTGAGGGAGCGGCTTTCAGTAAGTAGACGAACTAAACAAAATTTTGACACAGAAAGATTTGATTTGAAAAAATTAAGTGAGGGAGAGGCAAAGGAACAATATCAAGTTGAAATTTCGAATAGGTTTCAAATTTTAGAGACAAATGAGGATAATGAAAGTGTGGACATCAACAGGGAGTGGGAAAATGTCAAAAACTGCATCAAAATTTCAGCAAAAGAGAAACTAGGATACTACAGGAGAAAGCAAAATAAACCGTGGTTTGATGAAGAATGTTCAAAATTAATAGATCGAAGGAAGCAAACAAAATTTCAATGGTTGCAGAACCCAAACAAAACAAATGCGGATAATCTATGTAACGTGAGACGTGAGGCTAGTAGAACCTTTAGGACTAAGAAAAGGGAATACCTGAAGGGCAAAATTGCTGAACTTGAGACAAATAATAAGGAAGAAAACATCAGAGACCTGTACAGGGGCATTAATAACTTTAAGAAAGGATATCAACCCCAGACCAATTTGGTAAAGGATGATAGTGGCAATTTGCTTGCAGATCCAATAAAACTTTTAAATAGGTGGAAACATTTCTTCAACCAGCTCTTAAATGTTCATGGGACTGCTGATGTAAGACAGATTAAAATGCATACAGCTGAGCTGTTGGTGCCAGAACCTAGTTTAGATGAAGCTGAACTAGCCATTACAGAAGTCTTAAGAGGCTAGTAGACAGGTAGAAGTAAATTCAGAAAAAACTAAGTACATTGTAGTTTCTCGTCAGCATACAGGCGGGCAGAGTTGTGTCAGGGTGGCTAACAAATCCTTTAAAAGTGTGACAAAGTTCAAATATTTGGGAACAACAATAAGAAATAAAAATGATACTCATGAAGAAGTTAAGAGGAGACTAAATTCCAGAAATGCTTCCTACTTCTCAGTTCAGAATATTTTGTCTTCCCGTCTGATTTCTAAGAACTTGGGGATTAAAATATACAAAACAATAATTTTCTCTGTTTTTTTGTATGGGTGCAAAACATGGTCTCTCACTCAGAGGGAGGAACACAGATTGCAGGTGTTTGAGAATTTGGTGTTGAAGAGGATAATTGGGCCTAGGAGAGAAGACGATGGGGCGTGGAGAAAACTGCATAATAATGAACCTCCCCCAGTATTGCCAGGGTGATTATGTCGAGAAGAATGAGATGGGCTGGGCATGTGGTAAGCCTTAAACCACTGGCAAAAATTAATCAGATTTCATTTAAGATTTAGAATAACAATACGACGTCCTAAAAATAATTAAATTTGTAATATAAAGCCCATGACACATTGACCTGTTTTCTGTTTAAACATTTCAGTCTACAGGAACAGAGACTAAAAAGTTTTAAAATCAGTGGAAATATTTTGTCACTTGTCTTAAAGGTTAATGTTTCTTCATACATAAAATCATCAGAACCAGTATTTAGAGAATGGGCTATTTTGATCAGAAATAAGATTCTTACTCATTCATTTCGAAAATTAGAGATAAGGTAAAGAAATAACGTTAAAATATGCAATTAAACTGTTGCGTGCGCCAGATATAACGTCACTCTTGCTAATATGTATACAAAACCACAATAGATTTATGTCTCGATATTGTGACTGAAATTTGCAGATAAATTACTCGTTACCCAAATAAATTACAAGATATATTACAATAGACGACGATAGATCAACTCTCCGTTCCTTTTATCAATCACGACTATTATCATACTGACTCTATGATGAAGAGTCCTTATGAAGCTAAATATTTAGCCCAGCTAGTCAAAAAATTCCCCGCTTTTTATGGAACTCGAAGGTTTGTTTCCGTGTCCAAAAGAGCCCGCCACCGGTCCCTATACAGAGCCAAATCCAATCCACATCCCCCATTCTTAATTCCCAAAGACCTATTTTAATGTCATTTTCTCATCTAAGCCGATGTCCTTCGAGTGGTCTCTTTCTTTCAGGTTAACCAACCAAAATTCTGCATCTCCCCATGCGTACTTCATGCCCCGCTCATCTCATTCTTTCCTGATTCGATAATTCTAATCATATTTGTTGAAGAGCAGATACAGATTAAGAAGCTCCTCACTTTGGAATCTCTTATAGCCTTCTGTCGCTTCATTCCTTTTAGAGCCCATTATTCTCCTCAATATCTTGCTAAAGAGCCGGGATAGCTCAGTCAGTATAGTGACTAGCTACGGGCTGGACGACCGGGGTTCGATCCCCAACGGGGGCAGAGGATTTTTCCTGTAGCCTCTGCGTCCAGACCGGCTCTGGGGCCCATCCAGCCTCCTCTACAATGGGTACCGGGGTCCTTTCCCGGGGGTAAAGCCGGCCGGGGCGTGATGCTGACCACTCACCCCATCTAGTGCCGAGGTCAAGAATGAGTAGGAGCTATACCTCCACTCACCCCAAACGCCTACATGGCGTATAGTGGGACAAACTTTACTTACTTTACTTATATCTTGCTAAATCCCAATATTTCCTTGTTGTCTTGGATTCCTGATTCGATATTCTAAAGGAAATTCCAAACGGCTAAATCTATAGAGATACCTGAATTTCCAAGTTTGTCATCTGATGTCCACTCACAACCTCCAAGCTGGAAGACCTCCCCTTGTCAGCTGCCAGCTAGTGCTTGTTGAACGTATTTGTAACTACTCTCAATATTCTGGAGGGCTTCTCCACCATTTTGAACCTGAGGACGCGCCATAATATTCTCAAAGTTCCGTGATAAAAACTATGAAATATCTTTTCATTTTCTGGGTAAAAATAACGGCAATTTTAATTCCTGGTATAAATTCAAGGAACCAAGAAACATTTTCTCTTGTTTCAAGCTGCAAATTGTAATTAGGACTATAATTCCTCTTTCTGCATATTACAATGTAATTTTTCGTTACCGAAAGGATTGTCGTTTTGGAATATAGTTCAACAGAAACATGTCGTAGGCGTGCTGATGCAGTAATCATAGCTCTTCCTTCTTAGTCGAAAGGACCAAAAGTCGATTTTAAAACCAACTGCCCTTTCGTCGACTTAACTTCACAGTCGCTGTCTTACACATCGATATCAGTTATCTCGATGTCACTCATCAAAGTTACTGGTGCCTGTAGTACGATAAGTTTGACGTTTTTAAAACAAACTAAAGTTGGAGTAGAACTAATACTGTGTTGAAAGATGGTGATAGAGGTAGCTAACACCTCTGAAACGTCGGCATTTTATTTTATTTGTCACAACAATTGAAAAGAACAGTTTACTCCGGGGCCTGAGGGAGGTAACCACATGTATACTGATTTTAGTGATATAATCTTTAACAAGATGCAAAACAACTTAAAACTGTAAAAGCAGTAACAGATTGCACAGAAAATTTATAATATTAATACCATGACGTCGTGACCTTATTTCAAATGTCACATGCCCTTTACCTTTTCTCGTCACAAAATCGATCACACAAACAAAGGCTCAAGGCCATTGGAAGGATGTTCACTTTTATCCGGACTTGTTCTCGAACATTCTACACGTGTTCATTACAGTGGATGTTAGAATACTTCCCTCAGTTTTGTTACATTTATCACAGATATGCACACACCGCCTCGGTTATCAGTGTGTCTGTACGTTACAGAAGATTTACATGAAAACAGATTCAGGATCGTTTTGTAGTTAAACATCTATGTAAATGTTTATATCTCACAAAGGAAATACCAGAATTCGCATAACTCAATATTTTATTTATTTTTGTTTAAGGAACAGGAATAAATCCTAACAGCAGACGCGAATTTAGTTGTTACATATATTTTCTTGTTCTTGAAGTTAAGGACGCATTTTCGATAATTTAAATTTATTCAGTAACTTTCATGGCCCTTTCTTTGGATCAGTGATAAATAGCTGGGATTTCGTTGCGGATTTAGACAAGATGATGTTCTTTTCTTTGATCAGTATTCTCCTCTGTACACAATCGAGTGTTCATTACAGAAAAATCATACATTTTTTGTCATCAGTTCTGCTTTTCTGCTTTGAGTTGGCTGTAAAAGCAATGGAAACAAGATTTCGAATTCTGTCTGGAGCCTTTTTCTTTACTTTCAAGTCCGGTGCAAGTAGATGTTTTGCAATGCGCAAAAAAATCCTCTGTCCAAGGATTTGTACGAAATGTAGTCGGTTTCAATGTTACAGAATGGATTCTGAATCTTGACTGTCAGAAGACGGAAAAGTGTAATAAGAGGTCGTAATTGTTTTTATACACATTAAAACTATTTTCACTCTCGATACAAATGAAATGATGAGCAGTTTCCCGTTCAGACACTTGGCTCATTCTGGTTCATCCGTGAGTTTTCTCTGCATCCTTTCCCGTCAAACTTCGACTCTTCCCACAACCACATCTGTGCCCTGGAAGCACATGTTAAGGTCCTACGGGGAATGTAGGAGATCGGATAGCGTGCTGTTGGTTCATGAATAACCTTCAGTGTGGCCACCTGCAGGCAGGTAGATACGTAGACAGGCTTCCTCGTCTCACCTCCCGCAACCACGCTGTGTGACGCAAGAACCACCAAAGCTAGACCTCGAAGAATACAAGGGATGGGAGGGAGGGGCCTCGTTTTCTGTCTGAGCAAACTCATACACTAACCTCTCTATCGCCGGCTACATCCAGATGTCCGTACAGTTCATAATGCCATTCAAAAGTCTTACAGACACGTGCAATTCTTCAGCAGTCGAACACAAAATACTGTTCGCTTGTTTTTTGTTTTGTCATAAACTGAAGACAAGTGCACTGGTGCTGAAAGTGTTGACCAATGGAACACTCAGATCAGTGGTAGTGCTGCAAAGAGATTTCATGTCACAGGAGAAAGTGTTAAAGTGTAACCATCACACATTCTGTATTATTCTGTTCTGGTCTTGCCACACCGTAAAAGCGAGGTGCTCGTACAACCAAATGTATTCAAACGTCACTAAATGTGAGGTTGCCAAGAAATGTAGACACCGGAACGCTGATATCTGCAGGTTGGGAATCAATGAAGTGAATTATGAACTCGATATCCAATACAACGCCTCCCTAGAGCAGTGCCTCGGACTCCACATTTATGTACACAAAAAATATGCTCCCTTTATAGATGTTTCTCATTCAAGAGCCGAAGATGCAGAAGATACACAAGTTATCGTCGCCACACACACACGCGAAGGCTTATTTGAACATCTTTTTCTCGGCCTGGTGAAAATATTCCTTTGTCTGTCAAAGCGGCGTCAGTTCGCAAGCCCTCACTGCGGTGCGAGAAACATGTTTCAGTTCATGTTTCTGATCATCCCCATCACAGCAGGAGTCCCACTGGTGCCAACAGCAAGCAGTGGCAGTGTCAGTGAAAATACAAACAATTTTGTCTTTGTGAGGAGTAGTGTTATGAGTGCAGTAAACATTACAGAACATGACCGTTTATGCTGGACTGACGTCAACTGCGCGGTTCTGTATCCGGTTTGCAACAGTCAGCCGACATCTTGCCGCTGCACGCCTCCAGGAATCTGCGTTACCCTCCGAAGATATGGCGACAGATGCAGCAGCCACGATGACTGCATAGGCGCCATGCAATGCGTTTTAAACCGAAACGAGTTCGTCAATGAAGGGAGAACAACAGCGACTGGAATCTGCCGCTGTGTGTCCCGTGGTTTCTATAACCCTTTCCTCAAACGATGCGTCAAACGCTCGGGAGAGGTCTCTAAACATCCTAATCTAGTTGCTGAAGATAATGGTGCCGCACAAGGGATTCCCGCTAGGCATGGTGACGAAAAAGACCTTCCTGTCGTTCCGGATTTTCCTGGACCAGGAATCGAAGATGTTGATGCTCCAGAAGATATTCCCGCTACTTACCACGGCGCACTTCTGGTTGGATTCCTCAGTCTTGGTCTAGTGATCGGATGCCTTGGGTTGGCAATGTCGTATCACTGCACAGATTCACGACTGAGAACACAGTTCCATCATCGACTGCCTTACTCGAACGAGTGTCTGAACTCTACGTCTACATCTCGTCGCCGTGCACACGGATGTCCACCTAATCTACCTCCAGACGACAAACACGCCGAAATTATCCCATTAGATATATGCATACCTCCTCCTGAAATGTATCAAACGTCGGGAATTCAAAACTATTTGACTATCAATAATAGTGTCACGAGAGCGTCTGGTACATAGGTCTCTCTTAACATGTTTTGATCCGGACTGTTTCACCTTGAGGTGAAATTTTGAACAAGGCCCGAAAACAGTTTCAGTCAGCAAGTCCGATAGTTAAAGGTGTTTATTAGTGTAAGCCTTACACTAAGCACAATGTAAATTGTAACGATGATAATGCACCTATGAATCATTGCTGTTTCAATATATCTTATTGAAATTTATTTTTTATTTAACACGTTTGATTGTAGAGTGAGTGACACAAGCGTTTCAATCATCAAAACATATGTTCATACTTAAAGTTGAGGCGTTATTTATTACTCTTTTATATAATTAGCGCAACTGCAGTAAATTAACATCTCAGCGTCACGAGGAATCCGAATAATTAAGTTCGGCGTAGTTCTTGCACGTGCCCTGATTTTGTCTCAGGCTACAGCTGATATTATTAAAAAGTGAGTACATTCTGTAACAACAGCAGCAAGTGTGTTTGCAGTTAAATGTGAATCATGTTCAATGAGTGATACTTTACATATAACACAGTCCGTTGCACTAAGAGGCAATGTTTATGAAGAATATCGTTGTTAAGTTCCGCAGAGCAAGTTCTTCTGATGTGATGTACCTGACAATACTCGTACGTAAAAGTTTTGGTTGGAAAACCTGAAAGGAATATACCACGTGGGAAATCTAGGTATGGATAGGAGGATAATATTAAAACGATTCATAAATAAACAGAGCGTGGAAACGATTCAACTACAGTCCACGACTGTAATCTTGAGACTTGCAAGTCTCAATATTACAGTCGTGGACTGTAGCTGAGTATAGGGACCGGTGGTGCGCAGTTCTGAACACGGTCACAGATGTTAAATTTCCATAAAAGACTTGAAGTATCTTGAATAGCTGAGTGACTATGAACTTCTGAAGAACAACCCTGCTCGATCGTGAATGTGCTTGGAAATAATTTAAAAAATATGAAGAATTAGACCTCCATTTTATCACTTTTAATGTAACTGTTTTCACTTCAGTTTTGTATGAATACAAAGAAGGTAAAATGTAGGTTAATGAATTTTTTACTTAACATTTCCACTTTTCCTGCGACATGCGGTGTGTAACTTTTTGAACAAGTTTGTGTGTGTTTGACGATACAGAAAAAGAAGAACTGTCATTTTACTATTTATTTCTGTGACTCGCCATTTAGGACAAACATGTCATTGCATATTTTTCGACACCTCTGTGACTAAGTTTAGAAGTAAAAAACCTGTAATTATTCCAGCGTCGTCTCTCCCGGAGGAACATCTTTTGTACTAACATTTATTCTATGAAGAGACGTATGGGAATATAATGAAATACAACTATTTAGACTATTTACCCTAATTTTCCAAAATATACGAAAGTTTGATTTTCCCGCGGTTGCTTCTTTTTAAGGGAACATTTTCTTTGCCTGTTTTCTTTTCGCATGAATCACACCGATCAATAAGTTCTTTTATTCATCTGTGACAAAGTTTAAAGTTAGGAAGAAGACAATAATTTTGTCGGTCTTGTGTGTCCAAGAGGAACTATTTAGTCTGCCATTTCATTATTTTAGGAAGATGCGGTTTACGTAGACTCCTAGCGGATAATTTTCAAAACTGTGAAAAGCGTGTAATTATCCGAAGGTTATCCCACCGAGGGGAAAAGGACAGTCAAATGGACCGACTATTGCCTGTTATATATTAATAGGTAATTTTTAAAACCACTTGATTAATTTTCTTGAGATAACTGAGCAGTTGTATCATGCCAGTCGCCAGGGGTAAATGCAATATTCGCTGTACCAGTAAATGTCCATAATGCGCGCTCGCAGCCTTATTTATAATATATTTTTCAACAAAACGATGTGTCCTGAACACTTGTTATTTTATTAGTGGCTTTTTGATCAGGTTTTGACCACTAAGAAACCACTGAAAACCACGGAGACTTAAATAGTTTACCCCAAAAGTGAAAAGAGAAGAATAACCACACGAGTAAATATTATATGGGTACTTACAGAAACAACACAAGTCCAAAAAAAGTAACTTCAGCTATAAGAACAGATACAAAAGATGTTAGCGAATTATAGCCGTGTCAAAAACTGACTTTCTAGCCATTCTTGGGGCCAATAACAATTATTATTTGCCAAAAATGAAACAAGGGTGAAATAAAATATTTTCTGGCCTGATTCTTTTTCTACCTTAGGTTTCATGAAAGTGAATTTTGTGTCATCAAGTGGCTTTGAAAATGGCCGATTCATATATGTAGATGTTTTATGTAATATCATTATTACACAACAATCCTGTTATAAACTCTGTGTAAGAACAATCCAATTTAAATCCCATTTTTCATAAGATCTTTCTGTAGTTGCTTTAATAGCTTTCTGTTACACAGGTCATAAAACAAAGAAAGGACGAAGAAATAATAAGAGCTACTAACATGCACATTCTAAATCTTCTACCAGATCTGAATCCAATGATAGGACCTGTAGCCCGTTAAATATGATTGATGTCAATCGATAAAGTATTCCGATAAAGTAGCCTGTAATGGATTGCTCAGATCAATGGCCCTGCTGCAGTCGAAATACTACATCCGCCATTTTATAAAATGCCAACAAACGTAATTTAAAATACGTATTTCTCGTGCATTCTGTACAATGGAAGACGATGATGGTAATATGTTAAAAGCTGGCTTACCAACATGTCTGTGTTTGTTCTTACTGCCCTAATTCTGAAACTTCACAGAATACCTCGGATTTACATACAGTACCTAGGAGAAATTAAAACTACGCAATGGAAACCATACTTTATTAAAGTTAGAATTGTATACAATGCCTGAATTATTTCGCTTTACCTATAACAGCCCTAATGGCTTTTAACACCAAATTGGTATCGAAACTGAAATTTTGAAATCTGGTACATGCACGTAATTCCCTGATATTTATTTGCACCAATTTTAACATCCCGTATTTCTATTTTAAACTGTACCACAATCATGTTCGCTCTTCGCTAATCTGGGAATGATTTCTCCTTATATTCTATCAATAGCCTTTTCCATTTCTCTTTGAGTTTGCTTAAATAATAGCCAAATTTTCTGCAGTCTATCATTTTTCTTTCTAACTATGCTCCTAATTATATTTTCTGGATCAATCAATTCCTCTAACACCCTTCAGCCTCCAAACACTAATTTTCTGTCATCCTATATTTCTTCTAGCCTCTTGGGCACATTCTCCTATGTATAATTTGTTTTTCAAATAATCGTCAATTCTTTTACCAGTGATTTTTCTCTCTCACACTAATTTATAATATTCCCTTGGTCACGCTCCAAATGTCCCCATATCCAGTTTTTATAATTTATGTTTTATTTTATTCAATCTATCTCAACATCGAGTAGCCTGCTGTATGTCGGTTCGTAACTGCGTCAGTGACAAAGGATCTATAATCAAATGCTGCGGGAAACCTGCAATAGCGTGCCGGCGGATTGGTCGCGCAAACACGGAAACCTTCAATCAAACCGAAGGTCGCTGAATATAAATAGATAGGAATCGTGCAGGAAATAATAAATGCCTAATAAATTTTACTTAACGTCTTTTGAGAAAATGTATCGTAAATAGTATTACGACACTTCTCACTAATATTGCTCATTGTGTCATTTAATTATATGAAGAATATGAAGATGGCTGTCTTCTGAGAAGTTTACCTGCGTTTCAAAGTGCTGCCTGCTTCCATTATCAAGGCGATGGGCCCTGATAAAATCATTGGAATAAAATGATCTAATATTCAACATCTTTTAAATCGAACCATAATTACATAAAGTGCTAAATGAAAGAAGTGAATAACACAAAATGGCAAATTTTCTTTGTATATTTTCTAATTTATTAGGCGCAGTCAATGTAATGTTATTTTGTACTGACGAGGCGTACTCTACCTCTGACCTAATTATAGCATTATCATAGAAAAGAAACATCTAAAGAAGATAAACTCTATGTAATACGAGTATAACAATTAAGCCCTAATATCTCAGAATATGCTTAATCAACATGGCAATAAAAATCCAATTTACTATCTAACATAACACCAATATCTTTTATGCACTAAGATCACAAAATTAAAACACCGCTAAAATAGAAAGTACATTGGCAACTGTTGGCCTCACGTATGAAAGTTGTTTTAGTTTTCTGAATATCAAGTTCCATATATTTTCAAGACACCACTGTTTGTCGAATCGAGACCAGCTTGCAGGGTTTGCAATCATCGACAGGTTTATATATCGATAGATTTCCAAACAATCGACAAGTTGGAGAAATTAGGAATAATTAATTTTAACTCAAAGGTCGTGAATAAAAACATTAAAATTGAAAGGTTTCAAGGTACTCAAGATTATCACAGAATATGGAGAACAATTTTCGTTATGAATACATAACCAGTCAGAACTGTATAAAATCTCATAAAATAACAATTTCCTTTATCATAATTACACCAAGGAGTAACGTTAGTATTTTAACAATCATAAATTTTTTGAGATTTAGAATGCTTGCTTATAGCAATGGATATCTGTTAGACTAATCCCAAAAATAAATATACAATGAATTACTAAAAACATGAACTTTCAGGATATTAAAACCTTGCATACCGTGTAGTGCATTGGGATATAAAACATCCATACAAACAAAACTGTTTACACTTTGAAGGACACTATTGCCAAAAGCGTTTCGACCTCAAGAGGTCATCATCAGTGGCGAAAACAAGTTAATTCCTAAAATATAAATCAAAAAGATTACGGTTTTTAACAGAGCATAAGAGGTAAGTTCTTTACAAAACCATATTTAAGTAACACCTCACTGGACGTTGATTAATATAATACACCAACTCCTATGTAATCTGGACGCAGAGGCTAGAGGAAAAATCCTCTGCCCACGTCAGGGATTGAACCCCAGTCATCCAGTCCGTAGCTAGTCACTGTACTGACTGAGCTATCACGGCTCGGATATATTTGAAAACTTTAGAGAAACATGTCTAAAAGCATATGGATTAGATCAAGCTTGGAATTTTTTGGCACCTGGTTTATCATGGGATGCAATGTTAAAAATGACTGAAATTGAATTAGAATTAGTAACAAATATGATAAGATTTCTGATTGATACAGGAGTAAGAGGTGGTATATCACAATGTACCAAGAAAAATGTTTAAGCAAAATAATAAATACATGAAATGGTCAGTATGTGGAATTGACCCCTTGATGCAAATAACGTATATGGATTGGCTGTGAGTCAGTATTTACCATATAAAGGAATTAAATGTTTATTGTTAGATAATGTAAATATTGATGTTACTAAAATACCAATTAATTCAGTCACAGGATACATATTAGAAGTTGATTTACTCTATCCAAAAGACTTGCATGATAAACATAATGATTTATATTTGGCTCCAGTGAACGTAAAACTAACTGAATAACAAAGAAAAATATGTCCTTATTACAGAAATTTAAAACAGTATTTTTCACTTAGAATGTAAGTTACTACAATTCATAGTTTTAGAATTTTGGCTTCAAAAATATGTTGACATCAACACAGAAATGAGAAAAACAGCAACAAATTATTTTGAAAAAAAATTTAATTGATGAATAATAGTGTTTTTGGTAAAACAATGGAGAATGTAAGAAATACAGTTGACAGAAAACTAGTATGATAGGAAAGAAAATGTGATAAACTAATTGCAAAACCATACTTTAAAAGCAGATCAGTATTTTCAGAAAATCCAGTTGCTATACACATGAATAAAACAAATGTTTTGTTTAAACCAAGTTCCTGTTTCTAGATTATGAAAAGAACAGAAACATGTGAAGGAGAAAATGTCTCACTAAATTCAAAATTATCAGTGATTTGAAACAGAAGCTAATGTAGTGTTTTAGGTTTCACAACAATGATAATATATATGACACTATTCTGGGTTGCACTTTTTGTTATTTTGTCTATGTACCTGGAAGACACGTTTCTTATAGCTGGAATTTCTTTGAAGATCACATTAAAGAGAAATACTTTACTGCAAACATAATCTTCAATTATTTTAACTGAATTATGCTCCACTGTCCATAGCATGATATACAACCAGAAAATCAGCATGAGTTGAGAACTTGTATCAGGACAGGCAGGAATCAAACTCTAATCTGTCTCCCTCTTCACTGTTTAATTTTGATTCCTTCATCCAACTACTTTTGTCAACATGCCTGAAATACAAAATTATTTCACAGCTGATTTTGCAAAGAAGCATATCTAAGATCTCACAGACACACTGACATGTTTAAAATACATTCAATTCTCGGCTTAGTTCTCTGTCTTCAAGTTCAGTTATTCATTCTGGTAATTTTCAACACCTAATACATTTAAGACAAAGTCAGGTAAAATTAATGTGGGTTGTTTCTGCCTGATGGAACAATTTGTGAGTAAGTTACACTGCTCATGCTTCAAAAATTTCTAATGTCTCCCATCTTCAAGGCTAAGTGACTAGTCAGTTGTTCCTGCCAGTACTGGCACTTATAGAACTGGTCAACAGTGAGAAAATAAATATACTTTTAGAGGGATATTCCTGTTTGGGGAGGGGATTGTGGGGGCCAAGTAAGTATGTGATCTGGAACAATGACAAATCTGCTTGGCTTCTCTGTCACAGATATGTTTTTATTTAGACAGGAAAGATTTTGCTTGCATGTGGCATATTTTGTCAACAGATTTTTAGAGAAGGGTCCCATAAAACAGATAGGTAAAGGGAAGGTTTGCATTCTGGAAATCAAGAGGCATCCATTCTTCTAGTTATAATACTATAAGGTATCTAAGTAGTTTAGTTCTAAACTCAATCTTTTCCCTGTTATGTACTAAGACAATGAAGCATAGTGAAAGTACACATTTGGAGACTTTTGACATTGTTTCTAGGTGATTTCTTTTAAAAATTCAGTAGGTAAAAAGTGTGATTTACATCCCTAGCAGAACAACTTTTGTCTAAGAAATGTCATGTACGCAGTAGGATCACAATAACTCGTTAAGGAAGACGTGCAAAATGTACTGTCAGATCCTTTCAGTACATGCTTTGAGTTTGTGAGGAAGTTACTAAAATGTTTATGGCATAGTTAGATGTCCTCATAGATGCTGTATTGTTAAGTAACTTAAAGCATGGACCATGCGGAAGACTTCAGTTCAAAACGCTTCCACTTTCTCCACAATTGAAGAGTCTTAAAATATGGAAAATATGTGGAGGAGTTGGCAAAACTAAAATTCTGCAGTCTGAAAATTGATAACGACCTAAACAGGAAGAATCCTGCTGATCAAATGACTCTGATATAAAGTATTACAGTCAGATAAATGTTTCAGGTTGTCAGTATTGACACACTAAAATCAATTTCACCCACTTTCAATCCATTATGAATTACAGAATAATTGTTGGGGGAGATTAAAAAGGACTGATAATTCTTTTAGAGATTATTGTACTTATATGAATGATTAATCATCACAGTCATTAATGTGGTCCTATTAACAGTGGTTTCATTGTACATTTTAATAATTTTTTGTCAAAAAATCGATACTAATGCTTAGTTTTGCATTATTTTTGAAGCTTTCTAGTGTACTACCCCATCATTGTGTTTTAAGTATTGCTTAGCTTATGTGGAATTCAGTACGTAAGTCAAGTCACTTGTAACTAGTCCATTATAACAGATTTCACACGGGCTGCTTTAAGAGTGGAAATATTTTTTTCTAAAGGCAATAGTTTGTGGAATGCATTTAGCTAGATGTCACGTCTTCTACGTCAGTTCAGTTCTCTGCTCAGAGAGACAAGCTGTATGCATGTGAAAGTCTCCCACTGACTAATGTTTGGCACGTCCTACATGCATTTCGACTAACAAGTGCTGTGTACCGTGGTCTTGACACATATTTGTTCTGTTCATTTTCTGTGAGTCACGTTTACAGAGGAGTGGACAGTGTGCATAGTAGGCCTGTAAAAATAAATTCCACTGCCAGTTAAATGTTTTAATAACACAGCACAGACAATGACCACCATGTGGACCATAGGAAGAAGGGTAGGGATAATATTTATCTTGTCTGAAAACCATGTGAAGGGTGAACTATCTTTCAGTCTTGTGCAGAGCGTCATTTGGCAATAACACTGTTTTCTAACTGAACATACAGCAGAGTAGTTTGCACTGTCCTCTGGTAGCAGTGAGTGTCCTTATGGTAACTAAGTTTTGTTATTATTGTTCCAGACTATTATGTAGGTGGCAACCTGTTCGATCTGTTGCGGGAGTTGGGAGGAGTGTTTTCAGTTGATGAAACAAGATTGTACCTGGCAGAAATCATTGAGGCTGTGGAGTATCTGCGTAAGGTAGGCAAACAGTCCAACTGCAGTTCTCTGCAATCAAATGTGTAACAAGGTACTACAAAACCTAAAAGTACTTGATTGATTGTGTGGCTACTGAATTTCTTGGTTTAATTCAATGTGTAATTTAATCACTGCATACCAATCATTTACAATGTCTGTGGGAAAAGTATGAAATACTAGCAGAGGATAGTAATTGTAGCTTATTTCCTATGAATAATTCTTTCAGCTTTTATAGGGGCACATTTGATTAGCATTGTCATGTTTATGTAGTCAATGACAATTTTCTTCTGTACTGATTGGTGGCCATGGAACTTGTATGTTATTGACTTTTAGCATAACAGTATGCGGTTGCGTGGTCCCATTAGGCAATCTGTACTCTCCGAAAACTGTGGTGACTTGGGGTGTGCCTGAGAAGAACTGGATCACTGACAGGAGTGTGGCAACAGACCACACTAGGCACCATATTGATAGCTATGTGTCTTTCACCAGTCCTGTCTGCATTTTGTTCATTATCTCAGCTAATTACCTCGTGGTAAGAAGCGGCTGTAACACCATTAGCTTCAACCACGCACAGTAAAGAATTTGTGAACTAGGACTTTCTTAACTCATAAACTTTGGTACCATGGTACATATTCTACCCTAAAAGACCATCATTATCTAATTTCTGGAAGTCTTTCCATTAATTAAAGAACTTTGGCTGGATGGATGTTTGGCATTTGAATCCAGAAAGTTTAATATCGCATTAGCTGCAGTTCGGTAGTTCTCACCTTCCCTGAGCCTCCATCTGTGCCACTCCTCTAGAAGCTAGAAGAGCCTACCCCCCTCCCTCGCCTTGAATTGAGGAACTAAACGAGAATTATTTTAATAGTGTACTATCCGTCTGGATACTGACATTTCGATTTACCCCTTTCTGTGAAGTCCCAGAGTCTGTAAACTCTACTGTTGAAGCAGGGAAAGTTGACCAGGTTCATCATCTGAACAAAAACTGGTAACTAAAAATTAATAACATCAAAATGGAGCATACAATTGAACATTCTGGAGAACATCCCCCTTTGACTCATACGAGTTCTTATATTTGCATATGCTCTAACAGGTTCTGTTTCACTTTTGTTAGATTCTTGTTCTCTTTCTACTTGTTTCCTTCGTACGCTCCAAATTCTAATGTGTCTGTTTCTGTACATATTTTGTGTAAAGTGCAGGACAATGCCAATGTATTACATTGAGTATTGTATTCTTGACTCTTATAATATAAACAAAATCAGAAATAAAAATGTACAATCGTCACTCAGACTAATGTACAATATTACTTTTGAAAATAAATTAAATGTTTTGGGTGGTGATGGTAAAGGTGAAGGTTTGTCTAGCGCCTCAAACACCTTCATGTCAACTCTGTGCACATAAGAAACAAGGTAGATCCTCACTCATAATCATGGTTGATGCCACAGTTACAGTTCAGATTGGTTAGGGTTAGTGGTATTTGATTTTATCAATAATAGCAATAAATATGATAGCTTAGTTTGGGTGACATGTAACAGAAAAGCAAAATACTGATACTGCATCTCACTACCACAATAAGAATGCAAAATATACCATATTTTATCAATTCTGTACATGGAATTTATTTGTTAATTTGTTCGTTTCAGATAAGAGTCATACACCGAGACATAAAACCGGAACATATATTGGTAGACATTCAAGGCCACATTGCTGTCGCAGATTACAGCTTATGCAAACAGTTTGTCTGCTCTAAAGAGGTAAATATTTTATCCACCTTATCTTCTGTTCAGTGCGTACAAAGACACATGAGCTGTGAATGCAAGTGCTATGTGGACCACTGTCCATCAGGCAGTGCCCTTTATTTGAGGGAAGTCAAAGTACAAAACTCGAGAAGAGTTGACATCTTTCAGGTGCCTTAAATTTGACCAGTGTGTGTGGTTAGGTACAGTGTATAACTAAAAGATGTCGCAAGGCCTGTGACTTCTACGAGATATACTTGAAGTGTATAAGCTTTCCTGGAGTTTTGTAAGTAGTTTCTGTTATTCTAATCTAAAACTTCTTGACGATGGTGAAGAGTCAATTGAATAAAAATTTTCTTTGATATTATCCATCGTCTAGTAAATATAAAACGTAAAACGACGTTTCGGAGATGGGACTCTATCTCCGTCTTCAGGTTCCTACACAGTTGGGCCCACTAGATAGAGCTAATCCCCATCTCCAGACAAAGTAAAAAAGTGAAAGTCCCGGAATAAAAAGGCATTACCACACCATCCATCCGTGGGATGTAAAAGAATAGTATGTAGAAATCAAAATTCATAAACACGATAAAGCCAAAAAACAAAAACTCACAAAAGGTGGGAATAAATACACATGAATATTAATTCAAAACTCGATGCCCAACTTGGATTTCTTCAGAGATGACAGGTATCCAAATAGGAGATAAATCCAAACTAGGCTGGCTGATAGGGTTGGCGAGTAGTGCCATGTGTGCAGCCTCCTTGTATTTTCTGTAGATGGTATTGGGTTCAGTTAATAATACTCTGGCTCCATCCCAACAGACATGATGATCTTCTTCGTACGCATGTTGGGCCAATCTGGATTTCTCCAGCAGGCCCTGTCTGAAATTATATTTGTGTTCCTTTAAGCGTACCTCCAGAGGTCTGCTGGTTTCGCCGATATACCATCTACCGCAATCACACGGTATTCCATACACACACTGCCTAGTCTGTCTCTCGGCTGTTTTTGGTCTCATGGAACTCAATAAACCACGGAGAGTGTGTCCGGTTTTAAAGATTGTCCTGATGTTGTATCGGTTCCCAATTCTTCTAAATTTTTCAGACACCTCTGACATATGGGATAACCCCCGTACCCAGAGGCGTTCTGTCAGGAGAAAGCCGGATGTAAGTTTCTTGTCCATTAACAGTATGATAATAATGAGCTCTTGGTTTTATGTAATTCAACCTAAGGTGTGATTAATGTAAACTAACAAGAAAACACATTATAATAATCTGAGGTTTTCGAGCCACAAGCAGTAACTTCATGAAATTTGTAACGACACGTGCATAAACTAGTCGATATACATGACAGGCGGCCGAAGCATTCAACTGAATGCGGAGCAGTCAGCTGCCTGGCATCTGGCATGATGAATTGGCATGGTGAATTTGAAAGCCAAGTACTAGCCAGTCACTGAAATTGAAAATAAGTGTTGTTTAGACTTTTTTTCTTATGTGACTCAGCATGAAAGTAGCTTTAAGTGTCTCCTTGTGTCGTGTTACACCCAAAAACAGAAAGAAAAATAGTGTAGCCATCACCAAACTTCAAGCTCAAGGCCATGGAAATACTTCATGTTCTTTGGCTCACAGCTTCAAGTTACCAGTATGGCATTGCTAGTTTTGCTACATATTGAGTTCTCAGCTGTCTTCACTTGCCTGGGCTCCAGTGTTCAATGTTGCAATATTGTAGAGTTTTGCTGTGACCTTGCAGTATGTAATTTGGTGGCGGTTACTTCAATGACTAGTGTAAAGGATGAGATTCAAAAACTAAATATTCTGGGTCTACACGTGAGATATATTCCATTTTACTATATTATTGCTCAACAACTAAAAGGCACAGGAATGAGAACTAAATGCATTTGAGTAGTTTTTGTGGTCAAGTTCTCATAGCCTACATTTCACATGTTCAATGTTGGCGCTGTGAGTGGCCTGGCAGATAACACAAATATATTCAGTTTCAGTCCACACAACAAGGAATTCGAAGTTGATTCTAACAAAGTGGAAGCCACTGTTGGCACATGCACAAAATTCTGAGTCTATCAGTTCCTTTTGAAAATGTGGAGGCGTTCTGTCTTGTTGCAACAGCGTGTCAATAGGACACTCTTCCTCCAAGATGGGCGCAAGGGATTCCTCTGCGTGAGATGCCATTTTAACAACTATGAATGTAGCGCATCTTGTGCAAAGATATGGAAAGTAAAGCAGCACAAATTAAAAACTGTATCATATAAACTTCTCAAATGAAATTAGTTCATATTCCCCTGCCTCTCGGTTCACATTGAATTGGGATGCATTACATGCTCACTCTCTGTATGGAAAAAGGTCTTGACTTGAAACACAAAGAAATATTTGTGAAAAGTTGTTGCAGTAAGCAGTATTGTTGGAGTCACGGCAGTTTAGAAGATATGAAGTGAACATAGAACATTTCTAGGTGCTTTCATCGCAAAACTATAGAAAAATGTTTCTATTTGCTTTGCTATTTTTGTCTGTCCTCTTCTATAGCAGTTTGATAATCTCTGAATGGGTTTTTAAAGACATTGGGTGTGGTGAAATAGAAATGTCTGATTGCAGCTAATACCTGTAATTTTAATTGTTGCAGGAGGTAGACTCGTGGTGTGTTGGAGTCACCGCATTTGTAATGATGATTGGGCACAGACCCTTTGATTATGATGAACATAGAAATCATGCAGCACTCTGTTGGTAAGTATTTTGCATTTGGAAAGAGTTCTGATGTATGTGTTTGCTGTGAACATCATTTTCCTTTGAACAAATTTCAGTACAAATTAGGTCATGGTTAACGGATGACCGTCTGTTGTAATGAGAGTAAAATTGGTGTTTTTTCTTGAAAAATTTGGAGAATTAACCATAGGCGGAGGAACCAAATGCAGTTGCAACTCTGACCACAATATTTAACAAAGGAAATTTGTGCTAGACAGCGACTGAATGTAAGGTACAGAGAAGGAAGGGTTTCAGAAGCTGAAAGCTTACAACGTTTAACATTGACTATTTTCCTTATCTCTTGCATGACGTACATCAGAGATTTACATGAAAATCATACATTGACTAGGCCACTTATGGCAGCTTTGAGAAGCATTACAAACATTAATTGTGAATGTATGTTTAACAATTACATTCTTTTAAGGCAAATATAAGAATGAACCTCTCTCTTGCAGCAAAATATTGCATGACATGCTGGACATACCATCGTGGTTCTCGGACTGTGAAGTTGATCTTATGGAAAAAATGTTGAAGAAGAATCCAAGACTTCGCTTAGGTGGGGGGAAATGCGGAGCTCAGGAAATCAAGGAACATCCATTTTTTGACGTGAGTTCTTTTACCATATCTGTTATCATATAAAATAGGCTGTATGTACACTTCTAAGTTCTAAACTGTGCCTAAGCAAATCAACTACAGTTTGAGATTATTGACGCTGTTTCTAGACAATTTGATTCTTCAAATCTTCAGTCAGCGCAAATTGTGATGTACATCCAGAGCAAAACAACTTGCTTGTAACAGATGCCACATGCCTAAGACTGAGTGCATAGCAAAAGGTTTACCAATATGGTGAATAATGTACTGCTGTCTCATCAGCATTTTAGAAGGACTCTCTCAGTACTTTATATAAAATTGCAAACAATTTACTTAAAATCTTGACTGCATGACTATGTGTTAAACCTCTTTCCCAGTAAGTGCTTTATTTTTGAATAAATTAAAGTGCGGACTAAAATTAGTAGCCAAACTCAAGGATGTATTTCAATATCCTTGTACTTTCTTCACAACTAAAGAATCTTTTAAACTGTGGTGCTCTCACTTCTACTTTATCAAGTTTTACTTTGCAATCAGTATTCTAGTACATATTAGTAATGTTTGTGCTTCATCCCACAGGGCATAAACTGGGGCAACGTGTCCAGAAGGCAGTTAGTGGTGCCACATGCACTGGATTTTGAGTGGGAGGGCGTCAGTGACTTGAAACATCTTGGAGAGGACGAGGTGTCATTTCTGTCGCCAGGCGATAAGAGTGGCAACAACGAGGTGAGGGAAAGTGATTTGTCTGAAGTTCTGTTATGATTTGCATAGCAATAAGGTTTATTAGCAGTGCCAAATGTTGCACTATACCAACTATAACGCTTTTACGGTCTTAAAACGTAATGATGTTGTGTTTGTCCTAAGGCCTTGGCTAGTATTTGCGTGTGTGAATGTGTATTGTTTTATTGTAACTGACATCTTTACATTCCCAAAAGACATTCCTTGCTCTTGACATCCCGTCACTTTTAGTTTGGGTGGGTGGGGTGGATTGAATTCATGTGCTGAGGATAGGGTCCAGTGGTTGACTTACGAAGAGAATGAAGAATTTTCAGGTTTCATAAAAGCAAAGCAATTTTATTAGCTGATCTAATATTAGTTTCTCAGGAAGGAGACTGTTCCACGAAGTTAGTTTAATATGGGCCAAATTAGAAACAAATATAAGTGCATGTATTGTTACCAATTCAGATCACAAAAATTGGTTAACAGAATGAACCAAAATGTTCAGTGGTTTGTGTCTTTGAATATAGTAAACTACAGAAAGAAAGAAGGAAAGAGCAGAAATTAAATTTCAAAAATTTATTTAAGGCTTGTAACAACAAACACTGCAGAGTTAAGTGGGAAATTTTAACATAGAGTAGCAGGACATTCAGATGAATGACTCGCACACCATCTGCAATGCACTGAAGTAAGATAACTCAAAGAATTTTTAGATGTAGACCTTTATGTCAATCGTTCACAGAGTTGAAAGTTGCTTCTGAATCACAGCATGCCAAAGACGTAATTTCTGGTTGATGACTCAGAATACAAAATGAGATGAACAGAGCATGTACAAAATTAATTTTCATTGCCTTAAAATTTTTTGGTACACAGTGCCATTATCATAATCTCTTAAATAAGACATCAGTTTTTATTTAATACAAGGGGAGGTGTCCTTTCTTTATTTCTTTCTTGTTTCCTTCATCCCATGCCTTATTCCACACCCTGATTTTTGAACGAGACAGCCTTGTTGCAGTGTTATTAGAAAGGCTCTTAGTGTGTTAATGCACCAAATATACAGTGGCAGCACTGTATCTACGTACTAAGCGCTTGAAAGATGAGCAGTGTTACTTTCGTTTTACATTTTATCATCTCCTTTTAATAAGACATACTTCATTATCTTATCAACATCATATTAGGTAAGTTCCAGTACATTTTAATTTACTTGCTAATTTTTTGATTTTGTTATTGGTATTACAAGCTTGCACTTACATCGCTCCAGTCTTGATGCCTAATGGATCGCACTGAAGAGGAAATTCTCGGCAATTCTGCTGCATCCATCAGACAAAGACGCAAAACATTCAGAAACAGTTCCTTTGCAATTTTCAATCCACTCGAACTGTCGGAAAATTACTGTAGTTGAGGCAACATGCTTTATTTTCTATGGCACCGTGTTTTGGCTTTCTCAGGAACATAAAGGGAATGGGTGGAAAACCTGGAAACAAAACTAAAATGTTAAGGGAATCATTCTTTAAAAGGAATTGTTCCCAATATATCGTGGTATGAAGGATTATCAAAAGGGGCACGGGTCGCGTCAATCATAAGTAGTGAAGCACTGATGCTGACAGGCAGAGGCAGACACTTGATGGGTTGAATAACTGCAAGGAAACAGGCTGACACTCAGGAACATGCGAGTTAATACAAAAGAACACTGTACATAAAATGAATGCAGAGTTCAACACTTCTTGTAATAATGCTCGAGAAGCAAACAATACTTGCTGAAACAGAACACAGCAGAAATGTAATTAAGAGGGCAGTAGTTCCAGTGATCTTTTGTTGCTAACTACTCACTTACCATTCTGTCAGCAAATCACTTTCTGGGTTACCTTTTAGATGCTTTAAGTAAACAGGTATTTTTTATATTAATATTGGTATACAGTAAATCTCTCTCTGTATTAATTTTAACTTTACTTAAGTGTTACAATTTTATAGTTCCTGGAAGGTCTTGATGGTAGAAGCAGACCCTCTGGACGGAGGAACTTGATATAACGATATTATGTGGAGACTTTCTGGTCATTAGATACTAAAATGCACTGAAATCTATGACTGATATGCTGATGGTAATAATGAATGGACATTGCAAATGGTGTCATAATGCTGCAATGTGTCTGCTGTTTTAGCTTAATTAAACAAAAAAAGTCTACACTCTCTTACAGCTAAGAGTTCTAACTCTGTGTTGCTGCTTTTTCAACGTGAACATGGCCTTTGAAATTGTTCCCTCCTTGAGAGCCTTAAGTGCGTCTTCGTACTGGCAACAAAGAGTTTGTCTTGATGCCAAGTTTTTCATATTCCAGATGCCTTCATACGCCAGGCGATGAAATTAATAAAGTGTCATGACCAATAATATGAAGAATAAATGCAAATTAATTGCCTGACACCTCTGCAATAAATAATATATGTGTGCGTGATTCTTAATTGCATGTATTTCATTTAAGGATTGTGATCTACTCCTAAAATCAATCCAAGATGAATCTCCTATAATCAAATGGTCACAAGTGCCTTGTGAGAGGCTGCAGCAATGAAGCATCAGTTCAGAAGTAATATTTGGACAGGAATAATTGGTGATCACATTAAGAGATGGTGTTTAAACTCTTAGGGTGTCTTATGTACGTTTCAGTAGAATTACCTTGAATACTGTTGGCTGTACCATTGACAGTGTAAAAAACTGTGTGGTTTACCCAAGGCTAAGCTCCTGTTCATTTTACCTGTAACATAAAGCAGCTTCTGGCCTCTCATCACACACATTGATGGAATGGACTGGAATTTTTCATTGCACTACTATCAGGAATTCTTGGTGCATCAGAGGTCATTTATGCACTCAATGGAAGAAGCAGCATTTTGAGAATTTTTTTTTTTTTTGGGGGGGGGGGCTTTTTGAAAGTTAAGATTCTGTTAAACTATGCTTAAGTACAAAAATTAATGTGCTTCTAATAAGCTGTTTTACTTGTCTCATTTGATTTACTGATGCTTCCAATTATCAGGTGGTTGCAACCCTGTGTTTATAATAATTTTCTGGGTTTGCTTTAAGAATAGAACACAATCATTTTGAATGATGCATACAATTAAGAAGAACCAACTATTTGGCCATTTCTAATTATCTGCATATGTTACCCAAAATACTGATCTAGAAGACATCCTATTTTTATATTTCAGAAGAATTATATAATTGCTGAATGATGCACTTGCCAATTAATTCGTGTCGTAAAAGAGCTACTCTCTATCACTTTCATGTAGTCAGATTATCTTGCATGAGGCATCTTTGCAGATTACAGACGTTTAAAATACCACCTGTTAATATATCCACTTAACCAGTCAAGTGCTGGAGAATACAAGGTGCATTTGAGAAATCACTATTTCCAGCCAAAAAAGTGGAGGACATATTCTTTAAAACTGAAATCAATGTTCTTCCTCTCCATTTGTGCAGACAATTAAAAAGGAAAATTCCCACATGCCTGTTTCCATCACATTTACATTAGGAGAATAATAGGGACATGACTGGAACCTGCGGCAAACATTCTAGGTGCAGCTTTTGTTGTTTTCCTAATCATGTTGAATATTGCCAAAAGATGTTTATAGTAGGAAGAAACAATCAGCATTCTAATACACAGAGTTTAAAACTGAG
Source organism: Zootermopsis nevadensis (assembly GCF_977971745.1). Taxonomy (NCBI): domain Eukaryota; kingdom Metazoa; phylum Arthropoda; class Insecta; order Blattodea; family Termopsidae; genus Zootermopsis; species Zootermopsis nevadensis. The sequence goes on from NW_028259155.1 coordinate 7,119,845, forward strand.
ACTTTACGTCTCTCTACAACCTTAAAATAACATTTTGTACTGTGATGTTGCCTTTAGTACAATGAGAGCTCTAAAAACAAATTTGTAGAATCAAAGCCCTATCCAGGAAGACATTTTAAAATGTTTCGTCTGAAACTTAAATACATGATGGGACATTGAGATTTTTCTTTTTACCCATTAGACATTGGTGTTCCATTCCCACCCATAAGGTCAACATGACTGTAAATTTCTCTTTGCATAAGAATCATGGTTTGAAAGTGTCTGGAAGAAGGGATGTAACACTCCATCCACTCTGTCTCAGCAGTAGATGGAAGTGAGTGATCAGCTTCATTCTCCAGGTGATATACATTGTGAAAAGGAACTCAAGGACTGAGTAGGAGATTGGGTGGACTGCAGAGCCAGCCTGGATGTTGCTGATGAGAAAATTCCTGCTCTTTTCATGAATGGAATCCCAATTATCCATCATGCCCATTCCATCCAGGCTCGTACATTGAGAAACGGGGGTTCATGCATGTAGTTGCATTACTGTCTTATTCAGCAGCTAAAATTGCAAGGAGCTTTATCACAACACCTTCAAAATGTGTTTTATTGGTACACATATGTCTTTGTCATGCCCTCCTCTTTTGTTCTGCTTAACACCTCATCATGCTTTCTTCCAATAAATAACAGATTTATGCGATTCTGAATGATACGATTGGTTTTTAATGATGAAATGTCAGTGTTTTAATTTAATTTGCATTTAAGCTGGTGTTCCTGTTGAATACCAGGGTGGTATTTGTGAATGAGCAAGGTTAACAGTTGTGGATTGTTAACCTTAAAACTTCCTAATTTTCATCAAGCCTGTCTTGTTCTTCCGATGCTTCCAACGACTGAGGACAAATAGTTACAATTTGGTGACTAATTGCATGAGGTAACTTAAAATGGTGTGTGTTACTAGTAAGTCAATATGTGTGAAATTCCAACTTCATGGCAGGGTAGGTGAGTTAGTTCAATGGAAAAGTTTCATGGGCTTATAAGAAGTAAATAAACCTCAAAAACAACGGGTAAACGAGGTCATAACTGTAAGAATATTTCCTATATTTCTTTCATACCCTTTATATTTACAAGTTGTCTTGGACCCAAAATTCAAAAGCTAAAGGAATAAACCAACAAGTAAACGGGAATGCAGGATACGAGTGATAGGAGGCAAATGAAGGATGGTGATGGTCATACTCATACAAGAGGCATATAGTATATTCGTTGCAAGGCTGTTATACTTTTAATCACATTAATGAGTTGAAAAGGGAAATACACATCTTTACGTGGTCCACTGCAATGCTCTAGTGAGTACTTTACAGTGACATAACTATTGTTCTGTATGCTATTATGGTATAAAATTTAGGTCAGGTTAGTTTTAGCTTAAAACTTTGTTAATTTTGATTTAAAAATAATTAGTTGTGTTGATATTACTGGTCCCGCTATTTAGGTAAAGGGCTTGCTTATATTTGCATGTTTTGATGCCTTTAGTTATCCATACATTGATTTCAGACAATTTTTTTCTTAGTAACAAAACTTTTTTTCAAATATGCTTAAAAAGATGTTTAGAAAAGAATTGAACTTCGAATCCATATCACAACCACTGAGTAATAATTCCCAGTCTTCAATACAATAATTTTATTCACCGTCTTTACACAAGCTTATAGATTGTTAAAATCACATAAAATTATAACATTTCAACATATGATATTGTTACATTTTAAAATGACGACATGTTTCGATGTTCATTCCATCATCGTCAGGTCTATCAATTAAAATTAAAAACTGTTGCACTTGCTGCCCTGCGTATACTGATTTGTTCTACCCGTTAGATTTTATTTGTTTAACCTCCAGGCTTCTTCCATTTAATTTTTGAAGACTGCGCCTGGATGTCTTAAATCTGCAAAATCAATTTTAATTTTCATATCCTGAACCTGGTTACTGACATAGGAAATGGAATAATTTTAAAGAATTACTCAATATAACGTAATACAAGCAAAAGAAAAGTTATCACAAAATATTTAAAGTATTATAACATACCGGGTTGTGTGTGAGGTGCGTGTCCGATATTACGGAGCTGTAGACTGCAACTAAGCTGTGAGTATCGTGTATGGCTATATATATTGGGTGAAAGTTGTTTAGGGGGTTGGGTCGATGGACTGTAGAATGTTAAATATCGGATTGTTCGTGTAGATGTTACTGTCGTTTAATGCAAGATTTTGTTTATGTGTTCTTTGTATATGATATTTTTCTATGGTGTCTCTATGTCGCTTGTTTTGTATTATTTTTATAATGTCCATTGTTTGTTCTATTTTGTTGTATGTATGTCCTGTGTTTAATATATGCTTTGCATATGCTGAATGATCTTTATTGTGTTTAATTGCTGTAATATGCTCTTTGTATCTTTGACTAAAGGTGCGTCCGGTTTGGCCCAAAAATAAAATAAACAATGTAAACAACATAAATGAAGACGAAAACGAAAATAAACAAAACAAATGGGCCACATTCACATATATAGGAAAAGAAACCAAATATATAACAAAAACATTTAAAACAAATAACATAAAAATAGCATTTAGAACAAAAAACACAATAAAAAACATCTTGAAACAAAAGCCACAAATAGACACGACAAATCAATACGAAAAACCAGGCATATATAGGTTAAAATGCAATGATTGCCCGTTAACCTATATAGGCCAAACCGGACGCACCTTTAGTCAAAGATACAAAGAGCATATTACAGCAATTAAACACAATAAAGATCATTCAGCATATGCAAAGCATATATTAAACACAGGACATACATACAACAAAATAGAACAAACAATGGACATTATAAAAATAATACAAAACAAGCGACATAGAGACACCATAGAAAAATATCATATACAAAGAACACATAAACAAAATCTTGCATTAAACGACAGTAACATCTACACGAACAATCCGATATTTAACATTCTACAGTCCATCGACCCAACCCCCTAAACAACTTTCACCCAATATATATAGCCATACACGATACTCACAGCTTAGTTGCAGTCTACAGCTCCGTAATATCGGACACGCACCTCACACACAACCCGGTATGTTATAATACTTTAAATATTTTGTGATAACTTTTCTTTTGCTTGTATTACGATATATTGAGTAATTCTTTAAAATTATTCCATTTCCTATGTCAGTAACCAGGATCAGGATATGAAAATTAAAATTGATTTTGCAGATTTAAGACATCCAGGCGCAGTCTTCAAAAATTAAATGGAAGAAGCCTGGAGGTTAAACAAATAAAATCTAACGGGTAGAACAAATCAGTATACGCAGGGCAGCAAGTGCAACAGTTTTTAATTTTAATTGATAGACCTGACGATGATGGAATGAACATCGAAACATGTCGTCATTTTAAAATGTAACAATATCATATGTTGAAATGTTATAATTTTATGTGATTTTAACAATCTATAAGCTTGTGTAAAGACGGTGAATAAAATTATTGTATTGAAGAACACAAGCATGACGCAATTAAGATATAAGTTCCCAGTCTTCACTACTGAGATGTATAAATTAATTTATAAAGTTACTTCATTTATCACTCTAAGTTACCTTATTATCATCGTGAAAGTTAGAAATTAGGTTTATGTTTTTTTATAACTAATAGCTGAGCATCATGATCAGATAGACAATTTATTACCGGTTTAATTGAAATGTGTTCTAACCAGTGACTATCTACAAAAATATTATCAATGGCAAAGTTGTAGCTATTTAGAATTCTTGTGGGAAAACTAACTGTAGGTGTAATATTAAAAGTTGCTAAAGGAGAATCTAGACATTGCTTACGGCGGCTTTCAAAGAGATAGTCAATATTTATATCCCCACAGATGACAAATTCCGTTTTCGGGTTGTAAAGGTTGTACATAATGCTGTTTAACTTGTTAACAAATGTTGGTGCTTTGTACATTGCTAAAAAACAATTTAAGACAAATTTGTATCAAATTGTACAACACGGCGTTCTACAATTACATTATTACAATATTCTATATCAGGTAGAGTCTTCCCACACGTTCTTGGAGTCGACTAGGACTCTAAATACTTATTTGTACGTCAAGAGTCCGTACGAGTCTATCATGGAGATATTTAGTGACTTTGTAATGGACAGAGACGAAAATCTTGGTGGCTTTGGTTGCTCTCCTCTGAGTTGTAGCACCGTGCAGTGCGGAAGAAGCTTACCAAGGTTCGAGACGTCCCTCCTGCCCTCATCATCGCCTTGTTGATAAGGATAGCAAGGACATATGACATCTCGGTAAACCTGTCGCTTTGAAATCGTAATACTCAACTAAGTTGGCAATAGTATTCTGCCACACTGCTGGCTGTTTCCGAGAGCACTCTGGTGGCAAGAACAGTTTTAATCAGCTGCTGCTTGACACAATCGTTTAGTTTAGCTGCTTCACTGTAGCCATTACGGTGCTTTGAAGATTTCTAACCTAACCGTTAAAGTTTAAGGTATTTTCTGCTGTCTTTCTGCCTTCTTTAATTCTCTGTTTGAATTTGAAGAGAATATAAAAGACAGCTTCAGCTAAACTCTCGCCTTTTTTTTCCCCCTCCCGTGTCGTGGTGATAGAGCAGTATTCGAACTTCGTGTTAGTTTACTAGCTCTCACCCTGAGTAAATTGCTCGACCTGCAAACGCGCCTGATTCTTTCCATAATCTGGTGCTAAGGAAGAGCATACACACCCATTCTCTTATTTTTTATTTGTGTTGTATTTATGTGCATTATGTATTTGCCAGTAAAGTGTAACAATTTAATCAAAGCAAGGAAATTTCCTTAAGAGTTCGTTACTGCCACTAAAGTTTGTATGTTATCTGTTATTAAAGACTGTGATACCACCAATAAGGTATGTGGATGCCCATCCAGTTTTTGCGATTAAACATGTAACTAACTATACGGAAAATAAAGAATAGCTGTTTACACAAAGAATAGGCAATCTTATAACAAGGGATGTATAGTTGTATAGCAGGAAGAGTAACGATCCATTAAGATAGGTATTGCACATGAAGTAATGTGAAGTTACAAAAGTGGCTAAGGACAGCATTATAGTACATTTAGATCAAAAGTCAATCATAATACATGAGTAACTTGGAACACTCAATGTAGGAGAGAAGAAAAATATGTTCAAGGAAACAATAAGTAATTAAAGAGTCTGCAAAAGTTGATGATGCTTCCAGTACATTAAAAGGGGTAGAAAGATGCAGTTTGATATTTAAAAGATTCTAGTACCGCTAAATGCCCGTTATTAAAATTATCCCATCTACTGAAGCTGAGATAAGGTAAAATGAATTACCAAAAATCAATCCTAGGAGGTTATGATGAAATAAGATGACAAATTTTGAAAGCTTGTTGATCTCTGTTTTATCACCCATTAAGTAATATCAACTAAGGAGATACAACTAGTGTGAAAAAATAACCCAATTTCAGTAGTAACTGTGTTTCCTGATGCACTTCAGAAGAATTTGTACAATAGGTTAGGCCATGAAATGAATATTAATAACATAACATATTGGGCCCAGGACACTTTGGCTTCAAGGTACATGCACTGAAAATGCAACCTTCGTTTTGCCACAGATGTATTTATCAGTTAACAGCTGTTATGTCCTTAATTGCCACTGACCACTTGCTCATGGCAGTGGTTAGGAGTTGTGATTTATTTGAGGTTATGACTGAATGTTGAAGTGTTTAAGACTAGATTCTGCTTGAAAGGTTTAAGAAAATTGGGTGGTAGCCTGTGAACTGGATTCATCTGGCTCAGAATAAGGAAAGGTGGCATGTTATTGTGAACATATTAGTGAATATTTGGGTTTAGCAAAAGGTGGAGAATTTCTTGACTTTCTGAAAAACTGTACTTTGTACTTCCTGTCATTTCTTTTGCATTTAACGGATACTCAAGTGCCTCAGTCCATGGTACAAACATTTTCTGTGGTGGGGATGCTTAGAACATAAAAAGCAGCTTTCAGACTGTTCCAAGGTTGTCTCTTACGCCCTTCTTTTCTTAGCTGTATAGAGTGAAGGTGAAAGACAGAGTAAAAGATTCTTAATAAGTAATTTAAGAAATTAACAATTTAAATGTGAACATCTTAATTGATTAATTTGTATTAGACATACCTGGAACATGGTTTAAGAAATGATTTTGTTTTAATGTGTATTTCTGATGATAAAAGCTACCTTTTTACAATCCCAGCCAAATGCTTGGTCGCAGCCCAAACTTCTTACCAAGGGAATGAAAATTTGTTGTTTGGTCACATCTGTCACGCCCTTTATATGACAATGACAGATAAGTATGGAGCAGCGGCAAAATGATTTGGGGGGGAAGCCAAATAACTTTGACGTTTGACACTGCACAGCAGCATTTATGTTTACCTTCTCATTTCAGGAGACAGACATACATAGAGAAGATAAGTTTGCCGATGTTGATACATTACTTACATTAATTAGTTTGTATCTGCTGAAGCGAATGTAGTTCTAGCATTCAATTTAAAGTCTCTTACATTTGTCACCAGTTCTTGCTGTCTTTGTGTTTAATTCAACACCACACTTATGTTGAACATTGTCCATTGCCTGACATATATACATTTGAATGTTAGTTCTACTCATTTCTTGTGATGACTGGGTATTGGCTGCAGCAGTTAGAAGCCCTTTCAATACCAAAATACCGTTTAATATTAAACTTGTATCTTAACTAACAGACTATTCTAGAATTCTAAGATGGGGTGCAGCATTGAGTTTCAAAACACAGTATTTGTCTTAATTAAGAGTTATTAACCTTCACCAGGCATGGAATCTATGTGGTCTAACTGGCCATATGTCATAGCAGCTTGCCATAATTTATTAAACACCAGAGTCAATGTTCAGGAGTAGAGACTTAAACTTAAACACCAAGTTAAGACTACTCCGATGTTATATTCTCTCTGTGCTTTTATACGGCGCTGAATCGTGGACGTTGACCGAAGCTTCTTCAAAAAAGTTGGAGGCCTCCATAATGTGGTTGTATTCACTTTACAAAAGAAAATTATTAGATTATTGGCTGGTGTAAAACCTAGAAATTCATGTAGAAGTCTGTTTAAGAGATTATAGATCTTAGCTCTTCCATGTGAATACATATTCTCATTAATGAACTTTATTGTAAATAACCAAGAACATTTTCAAACTAATTCTGCTATACACAGTGTCAACACAAGCAATAAAAATCAGCTTCATAGACCAGTTGCCAAACTCTCGTGATTTCAGAAGAGTGCATATTATGCAGGGATCAAAATTTTCAACAGTACCATCAAATCTCACAAGTCTTGTAAATAAAAAGGCACAATTTAATCTAGCATTAAAAAAAATTACTTAATTACACACCTCTTTTACTCTGTCGATGAATTTCTAATGTTTACAAGTCAGTCATAATTTATCTATTGTATATAATGGGTGGGTTTATTTGTAACTTATCTCTACTTTATGTGGACCCTTTGTTTGTATTATGTGTAATTTATATAATAGTATGAATTATACTTTATAATATGTATTGTATTATTATGACTTATCCTACATCCTATTGTCATCTGACTAACTTATGGATCCATGGAATGTAATAAAGATGTATGTATGTACTGACGTATTCTCAGAATTTCCTGGATTGACCGTGTAACCAACAAAAAAGTTTTCGAGAAACTCCGCAAAGATGTCGAGGTTGTTAAAAACACAAAAAAGAGAAAGCTGGAATATTTTGGTCATATCATAAGAATTAGTGACACATGCAGGCTGCTTCAGCTGATAATCCAGGGAAAAGTATTCGGAATGAGGGGACCTGGCAGGCTAAGAATCTCCTGGCTTCAGAACCTAAAATCTTGGTTCTCAATGTCCACTGGAGGGCTGTTTCAAGTAGCAGCTAGTAAAGTTCAAATTGCTCTGCTGATCGCCAACATCTGGAAAGGATAGGCACTTTAAGGAGAAGCAGAAGAAGAGTCAATGCTTGTCCTGCAGTCATGTAGAATGGGAGGTTTAAATATCTTATTCCCAAATGGTAAAGGTTAAAAGTTTCTTTTAGTGTTGGATTAGATTTGTAAAAAACATTTTGTGTAAGCAAAATTTGTGCGCTTATTGAGAGAGACAATATGGGACTTAGTAAGAAAGAAAACAGGTCGCTGGTAATTTACAATGAACTGAAAAGTAGTGGGAAAGGAAAGTACACACACAAGCATGTACTCAGGGGGCTAGAAGATGTGCAAATGATAAAAGAGCGTCATCTGGAAATTTGAGGATGTCAGGGAATACAGAATATAGGACTTGAGTTGTGTGTAACAAAGAAAAGGCTATTCATTATTTATTTTCTAAATATAGTTTATATCATTTGATTAAATGAATTTATTTCCCTGATGCCACTGATGATGACCTCTTGAGGTTGAAACGTGTATGGCAATAGTGTCTTTTTTATAGTGTTAATAGTTGTTTGTTTGCTTATTTTATATTCTAATCACTATTTGTTATCAAAAGGATAATATACTAACCTTGTCCAGGAAACTTCAGATGATACATGCTAGGAATATGTGAAGTACATAAGTGTGTTTTGTTTCCAACAAGTGTCTTGGTTGAGTTTGAGGGCTTGAAGGTAATCACTCACCCCATGTAGTGCCAATAGTAAGAATGTATGGAACTACAGCTCCATTTTGTCATATCTGATCATAGGGTGATTACTTAAAGCACATGGATATGTCCTCATACCTTAGCCACCAATAAAGTACATGAATAACTCCACCGTCTTTACCTTTTTCATGAACTGAGCCACGGGTGGGACTTCAAAGATACAGGTAGATTCTCACGGTTAGTAGGAAAAGTCAGGGAAATGACAAATGCATGTAAGGAAAGTATTAAGTATTACTGTGTAGGCAGTGGCGGCCCATCCATAAGAGCTGCAGAGTTACAGAACCCCCCTATAATTTTTCAAAACTTGAAAAAAATATTTTTTGTGTTTATATAATTCGTAACACTTTATTTCCTCTATATCATTATTCTAATATTGCCCCTTACGTTGTAATTATCAACCAATCGGCTGAACTGACAGTAAGTCCGCGTGCGAGGAGTGTGAAGCAGAACGGGGCTATCATCTGCTGCAAGGATTTCAGCGCGGCTGGCCGGTCAAAAGTTGAGAGAGCAGTGTGAGGTGGAGTGAGGGGCCGTTCACTGGTACAGCGCGCATCGGGGCTGCAGTTGCTGCATCCGGCTCATAGTAAACATGCTTGCCCGTTACCACGTGTTTTAGCCTGGCTTCTGTATTGCAATCTGTTTCGTGGTTATTGTTAATGAGTGTTCAGTAATCCTGTGTGCTGACTATTTTTTGTTCTGATAATGACAATGAGCAAAGGAAGTATATGATATATACATGACATTACTTTTTGCAAATTCTTTGAGTGAAAAAAGTGATGTAAAAAATCATGGCCGCCCTCTTCCGGACTTAGAAATAACTAAAACATTGTCGATGTAAATTTACTTTTCATTTATTTATATTGTCATGTGTTGAAAAGCAATTCTGAGTTTCCCCCTTGCGCAGAACTACCACTCCTCAGACTCACGAGCCGCCATTGGGTAGGCGAGCCAGGAAACTAACTTTATTTCGCATGGAAACAAAGCACCGGGTGATCCATAATAACTGCCTACTATTCACTTGCATCTAATACAGGTATACTCTGTACAAAAATAAGTAGAAACACTACAATATGGCTGACACTTATCAAAAGGCCACGCTTTGCCACTCCATGGACGTACAATGGGAATTTAAGCCTGTTGGTGGAATACATTTAAACTGACACAAGGAAATGCAATGTAAATCGTTATAAAAATGTTTTGTGTTTATTTACTCTCTGCTTAAATTCTAGTTACATACAGAAATTTGTATCATATTGGGCTAAAGACAGAAATCAGTAATGAGATACACTTAAGCAAAGAAACTATTAATTATGTAGGATTTGAGGTTTTCACAGCAGTGAGTCTGAAGATTGCTGTCTCCTGGGTTGTTGCGCCGTGTGGTCTGGTAGATTTCCACCGAAGTTTCAGAGGTCCATGCTGCCTCCATCATCAGGGCTATGAATGTAGACCGCTAGACCTGGCCAAAGCTCTCCTATTGGTCCTCATGCACTCCAGATTTGCTCTCATTGGCTAGGATCAAGCTATTCCGGTTACTGTCCGGTCCCTATAAACCTGGAACTTTCTGCTCGATTGGCACATTCATCGCCATGATGACGGAGGCAGTATGACCTCTGAAACGTTGGTTAACATCAACCAGACTACACAGCGCAATCCAGAAGACGGAAATCTTCATACTCACTGCTGTGAGAACCTCAAGTCTTACATAGTAATAATAATGCCTGCTAATGGGAAGCAACTTCCAGTCACCTCAGCGGTTCACAACATATTTCCCTAAAATCCATCGTAATATTTCCATGCCACCTCCCCCACGTCACTGAAGTGGCCAATTACAATAATTATTCTTTCAAACACAGTACATGCATGCCTTGTGCATCAATATTATTGAAATGCCACCTTCCTTCCTTTTATTATCCTAAAAGTAACATGAGATGCACATAACCAGAGAAATTTTGTGCTATACGAGTAATAATTGTCAGCTGAAATCTTCATTCGTAGTTCCTAGCAACAATATTTTCCTTAGCAGTTTCTTTACAGACATTTGCAATTAACCATTATTCTGGTAATAAACTAATGCATTAGAAATTAAAATTAACAAATATGAAAACATTACTCCATTCATCCACACATTCACATTTTGTTGATACTATGTCAAAAGTAAGCATTCTAAAATTTACCATGCAAGACATAGCATGTTCATGAACTTAAAGCAGGAATGTGAATATTCTATGCTACATTGTATGAGCTTCTGACTGACTATTAACTAAGATATGTACCATTTGCATTCGTTCTCTTCGCATCAGGAGCAAAATTGTCCTGTATCAAACTTAGTATTGCCTGTCTTTTATGAGCCAAATATCCCCCTTGTTAATAGCAAGCAACACAAAATGATAACAGGTTTGGTCACATACCTGAGAGTCTGTCCTCCATGTGGTCTTTATCCCAGTTCTTGAGACTGTCATCGTCCCAGTTTTCTGGGGCTTTGTCCCAATCTTCTACATTTTGGTTGTACCCATCGTAAAGATCTTCCCTGTCCCAGTCCGAGACAGGTTTGTTGTTCCAGAATTGGCCACGCTCATCCCCACGGTTGAAGGGGCACTCCATGTTCTGATCCAATTCATTGTTTTTACGATGATACTTGAAAGATAGGTTATGACAGGCGAATCAGTCACTGTCTGGCTGTCAAACTGACAAAGTCACAAAACTCTCCTCCTACATTTTATGGTTCATAACGTTATTAAATTAGCAGTTAATCTCAAACAGTCCAGTCCGTAACCATACATCACATACAAGATGTGTTTTAATGTTTCCCTCTCGTCTGTGCTACATCTCACAATTATTCTTCCCTCTCCATTGCAAATATAATCTCTCCTGTGTGTTCTGTATTTCCTGCCCAACTCATCCTGCTTGGTGTATCATTCTTATACTATCTGATTGAAGAGCACAAATTATGCAGCTCATTAATTTTCAGTTTCTTCGCCAGTTGAATTTTATGCTGCACATATTGAAATGAGCTCTGTTCTTCTTGTGAGGAACTTAGTTTTTTTATATCTTAATTGCATCCTGCTTGTGTTCCTCAATACAATACTTTTATTTTCCGTCGTTTCACAAGCTTATTGTTAAAATCACATAAAATTTCACATAAAATTGTTACATTTTTAAAATTGACGACATGTTTCGATATACAATTCTATCATCGTCAGGTCTATCAAAATTAAAATTAAAATCTGGTGTATCTGTTGCTCTGCTTATATTGATTTTGTTTTTACCCGTTTTTGATTTTATTACATCTCCAGGCTTCTTCCATTTAATTTTGGAGACTGCGCCTGGGTGCCTATATCTGTAAAATCAATTTTAATTTTCATATCGTGATTCTGGCTACCGACATAGGAAATGGAATAATTTTACTCTAATTTTATATTTATTTTAAGGAATTACTCAAATATATCGTATTACAAGCAAAAGAAATGCAATCACAAAATATAAAGTATTATAACATACCGGGTTGTGTGTGATGTGCGTGTCCGTTGTTATTGAATGGCAGACAGCAACTGAGTTGTGAGTATCGTGTGTGGCTATATATAGGTGAAAGTTGTTTAGGGGGTTGGGTCAATGGACTGTAGAATGTTAAATATCGGATTGTTCGTGTAAATGTTGCTGTCGTTTAATGCAAGGTTTTGTTTATGTGTTCTTTGTATATGATATTTCTCTATGGTGTCTCTATGTCGTTTGTTTTGTATTATTTTTTTTTTTATAATGTCCATTGTATGTTCTATTTTGTTGTATGAATGTCCTGTGTTTAATATATGCTTTGCATATGCTGAATGGTCTTTATTATGTTTTATTGCTGTAATATGCTCTTTATATCTTTGATTAAAGGTGCGTCCAGTTTGGCCTATATAGGTTAACGGGCAATCATTGCATTTTAACCTATATATGCCTGGTTTTTCGTATTGATTTGTTGTGTCTATTTGTGGTTTTTGTTTCAAGATGTTTTTTATAGTGTTTTTTGTTCTAAATGCTATTTTTATGTTATTTGTTTTAAATGTTTTTGTTATATATTTGGTTTCTTTTCCTATATATGTGAATGTGGCCCATTTGTTTTGTTTATTTTCGTTTCCGTCTTCATTTATGTTGTTTATATTGTTTATTTTATTTTTGGGTTTTAATTCATAATTATTATATCCGTTTTCTATTAGAATTTGTTTTATTGTGTTACATTCAATTTGTTTGTTTACTGTGGTTATGGGATATGTATTTTTTCTGTTTATTAAGTAGTTAATAGCCATCTGTTTATGTTCATTCGGATGGCATGAAGAGGCATGAATTATGGTGCTTGTATTTGTGGGCTTTCTGTATATTTTGAATTCGAAGTTATTTTCGTTTCGTATTATAGTTAGATCTAAATAATTTAATTTGTTATTTTGTTCTTTTTCTAAAGTGAATTGTATATTTTGATTTATGTTGTTAAATTCATTTAAAACATTTTTTATATCTGTATTTTTTCCATCAAAAATCATGAGTATATCGTCAACATATCTACTATAGTATTTAATTTGATATTTATTTAATATATTTACTATGTAATCATGTTCGAGATATTGTAAGAATATTTCAGATAATATGCTCGAGGTGGGAGCTCCCATAGGTAATCCTGTTTCTTGTTTCCAATATTCATTGTTGAATTGGAAATAATTTTGGTTAATAATAATGTTAGTTATATTTGTAATTTCATTTATTAGATCTGTATTTATATTCTGTCTATTTAGAATATCTCTTACAATATCTCGTAGCATGCTTGTTGGAATATTTGTATACATATTATTGATGTCAAAAGAACAAATTTGTATATTTTTATTATTATGAAAATTTAATTGTTGGATTTCATTTATTAATTTTATAGAATTTGTTATATTAAAGGTATTTGGTAAATTACAATATTCTTTTAAAATGTTTTGTATTTTTATTGCTATTTTATATGCAGGGGCTGATGTCCAATTTATTAATGGTCTGATAGAATATGGGTTCTTATGTAGTTTAATTTGTCCTGTGATGATTGGTGCGGTGGCGCTATGATTATAGTATTGTGTTTTGGGATGGTTAAAAATGTTATTACACTTTTGGGTTATTTTTTGTATTTCTTTTTGATATTTTAGTGTTGGGTTTTGTGTTAGTTGTGTGAATTCATTTTTGTTTATAAATTGAGTAATGTATTTTTGGTATTGCTCTATAGAGAGTATTATGATGGTTTTTCCTTTATCTGCTTGCGTAATTGTTAGTTTATTTTGTTGTAATTTTTGTTTGATATTTTTTATTAATTTCCATTCATTAATATGTGTTTTATTATATTTATCGTTCTTTTTGTTTTGTTTGATTAGGTGTTCAATTTTGTCAGCTATTATGTGTCGTATATGATCTTGTTTTTGTATAGGAATTAGATTTATTGCAGTTTCTGCTTCCAGTGCTAGGTTTGTGATCCATGTTTTATGTTTTTGATGTAAATTGTATTTTAAGCCTTTTTTTAGTAAATTATATTCATTTGGTGTGAATTGAATATTTGTTAAGTTTTTTACGCGACATGCGAAATGGTGTGATGGTTCATTTTGTTTGTATTCGTTATTATCTTCGTTTCGTGTTTTTTTTATTAATGTTTTTATTTTATTATTTTGTTTCTGATATATTTTAGTCAATTCGGTTTTTAATTTTTGTATTATTTCATTTTCTATGTCCAACCATACATCCTTCCATATGTTTGCAACTTCTAAATGTTTTTTATAGGTTAATATGTTTAACTGATATTTCTTTTTGTATAATTGTTTAATTTCTGCTTTTATATATAATGTTTCTGCCTTTGTATATTAGGATTATTTCCTTGTATTTTTATTTTTACATATTTCGGTGTTATTCTCTCCTTTAAACATAATTTGTTAAACCTAATATTAGCATTGCACTTCAATACCTTACGTTTTAAATTTAACAATTGATATATGCAATTTATTTGACAATTGTACAGCTTATATCTTAATTGCATCCTGCTTGTGTTCCTCAATACAATACTTTTATTTTCCGTCGTTTCACAAGCTTATTGTTAAAATCACATAAAATTTCACATAAAATTGTTACATTTTTAAAATTGACGACATGTTTCGATATACAATTCTATCATCGTCAGGTCTATCAAAATTAAAATTAAAATCTGGTGTATCTGTTGCTCTGCTTATATTGATTTTGTTTTTACCCGTTTTTGATTTTATTACATCTCCAGGCTTCTTCCATTTAATTTTGGAGACTGCGCCTGGGTGCCTATATCTGTAAAATCAATTTTAATTTATAATATAATGTTATAATACTTTATATTTTGTGATTGCATTTCTTTTGCTTGTAATACGATATATTTGAGTAATTCCTTAAAATAAATATAAAATTAGAGTAAAATTATTCCATTTCCTATGTCGGTAGCCAGAATCACGATATGAAAATTAAAATTGATTTTACAGATATAGGCACCCAGGCGCAGTCTCCAAAATTAAATGGAAGAAGCCTGGAGATGTAATAAAATCAAAAACGGGTAAAAACAAAATCAATATAAGCAGAGCAACAGATACACCAGATTTTAATTTTAATTTTGATAGACCTGACGATGATAGAATTGTATATCGAAACATGTCGTCAATTTTAAAAATGTAACAATTTTATGTGAAATTTTATGTGATTTTAACAATAAGCTTGTGAAACGACGGAAAATAAAAGTATTGTATTGAGGAACACAAGCAGGATGCAATTAAGATATAAGCTGTACAATTGTCAAATAAATTGCATATATCAATTGTTAAATTTAAAACGTAAGGTATTGAAGTGCAATGCTAATATTAGGTTTAACAAATTATGTTTAAAGGAGAGAATAACACCGAAATATGTAAAAATAAAAATACAAGGAAATAATCCTAATATACAAAGGCAGAAACATTATATATAAAAGCAGAAATTAAACAATTATACAAAAAGAAATATCAGTTAAACATATTAACCTATAAAAAACATTTAGAAGTTGCAAACATATGGAAGGATGTATGGTTGGACATAGAAAATGAAATAATACAAAAATTAAAAACCGAATTGACTAAAATATATCAGAAACAAAATAATAAAATAAAAACATTAATAAAAAAAACACGAAACGAAGATAATAACGAATACAAACAAAATGAACCATCACACCATTTCGCATGTCGCGTAAAAAACTTAACAAATATTCAATTCACACCAAATGAATATAATTTACTAAACAAAGGCTTAAAATACAATTTACATCAAAAACATAAAACATGGATCACAAACCTAGCACTGGAAGCAGAAACTGCAATAAATCTAATTCCTATACAAAAACAAGATCATATACGACACTTAATAGCTGACAAAATTGAACACCTAATCAAACAAAACAAAAAGAACGATAAATATAATAAAACACATATTAATGAATGGAAATTAATAAAAAATATCAAACAAAAATTACAACAAAATAAACTAACAATTACGCAAGCAGATAAAGGAAAAACCATCATAATACTCTCTATAGAGCAATACCAAAAATACATTACTCAATTTATAAACAAAAATGAATTCACACAACTAACACAAAACCCAACACTAAAATATCAAAAAGAAATACAAAAAATAACCCAAAAGTGTAATAACATTTTTAACCATCCCAAAACACAATACTATAATCATAGCGCCACCGCACCAATCATCACAGGACAAATTAAACTACATAAGAACCCATATTCTATCAGACCATTAATAAATTGGACATCAGCCCCTGCATATAAAATAGCAATAAAAATACAAAACATTTTAAAAGAATATTGTAATTTACCAAATACCTTTAATATAACAAATTCTATAAAATTAATAAATGAAATCCAACAATTAAATTTTCATAATAATAAAAATATACAAATTTGTTCTTTTGACATCAATAATATGTATACAAATATTCCAACAAGCATGCTACGAGATATTTTAAGAGATATTCTAAATAGACAGAATATAAATACAGATCTAATAAATGAAATTACAAATATAACTAACATTATTATTAACCAAAATTATTTCCAATTCAACAATGAATATTGGAAACAAGAAACAGGATTACCTATGGGAGCTCCCACCTCGAGCATATTATCTGAAATATTCTTACAATATCTCGAACATGATTACATAGTAAATATATTAAATAAATATCAAATTAAATACTATAGTAGATATGTTGACGATATACTCATGATTTTTGATGGAAAAAATACAGATATAAAAAATGTTTTAAATGAATTTAACAACATAAATCAAAATATACAATTCACTTTAGAAAAAGAACAAAATAACAAATTAAATTATTTAGATCTAACTATAATACGAAACGAAAATAACTTCGAATTCAAAATATACAGAAAGCCCACAAATACAAGCACCATAATTCATGCCTCTTCATGCCATCCGAATGAACATAAACAGATGGCTATTAACTACTTAATAAACAGAAAAAATACATATCCCATAACCACAGTAAACAAACAAATTGAATGTAACACAATAAAACAAATTCTAATAGAAAACGGATATAATAATTATGAATTAAAACCCAAAAATAAAATAAACAATATAAACAACATAAATGAAGACGGAAACGAAAATAAACAAAACAAATGGGCCACATTCACATATATAGGAAAAGAAACCAAATATATAACAAAAACATTTAAAACAAATAACATAAAAATAGCATTTAGAACAAAAAACACTATAAAAAACATCTTGAAACAAAAACCACAAATAGACACAACAAATCAATACGAAAAACCAGGCATATATAGGTTAAAATGCAATGATTGCCCGTTAACCTATATAGGCCAAACTGGACGCACCTTTAATCAAAGATATAAAGAGCATATTACAGCAATAAAACATAATAAAGACCATTCAGCATATGCAAAGCATATATTAAACACAGGACATTCATACAACAAAATAGAACATACAATGGACATTATAAAAAAAAAAAATAATACAAAACAAACGACATAGAGACACCATAGAGAAATATCATATACAAAGAACACATAAACAAAACCTTGCATTAAACGACAGCAACATTTACACGAACAATCCGATATTTAACATTCTACAGTCCATTGACCCAACCCCCTAAACAACTTTCACCTATATATAGCCACACACGATACTCACAACTCAGTTGCTGTCTGCCATTCAATAACAACGGACACGCACATCACACACAACCCGGTATGTTATAATACTTTATATTTTGTGATTGCATTTCTTTTGCTTGTAATACGATATATTTGAGTAATTCCTTAAAATAAATATAAAATTAGAGTAAAATTATTCCATTTCCTATGTCGGTAGCCAGAATCACGATATGAAAATTAAAATTGATTTTACAGATATAGGCACCCAGGCGCAGTCTCCAAAATTAAATGGAAGAAGCCTGGAGATGTAATAAAATCAAAAACGGGTAAAAACAAAATCAATATAAGCAGAGCAACAGATACACCAGATTTTAATTTTAATTTTGATAGACCTGACGATGATAGAATTGTATATCGAAACATGTCGTCAATTTTAAAAATGAAACAATTTTATGTGAAATTTTATGTGATTTTAACAATAAGCTTGTGAAACGACGGAAAATAAAAGTATTGTATTAGTTTTTTTATCGTATTCTTTTTTTTCACCGTTTACTTCGAAAAATGTTGCAAACCGTTATGTTGACGTTTCAAAATTTGACGATTGGTAGTTGTGCAATACTTGTCCGCAATCGATACAGGTATCGATTGTGAGTCGAGTTGTAGTAACGAAGTATTCTCTATATCCGACAGATGTCGCCAGCAAGTCAGAACTCGATTCTAAGTATTGATTGGTATAAAACATTGTGTTTTGAAGGGATGGTAGGTTGTTTTTTCTGATAATTGCCCCAAAATTTAAAGTAACGTGAGTTTTGATTTGATGTGAATTTCTTGACAAGTATTTATCGCATTGCTTGTTGCTGCATATATAGGCATGTATTTTGGAAGTATCTTAGCTGTGGGAGTACAAATAACTTCCATAACCCAAATGCCCATTTGAAGGAGGTAGTAATGTACTTTGAACTGTACGTTTGTCTTGGAACTAATTAAACATTTTATGTATGCTGTAGACAGTTAATAACAATAATTGAGACACCAGGTGCAGAACTTGGTGGCGACAGTACAAAAAAAGAAAAACATTCTGTTACATAATCTTAAAAAGTATATAATTCGAAGAGAGACTAGAACCCATGAGAATTGTAAATGCTGGCTGCAAATGCAGATCTACAAGTAATAAACTTCAAATACCTCATAAACTGTTAAAGTACTGCATCAGCAACATACTAACTAACTAACTAACTAGATGGCTTACCGACCCCGAAGGTTCATCACCGAATTAACCAAAGCCCTCCACCGGACCCTGTCCTGGGCCAACAAAATCCAGTTTCCTTCAACTCCTATCTCCCATAGATCCCACCTGAGATTATCCTCCCATCTACGTCTAGGTCTCCCCAGCGGTCTCTTCCCTTCAGGTTTCCCAACCAGTACCCGGTGCACACCTCTTGTCCCATCCATGCGCGCTACATGTCCCGCCCATCTCACTCTTCTCGACTTAATCACCTTCACAATACTGGGGGAGCAGTACAGATTTTTAAGCTCATCATTGTGCAGTTTCCTCCACGCCCCATCGTCTTCCCTCTTAGGCCCAAATATCCTCCTCAACACCCGATTCTCAAACACCTGCAATCTGTGTTCCTCCCTCTGAGTGAGAGACCATGTTTCGCACCCATACAAAACAACAGGCAAGATTATTGTTCTGTATACTTTAATTTTCAGGTTCTTACAAATCAGACGGGAAGACAAAATATTTTGGACTGAGAAGTAGGAAGCATTTCCGGAATTTAGTCTCCTCCTAACTTCCTCACAAGTATCATTTTGATTTGTTATTGTTGTTCCCAAATATTTGAACTTTGTAACCCTTTCAAAGGATTTATTAGCCACCCTAAGATAATTTTGCCCGCCTGTCTTCTGATGACGAGATACTAACATGTACTTAGTTTTTTCTGAATTTACTTCCAGCCCCACTTGTCTACCAGCCTCTAGTAAAACTTCTGCGTTCCTCTTTATTGTATTTATATCGTCCCCCAATAAATTAACATCATCAGCATATGCCAATAGCTGATGTGTCCCATTCAATTGCAAACCCTCCTGCCTACCTTGGACCTTCCTGATGGCGTATTCTAGCGCAAAGTTAAAGAGCAAGGGAAACAAAGCATCTCCTTGTTTTAGACCGTTCTTGATGAGGAATGTCTCAGATACATATTTACCTACTCGAATTTTGCTACAGGTTTCATTTAAGCACATTTTTATTAGACCCACTAGCTTCTTTGGTATACCAAATTCAATAAGAATATTATATAGCACTTCTCTCTTCACAGAGTCATAGGCTTTTTTGAAATCTATAAATAGCTGATGTATGGTCCCACCGAACTCCCATTTTTTCTCTAGTATCTGACGAATGCAAAAGATCTGATCAATCGTTGATCTGTTTCGTCTGAACCCACACTGATGATCCCCAATAATTTCATTCGCATATGGGGTTAATCTTGCCAAAAGAATGTTGGATAGAATTTTGTAGGAGGTTGATAGCAGCGATATTCCTCGGTAATTACCACACTCAGTCTCTTCCCCCTTCTTATGAATAGGAATAATTATGGATTCCTTCCATTGTTGTGGCATCTCTTCCTTATCCCAAATTAACTGAATAAGCTTATGGATCCTCATATGCAACCCTTTGCCACCAGGTTTAATTAATTCGGCCGGAATCTGATCAATTCCTGGAGATTTATAACTTTTCAACTTCCCAATGGCTAGTTCCACTTCATCTAAGTTAGGTTCTGGCACCAACAGCTCAGCTGTATGCATTTTAATCTGTCTAATATCACCAGTATCATGAACATTTAAGAGCTCGCTAAAGAAATTTTTCCACCTATTCACAATTTTTATTGGATCTGCAAGCAAATTGCCACTATCATCCTTTACCAAATTGGTCTGGGGTTGATATCCTTTCTTAAAGTTATTAATGCCTCTGTACAGGTCTCTGATGTTTTCTTCCTTATTATTTGTCTCAAGTTCAGCAATTTTTCCCTTCAGGTATTTCCTTTTCTTAGTCCTAAAGGTTCTACTAGCCTCACGTCTCACGTTACATAGATTATCCGCATTTGTTTTGTTTGGGTTCTGCAACCATTGAAATTTTGTTTGCTTCCTTCGATCTATTAATTTTGAACATTCTTCATCAAACCACGGTTTATTTTGCTTTCTCCTGTAGTATCCTAGTTTCTCTTTTGCTGAAATTTTGATGCAGTTTTTGACATTTTCCCACTCCCTGTTGATGTCCACACTTTCATTATCCTCATTTGTCTCTAAAATTTGAAACCTATTCGAAATTTCAACTTGATATTGTTCCTTTGCCTCTCCCTCACTTAATTTTTTCAAATCAAATCTTTCTGTGTCAAAATTTTGTTTAGTTCGTCTACTTACTGAAAGCCGCTCCCTCACTTTTGCTACCACCAGATAATGATCAGTGTCGCAATCTGCTCCTCTGAATGATCTCACATCAATTACATTTGTCTGCCTTCTCTTATCTACTAAAACATGATCTATTTGATTGTGTGTTCTGCCATCTGGGGAAGTCCAAGTGTATTTATGAACATCACGGTGTGGAAATTTTGTACTTTTTACAATTAAATCTTTTGACGTAGCAAAGGTTACTGCTCTAACACCGTTATCATTACTAAGTGCATGGAGACTCTCGCTGCCTATTGTGGGTTTGAAGATGTCCTCCCTCCCAATTTTTGCATTGAAATCTCCTAGCAGAATTTTCATGTGATACTTGCCAAATGTATCAAATACTGATTCCAATTCTTCATAAAAGCTATCCTTGATATCATCGCTTTTGTCTTCAGTTGGGGCATGAATATTAAGGACAATGATGTCGCACCAACGTCCTTCCAAAATTACGTAAGACAACTTGTCACTAATAAATTCTACTCTCTTAACTGCTGCCCTAATTCTGCTATGAACAAAAAAACCCGTCCCTAGCTGATGATTGTCATTCCCCTTTCCATAGAAAAATGTAAAATTGTCCACTGGGATCGTGCCCTCCCCCTCCCATCGCACTTCCTGCACTGCCACTAAGTCTAACTTATAATTTCCTAATTCCCTACACACTGATTTCAGTGCTCCAGCCCTATAGAGGCTCCTAATGTTCCAAGTACCAAATCTCATGTCCTTTTTCAATTGCCGTGGTCGTGCCAAAGAGTCCGTCCTGATCCGAGGCTTGGTTGATTTTTTCGTAACACATATTTTTTTAAAGGTGAAAGGTTGTTAGCCCTACACCCAACCCCCAACCTGGAGGACCAGGGTATCACTCTTAGTCTAGCGCATCTCCTTAGACCTGTCCGGCTTGGGTGACCCTACCATGAGCCAAAGCTCAGGCCGGCATAGCCCTAAGGGTCATTTGAGCACGCAAGCCTCCTCACTCGGCAGATTGCCTTCGACAATTTGCCTTTCTGAGTTACAGCACCCCTTTTCCAAAATTACTGCTCGGTATGGAAATTTCATAGGAGGTTCTGCAATGACCTGTATGTTTGTGCAGGCAGTAGAATAAGCCATACATGCCAAAATTTTTAATTGTTTTAAAGAAGAGGAAAACAATTTCTAGATTATACACATGTATAATATGCTCCATAGAAGACTAAAAAGTTAAGACTTAGGATTCCTATACCTGGCCCCTGCTCTAGCATGGTTCTTATGAATGCCTTTAACTTGCATGTTCTGATATTTTGTGTATTTAGTCATTAGAGCTTTACATATAACCATAGGAACTGAATGGACTTAAGTAAACATTAGTTGATTAGGCTGTTAATCTTTCATATTATTGCTTTATAGGGTGTAGGAATGCTGATTTGTCATCTTGTCTTGCAGACTCTACCACATGCGGAAGTTGATGCCAGTCCAGTTTGGTCCTCTACTCTTTGGCATGGCACCTGATCACCCTGAAATGAAGAATGTGGTAAACACATTTACCAGTACAGCAGAGAGTCCTCAGCTAAGATTTACAGTGAATGTGACACTGGGTCAGGACATGTAACTGCAGGAACTCCGAAGGCTGAAAACACTTTACAAAACACAGTTTTTTGTTACACTTCCAACAGTACACAGTTGTAAGTGTAAAGAAGTATGTTCGTAAAGGAATTTTTGAAAGGTGAAATCATGCTAGTACAGTCTCTGGCATCT
The DNA here is from genome assembly GCF_977971745.1 of Zootermopsis nevadensis. Classification (NCBI taxonomy): domain Eukaryota; kingdom Metazoa; phylum Arthropoda; class Insecta; order Blattodea; family Termopsidae; genus Zootermopsis; species Zootermopsis nevadensis. Next base: position 7,142,927 of record NW_028259155.1, read on the forward strand.
CGTCAAGTGAGACAGATACCACTGATAGAAGAACTGCTGGACTCCAAGTATTGAGGCTCTCCTGACTTCTCGCCTCATATGAGGTATGTCTCATTCACTATAATTGTGAACTGCATATAATGGTGAGGTGTCATGGGCTGCTGGGTAAAAGTTTTGCCGTGAAAATAAGTTCACAGCAATAACGAGGATAAAAGCTCAGAGGAGTAATATTCAGGAGCTGACTTCAGTGAAATTATTTATTTTCATCCGTCTTATCACAATATTTAAAATTTCTTATAATTAAGATAATAAAATATATTGATGTTCCATATTGATTGATCGATTTACATTTTGAAACATCCTTTACACAACATGTTTCAGTTTTTATAAAACCATCTTCAGGTGTATAAGATTTACGAACTTAAAACTCAAATATTATTCCATTTGGTGATGTTTTATGCCATTTGTTTTTCAATTTTGGGTGAGGTGTTGTCTTTTCTTAATTTTATCTGATGTACATATCGGTCTGTAAGTAGAAGATTGAAAGAAACACTAAAGAATTTGAAAGAATTTATAAAAGAATTTAGAGAATAAAATGCAAAATATATAAATTATGGACAAAAGTAGCAGTAAGATATAAATAAAAATAAATATAAATATAAAAATAAAAATAATATAAAATAAAATAAAAGTAAATCTAAAATAAACATACCCTAGATGTAGGATTGATTGTTCCGATATGTCCAGAAGTACGACTGTCATCTTATAGGTGTGGGTCAATACTGACTGTGGTTGCTTGTGGAAGGAGTAAGTGAAAGGTGGCTGTCGGGGTTGGGGTTAATGATCTGTAGTGCATTGAAGATGGGGTTATTAAGGAATATGTTATTGTCATTTAGACAAATGTTTTGTTTATATGTTTGTTGTATGTAATATTTTTCTATTGTATTCCTATGTTTTTTGTTTTGTACTATTTTTAATATGTCCATTGTTTCATTTATTGTATTATATGCATGTCCTGTATTTAGAATATGTTTTGCGTATGCAGAACTGTCTTTATTGTGTCTTATGGCTGCAATGTGCTCTTTGTATCTATGTGTGAAAGTGCGGCCAGTTTGTCCTATATATGTTAATGGACAGTCTTTACATTTTAATTTGTATATACCTGGTAAGTTATATTGATTGTTTATGTTTATTGGTGGTTTTTGTTTGAGGAGGTTTTTTATTGTGTTTTTTGTTTTGAAAGCGATTTTTATTTTGTTTTCTTTAAATAGTTTTGTTATGAATTTGGTTTCTTTACCTATGTATGTAAAAGTGGCCCATTTATCTTGTATGTTTTCATTTTCGTTAGGTTTTGTTGTTTTATTAGGTTTTATATTTATTTTGTGATTATTATATCCGTTTTCATTGAGAATTTGTTGGATGATGTTTAATTCTATTTGTTTGTTTTTTGTAGATATTGGATATAGATTTTTTCTGTTTAGTAAGTAATTGATGGACATTTGTTTATGTTCGAAGGGGTGGCAAGAAGAGGCATGTATTATGGTGCTTGTTGTAGTTGGTTTTCTATAAATTTTGAATTCAAATCTTTTTGTTTTTCTTATTATAGTTAAATCTAGGTAGTTTATTGTATTGTTTTGTTCAAGTTCTATTGTAAATTGAATTTTTTGATTTATGTTGTTAAATTCGTTAAGTACTTGTTGAATATTTGTCTTTTCCGTATTGTAAATTATTAATATGTCATCTACGTATCTGCTATAGTATTGGATATGGTTTTAATATATTATTATGTTCTAAGTATTGGAGGAATATTTCAGATAATATGCTTGACGTGGGGGCACCCATAGGTAGTCCAGTATTTTGTTGCCAGTATTTGTCATTAAATTGAAAATAATTTTGATTAATAATAAGATTTGTTATTATTTTAATTTCGTTTATTATTTGTGTATCGAGGTTTTGTTTATTTAGTATATTGTGGATGATATCTTGTAATATATCTGTAGGGATATTAGTGTACATGTTTGTAATATCGAATGAACACATATGTAACTTTCTATTGAGATTGATTTCATTAAGTTCGTTAATTAAATTTATAGATTTTTTTATGTTGAATGTATTTGGTAAATTGCAGTATTCTTTTAAGAGAGTGGCTGTTTTTAATGAAATTTTGTATGCCGGAGCTGATGTCCAGTTTATTAATGGTCTAATAGAATAGGGATTTTTGTGTAATTTTATGAGTCCTGTAATTGTGGGTGAAGTCGCGCTGTAATTATAATATTGAGTTTTTGGGGGGTTAAAAATGTTTTTACATTTTTGGGTTATTTTTTGGATTTCCTTTGGATATTGTGGTGTAGGGTTCTGTGTTAAATTTGTAAAAGAATTTTTGTTGATGAATTGTGATATATATTGTTGGTATTGTTCCGTAGAAAGTATAATAATAGTTTTTCCTTTGTCTGCTTGTGTGATTGTTAGTTCGTTTTGTTGTAATTTTTGTTTTATATTTTTTATTGTTTTCCATTCATTCATGTGTATTTTGTTATATTGTGTATTAAGTTTATTTTGTTTTATTAAGTGTTCGATGTTGTTTGCTATTAGGTGACGTAGGTGATCTTGTTTATGTATAGGTATTAGGTTAACAGCGGTTTCAGCTTCTAATGCCAAGTTTTCGATCCATGTTTTTTGTTTGTGGTGAAGATTGTATTTTAATCCTTTGCTGAGTAATGTGTATTCGTGGTGTATTGGGTGTTTGTAAGATTTTTAATGCGGCAAGAGAAAGGATACGGTAGTACTTCTGGTTGGTAGTTATTATCATTATTATTATTTATTTGTATTTTGGCTTTAAGTTTTTGAAGTTTATTGTTTTGTTTTTGGTATAATTTAGTAAGTTCAATTTGTAATTTATATATTATTTTGCTTTCTATGATATCCCAAAATTCTTTCCATATGTTAGTAACTTCAAGGTGTTTTTGGTATGCTAGTATATTCAATTGGTGTTTCTTTTTATATAGTTGTTTAATTTCTGATTTTATGTATAGTGTTTCAGCTTTGTATTTTATTAAAGATATATTTGGGTTATTTCCATGGATTTTAATTTTTGCATAATTTGGTGTTATTTTATTTTTTAGGCATATTTTGTTGAATCTAATATTAGTGTTGCATTTTAATAATTTTCGTTTTAAGTTTATATATTGGTATACGCATTTTACTTGACAGTCATTCATAAGATAGTGTAATTGCGTCATATTGTGAAATTCTTATTTTATGTTTCTCTAGGAGTGGGGCAGTGAATTTAAATGTTAAATGGCAATAATATAACACTGTATAATAGGACTGGATGTCCAGAAATTGAACTGAAAATTGTGGAAGATATGAGGAGGAGGAAGCTTGTTTAAAATAAATTACATGTTTATCCATATTAGAGTTTGGTTCTTATGTGCTAAATCTGCTTAATTTGATTCTGCCGAAGAAACAACTTTGACTCCTTCATACTTACATGATTATTTTAAATTGATAGTTATTTGCTTATTCATTTATAGTTTCTGTGCAGTTTTATAGGCTTGATTTATAGAACAGAATTGAAATAGAATCGGTTATGCTTAAGATTATGTAGTGTATGATCTAGAATAGTTTATTGTGACGTGTGCTTTAATTTTTCGTTTTTACAAAGTTGAAGCTTATGTGGCCACCTCTTAAAAACATTCTACTAAAACAAATTTTTTTCGCTGCCTTGTTCTATTCTAAATTGTTTTCATATTCCAGATTATAATATACATCCTGCCTTTGTCAGACAGAATTAGAGCCTCTCAAGTGTGCCATTTGTCAAAAGACCTCAAACTGCATAGCAATAAAGTAGTAATATTGCAAGATGACTTCACTAGATCACTACAAGTCTTTGAAAATAGTCTTGGAACATTTCTGAATTTTGTGTTCAAAGAAGTAGAACTAGGAGGAATGTTAACCAAATTTTGGGATAGATTCTGTCCACAAATGCAGTCTCTTTCCATAAATAGTTGTGATATATCACAAAAGACCTTTGTAGATATTTAGTTAAAGTGCTCACATTTAGAAACTCTCAATGTGAGTGGGTGTTCCTGAACTTTTAAAGTCAGAAAGGGTTCTGGAGCAGAAATCTGATGTTATTCTGCTTAGTAACACTATTTTCAAACTTAGGGAGCTAAGTCATGCTTCAAATACATATTTGTCAGATCTGTCATTGACAGGATGTTAGATCTCTTTCGATTTTGAACTGTATAAGAAGTTTTACCCTGGTGACATGTTAAAATCAACTCCGCCTCTGTGATGTATCTTGATATATCACAGTGCCGGTCCCAAGCCCGGATAAAGGAGGAGGGTGAATGGATGGTTGGTGAGCTTCTAGGAGGATGCCAGTGCTGGACTGACTACCTCAATAAATCTAGAAAAGTGCTCAAGCTGATAATTTTTCAGCACAACCATCAAATCCTACCCTCAAGGAGGGGGGATGAGGGCGAGTACCCAGCGCCTCAAAACTGAGTCTTTCTGGCTATGGTATGGTAACCCAGACAGAAGAGTCCCTGGTCCTCCAGGTTGGGGGTTGAGCGCAGGGCTAACAACCCAGCCTTGTAAAAAAGAATAAAGTTTATAATAATTTAATGAATGAAACCGGACTGTCCTCACGAAGACGAACATTAGCAAGGAACAAGAATAAAAATATGATACTAAATATTGGAACGTGGAATGTGTGCACTCTGTTACAAGTGGGAGCGATGAATGGTATAGCTGATGAAATAATAAAATATAGAATGGAAATTGTCGCTATACAATAAATTAGATAGAAAAGTAAGGGAATAATTAATAAGGCAAAATTCTCCATATATTATTCTGGGAAACACGATAGACAAGGAGAATGTGGAGTAGGATTTATCGTTACCAGACAAATGCGTAAGGCTGTGCTGGCCTTTATGCCAGTAAGTGAAAGAATATATACACTTAGAGTAAAAGGGAAATTCCTTAATAAAACCCTTGTTAATGTCTGTGCACCAATCGAGGGGACAGAAGAGGTGGCAGTAGATGTTTTTTATGATGAATTGCAGTCTGTATGTGATAAAATTTCGAAACATGACATGATAATAGTACTTGGTGATTATAATGTGAAGCTTGGGAAAGAAGATGTCTATGTCAAACTATTTGGAAGGAATAGTCTACATGAAGAAACCAATAATAATGGCCTACTGGTAGCACAATTTACAGCTGCAAATAATTTAAGGGTCATGAGCACGTACTTCCCAACGAAAGATATTCATAAGGGTACTTGGAAAATACCTGCAACAAATAATTTTAATCAAATAGATCATATAATGGTATCTAGGAGATGGGTGACAGATGTGGAAAATGTGCGCACATTCCGAGGGGCAAATTCTGATTTGGACCATTATTTAGTTGGGTTTTTTTGAAGCAAAAAATATGTATGGTTATGAAAGGGAAAATGGAAAGAATTAAAAGATGGAATGTAGAGAAATTAGAAGATAGTGGCACAGTACAGGAGTATCAATATAATTTGAACTTAGAATTACAAAAGATAGAAAAAGGGCCTAATATTGAAGATGAATGGAACTGCATAAAGAATGCCATTTTAAATACAGCACATATAACTGTTGGAGAGACAAGAAGATCAAGAAATGAAGATTGGTATGATGATGAATGTAGATCGGTCGTGGAACAGAAGAAGCAAGCTAGAATGAAATGTGTTCAACGAAATACGAGAGCTAATAGAAATCTTTATAATGAAGAACTGATATTGGCCACCAGACAATGTAGAAAGAAGAAAAGAGAAGCGTTAGGAAGAAAGATCGACAGTATGATAAAACACCATCGTAGAAATGAAAGTAGAAAATTTCATAAGGAGCTTAAAGAAGTAACACAAGAATACAGACCTAAAGCTGTAGCATGTAAAGATAGTCAAGGAAATTTATTGACAGAGAACCGTGATATTGTTAATAGATGAAAAGAGTATTTTAGTTGTATCCTGACCGGAAATGTAATTGAGACAGAGCAGCTGACATATTATACTGTGGATAATTACATTGAAGATCCTACGTTCAAAGAAGTACAAAAAGTAATCAAATGTCTGAAAAATGGTAAAGCACCCGGAAGTGATGGGGTTACTGCTGAACTACTCAAAAAGGGGGAGTCAAGTTATGGGAGAGAATACATAATCTGATATTGTTAATCTGGAAAGAAGAAAAGATTCCAGAAGAATGGACCCTAGGAGTAATACAATCTATACATAAAAAAGGAGATAAAATGGAGTGTACCAATTATAGAGGAATTACACTTCTGAATATAATATATAAAATCTTGTCAAGTATTCTATATAATAGATTGGTTGTGTATGTAGAAGAGATGTTAGGAGAGTATCAGTGTGGCTTTAGAGCAAATGGATCAACGATAGACCAGATATTTGTATTGAGACAGATTCAGGAGAAAGCCTATGAATATAACATTGACTTAAATCATTTATATGTTGACTTCAGACAAGCATTTGATAGTCTCAAATGTTAAATTATATTCTCCTATTAGGGATACCATCTAAATACGTCAGGCTCATTAGAGCAACGTTGAAAGACTCCAAGGCAGTAGTAAGAGTAGATGGTGAGCTAACCATTTAATGTCAGTTAATGGGAGTTAGACAAGGAGATGCTCTCTCAACAATGCTTTTTAACCTGACGCTCGAAGCATCTACTCGGAAACTTGAGATCTCAGGATATATAGGCATAAAATCAATACAAGTGAGTGTGTATGCAGACGATATAGCTATTATTAGCAGAAATAAAGCTGCACTGGAAGAAACAGTACTAAAATTGATAGAAGAAACGCAATTAAGGGGGCTAAAAATAAATGAATCGAAAACAAAATATATGAAAGTTACAAGAGCAGCAAGAAATGTCACAAATAAATTGAGAATAGGACATTATAATTTTGAACATGTGCAGAATTTTAATTACCTGGGTTCACAGATTAATACTATAAATTCAGTAACTAATGAAATTAAAGCACGTAGTGTGAATGGTAATAGATGTTATTATGCCTATCAGAACTTAATGAAGTCTAAAATACTGGGGAGGCAATTTAAACTGAGAATCTATAAAGTTCTGATAAGACCAGTAGTCACATATGGATGTGAAGCCTGGACATTATCTAGCTTTGATGAGCAACAACTTGGAATATTTGAACACAAAATATTATGGAAAATCTATGGTCCTGGAGAATTAGGATGAATCATGAACTAGATTGTATCATACAGGGAGCAGGTATTGTGAGGCTGATCAAAAGCAAAAGGTTAGCCTGGCTTGGCCATGTTGCAAGAATGGAAGGAAACGGTAACTAGAAGAGTGATGGAATGGAGACCGATAGGAAGAAGGATGAGAGGGAGACCACGGAAACGATGGATAGACGACGTGGTGGAGGATGTGAGGACGATGGGAGTAAGGGGATGGAGAAGAATTGTGAATGATAGGACAGAATGGAAAAAAATCATCGAACAAGCTAAGACATACACAGGGTTATAACGCTATAAGAAGATGAGGAAGACATGTTAAAATCTGGCTACATAATGGCATCAGAAAGTATTCTGACATTCATTAATATATTACAACACATTGTGTCACAAGCAGGGAAGATTAGAAAGTTGAAATTTTGGTATCATGGACATTGAAGTTGCAGCATTTTCACAACTTGCAGGAGTACCAGAACTACATCGTGAAACACTACATCTTCAGTCTTGCGAACGACTGAACAATGCAGGCATACTCAGAATCACAGAATACCAACTGAGTCTCACTGAATTAGATTTAAGTGAGTGTTCACACCTCACTTAATGGTACCTGCACCTTGTCATGGTGGTGGGGCTTGAGTACCTCAGTGACCCCAAGAGCTATGCTGGCGGTAGCATGGCTACTGGTAGGGCCTCCCTAGCCAGATTGGTTGAGGGGGAGAGGTCAGACTAAGACAGGTACCCTGGTCCTCCAGGTTGGGGGTTGGTTGCAAGGCTAACAACCTTGCACCATAAAAAGGAAGATGTTTTGAAACCTCAATCAAAGCCTCTGACAGATGGACCTAACATCCGAGCGGAGGATAGGACTGAATGGAAGAGGAGAATTGAGGAGGCCATGGACCAAATATGGACCAGAGAGCCATAGAAGATGAAGAAGAAGTGTTCACACATTGGTGATCCTTCTTTCATAGCTATCTGTCACAACCTAAAGAACCTTTTGATACTCAATAAGGCCTGCTATGCCATAACAAACACAGGCATATCAGAACCTTGTCATCTCCAGAGTGCACCACCAGAACCAACAAACCACTATCATGGCCCTCTTCAGGGCCCCAATCACATTCAACTGAACTCCTGATGTCCCACCCGACATACTTCCCGAGCCCCCCCCCCCCTCTTTCCTTTCTCTCACACTCGCCCATGCGCTCCTATTGGTCCACTCCCACGCCTGCTCCCATTGGCTCGGGGCAGGCTACTCCATTCACATTCCAGCACCTATAAACCTAGCCCCACACACACTATTGGCATATTCATTGCCCTGATGACGGAGGCAGTATACCTCTGAAACGTTGGTAAACATCGACCAGACTACACAGCGCAACAACCCAGAATACAGAAATCTTCATTTTCTCAGTTGTTACATTGAAAGGTATGCAGAATATGTTAATAACACAGACGTTTCTTTGATCATATAATTTAAGGATATCATTAGATAAACTGATTCATTGTAATCTATTTATTTTTCCCCCCAGGTTTGCAAGAACTAGATTTGTATGGCTGCCAGGGAATCACAGATGTCAACCTTTAGTTTTCTTGAACTTCAACATTTAAATCTGAGTCTCTGCTGGCAAGTTAATTTCATCAGGAAATTTAATATGTCTTGATTCTAATTGGGTTTCTCGATATCTTACAATTTAGTCTCAAACACCAAGTCCTTCCCTTTTGATAAAATTGTACAGAAGTACAAGGGGCTTGTTAAAGAGGATCATTTACAAAATTTTCAATGCTATTTTTTCTTTTTACAATTTACATTCTGCTTACAGGTAACAGATGCAGGAATCTCAGATCTGGCCTCAGGGAACCCAAGCATTGAAACCCTTAAAATGAACGTTTGTAACAAAATCACAGACAGTGGCATTATTGAACTGTGAAGCATTTGTCAAGACTGAAACATCTTGAATTGCGGGTATATGTCACTTTATATCAAGCAAGTTAACTTGGTACATAACACATGCTGATAAAGTTAATAAGCAAGAACCCAGGATTGTATTTCTGTGGTTCCTCATGATTACTTTAGATTATCAAATTATCCTAATAAAATATGTTTTATAGAGAAGTCCTTCAGATCTGAAACTAAGCGAAATATTTTCAATCATAATAAATAAAATAAATAAAACATTTTAAGAGTAGAATCTGTGATAGATCATTAATGGCTTATCAAATTAAAGTTTTACTGTAATAGTTTCACAGTGATACATTACAAATCTCCCCATAAAAGTATCTTCCAAATAAAATCCATATATATATATATGCCAAAAATAAAGTATTTAAAAATAATTACCATTAAGTGATGTGGGAAGTCCCCAGTGACATTGAATTCCAAATGAAGGAGTTTATCATAAGACAATATGTAATTGATTGTTATTCTGTGAAATATTACAATTTTGCATTTCATTACTGCTCAGTGATGGCATTGTATTTATCGTGGATAGTACACAAGCAACTGTCATATGATATGTTTACAATTTTCTTCAAACTTCTCTGGATAACTGATACGTAGCAGTGTGATTGTTATCTGTTGCAAGTGCTAAATAATGGGTACGATCTCCTCTGCAGGGATGCTCCAAGCTGACAGATGCAAGCCTTACAGCAATTGGACAGAGATGTAGCAATCTGAAGTACCTGGATACAACCAACTGCTCTGGCATGTCTCTAGAAAGGTCAGAACATTTGAAATTATGCCTGCAGTCCCTGCACGGACTACACAGGCGGAACCTGCTTTGAATAAATTTAATAAATCTAGTGTAAAGGAACGAATCTAGTACCTCCACCTCCACCAGAGAAATTCTGTTCTTTATTGCGACACTAGTAACCGCATTTATTAAGTGAAAATGAAAATTTGTCAGTGAAATATAAATGTTTTTCTAGTGATAGGTTGATGGCAAAGATAATGACCAATAGAGAGGGCTTACAGCTTAATGATTCATGATGAAAGTTCTTGATTTTACAACATTTACAAAACTTTGTTTGAGGTTGGATTAAGGGTGTTGAAGTATGGACTGGAAACATCTGGTTCCGGACGCAGTCCAGTGATGGGCTCTTGTGAAAACAATAATGAATGTTCGAGTTCTGTGAGAAACGGAATTTACTATCAGGGTGACAATAAGTTTTACAGTAAAGACTCTGTTTCACGGAGTTGGTCAGAAATGAAAAATAGGAAGGCATGTCAAAATGCTACATTGGGTCCAACCAGTCTTAAACCCTGGATTTTTGGCTCAAGAATCCAGCACCATTTTCAACTTCTTCTGTGTCCTGGTCTTCACACATCTGCAATAAACTTTTTTCCATTTCCACTCTTCTGCTTGTTCTGATCCTCTTCTTCTCAACCCCATCCCTGTGAGTCCAGCATCAGTTACTGTCTCACACATTGTCAGTTTGAGGGATCGAAGCCACACTTGGTGTCGGAAAATGGCCTGAATAGACATGTCTGTCACTGCATTAGAACAGTCTCAAAGGTCAAGATATATAAGCCTAGGAAGGTTCTCTGCTATAAGACACAAAGTTCTCTCATGTAAGGATAGTTCAGCAAGATTAAGTCATTGCAACTGCAGATTTACAGAGGATCACCAATGCCAGGACAGTGACTTAAATCTAATTCAGTGAGACTTGGTTGGTATTCTGTGATTCTGAGTATGCCTGCATTGTTCAGCTGTTCACAAAAATGAAGATGTAGTTCTGGTATTTCTGCAAGTTGTGACAATGCTGCATCATCAATGTCCATGATACCAAAATTTCAACTTTCTAATCTTCCCTGCTTTTGACACAATGTGTTGTAATATATTAATGAATGTCAGAACTCTTTCTGATGCCATTGTGTAGCCAAATTCTAACATGTCACCAGGGTAATATTTCTTACACAGCTCAAAATCGAAAGATATATCACATCCTGTCAATGAGAGATCTTCCAAATTGGAAGCAATAGCCATAAATCTATTGAAAAGGGCATCCGACAAATCTGAATTTGAAGCAAGTCTTAGCTACCTCCTGATATCAAAAGTTGAGAACACCCACTCGCATTTAGAGTTTCTAAGTTTGAGCACTTTAATACCTCCCGAAGGTATCACCACCTTGTGGAAGGCAAATAAATTTTGACGGGTGGGGACGTTTGCATACTTAAATGACCCTTAGACTGCTTTCACACGTGAGCCGCTCAACTGAGCCGGTATGCAGCTCATGCAGAGGCTATAAGCAATTCAGAGTTCGGCTCACATGACCCTCTGCTAGAGTTACCAACTTCAATCAGTCCCTCCAACAACACATTTTCATTGTATTAGCAGCATTCATCAAATCATCATCACCACCACCTCCATGGTTTAGCCTATTATAGACTGTTCCGTCTCCAAGGAATTTTCTGTTCTGAGTAAATAGGATACAGTACTCTGCAGTAAAAATTAGTCATTCCAACGTTTTTGTGGGTGGCCTTTGCCTTGTTTGTATTTATTTATTTTTTGTGGAATTCTGTTGGCTTCCATTCTCTCTATATGCATTAGCCAATTCCTTTGATGTTCACATATTTTATCCAGCAAGTTAAAATTTCCTAGTTCGCATCTAATATCGTCATTTCTTATATGATCTGTTCTTTTATACCCTGCAATTGGTCTTAGAAATTTCATCTCTGCTACTTCTGTTCATTGCTTTTGTAGTTTGGTTAGGGTCCAGCATTCTGCGCCATAAAGTTGAGAAGGAACTGCCATTATATTGTGAAATTTAAGGAAGGTTTCAGTACTGACTTTGCCTAATAAAGTTCTTCTAATGGTGCCACATAAATGTCGAAATTTGTTTAATTTATGATATAAATCTTTGGACCTATCTGTGCTAATTAAGTAGCCTTAGTATTTAAAATCGCTGACTTGTTCCGTAGGTGTTTGAAATTAAAATTTTTGCTCTAACCACCTCTTTTCCTACAAATGCAAGTTCCTTTGTTTTGTTCGTAGAGAAGTAATAATAATATTTTATAGCATAAATATTGTAAATGATTAATAAATAGTGCCCATTACAAACAACTTACTGGAGTTTCTTTCCCCACAAATGCCTCTCCCGTATAAATGCGTTGGCAAGACTGCCTTGATCTGCAGCTCAGTGAGCCTCGTGTGAAAGGGTTCCATGTCAAAGCAGGCAAGACTCTCCCCGCCATAAGCCGCTACTAGCGGGGAGAGCTGCATAGTGGCTCATGAGCCGCTCACACAGGTTCACCGGCTCTCGCCTGAAAGGGTTCAATGCGTTTTGCTGGGATTTCTATCCCTAGCAGTCATTTCAGCTCACATGAGCCACGTGTGAAAGGGCTATGCCGGCTGGAGCTTTGGCTCATGGTAGGGTCACCCATGCCGGACAGGTCTAAGGCTATGCGCCAGACTAAGAGTGATACCCTGGTCCTCCAGCTTGGGCTTGGGGTTAACCCCACCCCAGAAAACAAGTATTGTTAGGATACTCTCAAAAGAGCCTCGGATGGATGGATCATTAGGTAATGGAACTGGCAAACGTTCACGGACTCGGAAGCGAACTGCGACATTGACTGTGGCCACATGGAATGTTAGAACCATGAAGAAGGCAGGAAAAATGGAGGTGCTGAAGTATGGGATGGACGTGGTGGCATTGGAGGTGGTGAGGTGGAATGGACATGGCAGGGTGAATAAAAACGAAGCTATTTAGGTTTTGAGACTTTAGGAGACAGAATGTGTTAGATAAGGCTCAAAGGACTCTTCAGAAACTTGTCCTTTGTTTCAGCTTATGCACCCACAGAAGAGGCTAATGAATAGTCTGATCATCAAAAGCACTTGTTTCGAACACAAGGGGACCTGGAAGGTACCAAGTATGGGAGTGGTCAATCAGATTGATCATGTGCTGGTGTCGAGAAGGCATTCCTCTTCTGGGCAAGGCGCTGGGAGGGCAGAGAAAGATTAGTCTCCAGGGAGCTAGAAGCGTAATTATTGTTGTTTGCGTATAGTAGAGGTGTTGTTTTAGTGACATTGTGATTACCAGATCTTTCAGCTATGCTGAGGTCAGCGTGGCGTGCGCCGGTCGACCGGATAAAGGGGCGACCCTGGGGTGGATTCCTCGGCACTGCTCCCCACTAAAGATCACCCCGCCGCGCTGAACCAGGAAAGTGGGGCGCTAAAGCCTTTAGCTAAGGGCCCCGGTTCCCAGCCGGGACCCGCTCCCTCGAAGCACGTAGCATCTAGGCGCAGGTCTCCCGGAGACGAGTCCGTTTCTCTCAGCGGCACGTCAGCTGACACCACTGCTCGCGCCCAAATGGACAAACAGTTTTAAGTTTCTTATCATCAGCATGTGTTATGTTCTTATGAACATCATTCTGACTTCTGTTTCAAAGAAATTATGTTCGAATGATTCAGATCAATGCACTATACCTCTTCTGACATTATGGTACTAGAACACAGAATCAATTTATTTCAAGTGCTCTGACTAACCAACAAAATTATCAAACCTGTGAAACTATGAGAGTCCTTAAAGAGCCTCTACATACAGCATATAACCTACATAAGCTAATCTTTCCATAAAAACAATCCATGCTTTAAAGCTTGAAATGTTGAATGAAAAATATGGGAAACCTAAGGAGCTTTGACAGTAAGGATCAGAGAAAGTGTACAAGCCCATACATACAAACTGGTTTATTGTACAATACAAACTTCTACATTCACTTACAATTTATGGCTACTAATGGTTTTCAAAATCGAAACATATCTGACATCTTGTCAATGGCAGATCTTCCAAATTGGAAGCAATTGCCACAAATCTATTGAAAAGGGCATCTGACAAATATTTATTTGAAGCATGACTTAGCTCCTTAAGTTTGACAAGAGTGTTCCTAAGCAGAATAACATCAGATTTCTGCTCCAGAACCCTTCCTGGCTTTAAAAGATCAGGACAAGCACTCACATTGAGAGTTTCCAAATGTGAGCACTTTAATAAAATATCTTCGAAGGTCTTTTCTGATATATCACAACTATCTATGGAAAGAAACTGCATTTGTGGACAGAATCTATCCCAAAATTTGGTTAATTTTCCTCCTAGTTCTACATTTTTGAACACAAAATTCAGAAATGTTCCAAGACTATTTTCGAAGACTTGTAGTGGTCTAGTAAGGTCATCTTGCAATACCACTACTTTATTGCTATGCAGTTCGAGGTATTTTGATGCCATATGCCACAAATGGTACACTTGCGCGGCACTTATTCTGTGTGACAAAGGCAGGAACTCCAGGATGTATATTATAATTTGGAATATGAAAACATATAACATTAAACATTTAAAATATAACAAGGCAACGAAAAAAATTTGTTTTAGTAGAATGTTTTTAAGAGGTGACCACATAAGCTTCAACTTTTAAAAACGAAAAATTAAAGCACATGTCACAATAAAATATTCAAGATCATACACTACATAATCTTATGCATAACTGATTAGATGCCACTGCAGATGTTGAGAATCCTTACCTCAATGGGAAGTTTAACAAATTCATCGCTTTCAGTACTCCGTTGTCTACTTTCACTTGAGATTGTTATGACAGACTGCATGTCAGATTGCTGTGTGTGTGTGTGTGTAATGTCTGTAATTAATGCAATTATCATGAATACTTTTTTGAAGACCTTCAACGTAGGCGTTTCCTGCTACCAGCTGATTTATCTGGTTGCACATTACATATGTGGTTTAGTTTAGCTTTAGTAGCAGTGTGTATAAGCGGTCACAGTTGACAGTTTCTTATAGGTGCCATGCAACTGTGACAGGGATTTAAAACCTTCAGACCTCAAGAATATAAGAAATAACAATACTTCTCCTCTCTGTTTACTTCAGTCGGTTAGCTTAACGACAGATTCATGTCACTACAGGTTTCACTGATAATTCATACCACTAAGGTTTTCGATGAAGTGACTAATATCCTTGTTTATTTAACACAGCACTACATAGCCTACTTTGAACCATAAGAAGCAAAATAATATATCAGGCTGTCATGGAGGTAAATAGATAAATTTGCTATCTTCTGGAGTGTTGCATCATGTATTCTGTTAGAAATTCACTGAAGTTTCAGAGGCAGTAAGCACCTCAGAAATGTTAATCAATTTATACCAGACTATATGGTGAAATATCCCTATTAAAGCAATCTCTATAAGAAGTAAGCTTCAATAACTCTCACCTCTGTAAGAATGGGAAGACAACAGAATCATCAGAAAAGTTGTCCTTTCCTTTGTTATAAATTCAATTACTTAAATTTTTCCATGACCTTTTTTTTTGTATTCTCAGTGGATCTGGCTTCTTTTCCTGAAAACAAAAAATTCTAATATTATTTCCTGGTTGGGGGCTCATATCTCAAAGTGAAATGCTTTATGCAAAAATAAAACCCCCAAAGTAGAGAAAAATGTACCTCCCTGCGCATTTAATCATGTGGTGAATAAAACAATATAGTGAAAAAGCCAGCTAAGAAATGCGGCCTATGCAATTTATGTGACTTTAATACCTATAGCATGCATTAGTTTCTACTGTTTGATGAAGACCTCGTCAATCTACCGAGATCTCTACATCTATGTGTTATGTAAAAATGGTGACTAGATGGCAGGAGAATACTTCCACAGTTTCTAATGTTCGCTTTGGTTTTCTCTTTCGTATATCATTGACGATTGTATGCTCTGCGCCGAGAGTAGTCACGAAGGGAATGGAAGCATTTTCGGTTTCAAATTAACAGGTGAAAATAAGGTAATTAATTTGATTTTAAATGCTCTCCTACGTTGACTTTTGGTGTGTCGTGGCTTGATTCTATGATGTTCCTTGTTTTCGTTCAGATATGCCATAAATTAATAGCTTCAAATTAGATAATTATAGGTTATTGGTTACTTCATAAATGATGTCTGCTAGATTGAACAAGAGGATTAAAGCCAATAAACTCATTAAATTTTGTCAAAAGAAATTTCACGAAATTTTAAAGTAACAGCAGAACTTGTGTAAATCTAAATATAGGGTATGATGATAAAATAATCGAAATAGAAGAAACTAAATTTATTGGCCTGACCGAAAAAAATATTCAATACATTATCCCAAAACTAAGCTCGGCATGTTTTGCTACGAGGACAATTGCAGCACTCATGAAAACAGAAACTTTAAAATTAGTTTATTTTGCTTGCTACCATTCCATCGTGTCATACGAAATAATTTTCTGGGCAATATCAATGAACAGCAAAAAAGTATATTACATTGAAAAGAGAATACTTAGAATAATGGCAGGCACTTAAAGGAGAACCTCTTGTAGGGAATTATTTAAGAAGTTTTAATATTCTTCCACTACCCAGTAATTGTTTAAGCCAGAGTTAAAAGAGTATCTCCTATCTCACTCCTACTCAGTAGAAGAATTTACATCACTTAAAAAGTCTTAACTATTATAAATGCATGTAAGCAACAATGGTGATGGTTTTTCATCATAATTATTTTGCTGTAATACTGTAGTTTCAAAAACTGTAAATAGCTGTAATAATATCTTTGTATTTATATTTGTATTTGTGCTATGACCTGTTCTACATCCTTGGCTGAGGTCTATAAAGGATCTGTGGAATGTAAATAAATTCTATTCTGTTCTACTTTGAATTCATACTGCAGTTTCTTGTATATTTGGTAAAGATACTTTGTTGAGGTTTGTATGATACTCATAGATACATTTCTTACGTATATGCCCTTTTCTTCGCATGGATCATCACTTGTGATTATTCTGTTCTCTTCTATTTTAATCCATTCCCTCACCTCTGGTTAATCGGATCCATTTTATAGCAATTATGATAGTGCAGTTTATATGGTCACATGTGGAGCAACTTAACCTATTTCATCCCATATATATATGCACACACTCTCTCTATCTTGTGTGTGTGTGTGTTATATACATATATTGAGAGAGAGACTGATGAACCAGTTTGCATTTGTACTTAGTTCGTTACTGTTCACCTGGAAGCAAAGTTTTCAAATATAAAATGTTGAAAACCAGATGTTAAAACTTACAATCCTACAACCACTAACAGAAGGTCAGTAACAACAGAGAACCCAGGAAATTGTGAAGCGTCTTGTCTGTGCAGTGTATGGATTGCCTGGAATCAAATCAGAAATGGTCATTGGTCTGTTTCATGAATCATCATGTGCAGGCATTGCTTATGTATTGCCAAGTAAGATGTGGCAGCCTGAATTTTACAGTTTGCATAGAAAGATACATGGAAGTTGTAGTTACCTACTTTAAATTTGAATACTCCTGGAAATAAAAAAAATAAAGTGATAAAAGCTATCTCCAAATATGGCTTGAACCTAATAACTTCAAAATGTGAGCATTACTTCACGTAGTAACCAAATATTCATTGGGGATTAACTAGAGTACTCCGAACAGGAGTTTTATAAGTTTAGAGTAGGGAAGGTACATGACCACTTCTTTGTTCAGATAGATTTTAGTGACACAGAACACTTTGTTTTAGGTCATTGCATTTTGTGTTGTAACCAGGAAGCTATGATTTGAATAGATGTATGATACTAACGTTACAGTGGGGCTTTGCCACCCAGGTCCTTCCCCAGCATACTGGCTTTGTTAGGGCCTATTCCCAGGTAACAGCTCTAGGTTTGCCCCATTGAGAACCAGGCCTGGTCACTCGTGTTTCCGTGATCCTGGTTGGAGCATGAGTACAAGAATGACCTGTCATTTTTAAACATGTAGTTCAACAAAATGATGGGACAAATCATCACATAACAGTGGCCTTGGATCACATTTGAACATCAGTGTACAGCAAAGAATATACCATTCCAAACATTACTTTAAGTTTGCGTGTTAAGATAAATAGTGGCTTACCTGTGAACTCCAGAACAGTGGGTGAGAGACTGTCAGGTGGAATGCGTGGGTATATTAAGCTTGAAAATTGTAAAAACAAGGTCAGGTAAGTTGATGCCATCATATGAGTGATTGTATTGACTTAAGCCAAGGAAACAAATAAAAGAGTAAATCATATCTCCTTTCAACTTGGCATAATAGTGAGAATTTGCGGATGACAAACCACAATTCCAATCAAAACCAGGGACATTAAAGTCTCCAAGTAACAAGATGCGATAATTGAAAGTATCTAAGGATTTTACCAAAAATCTAAAATAATTATTTAACTTGTCAACCTTTGTGTCGGGCTAGAAATAGTGATTACCAATAAGTAAATTATGCCCATCACACATTGCGATCTCCACCCATACAATTTCTTCACAAAATTCGAGATCGACTCGACGCTTCACTCCCATAACAGTCAGAGATAGCGATTAATGCGCCGCCGCCACGTAAAATGGAGCCATAGACTCTGTCGGCACGATGAACTATGTAAGTTTCAGGAAACAAATTATGGGTAGCAAATGAATCGTTTAACCAGGTTTCGGTTAGGCAAATAATTTTAAATCCAGAAGAGCACACATTATCTAAACTACAGATGATTTAGTCCTGAGCCACGCAAATTTTGATAAAAAATATCAAGATCACCGTCACAAGGCATGGCTCTACTGATACCCCAATGAGAGATGGTCAACTAAACAGGGAGAAGCGCCTCCTCCACACAACATCAGAGGGCGCTGCATCCAGAGGCAAAACCCGTGAACTAGCTACAGAAAGGACGGGGTCATCCGGGGAATAAATTTGGTTGGAGTTGAGCCTCCCAAAAAACGGAGCAATTAAGCCACACCCCGATATTATTAATTAAAGGAAAGTCTTCCTCATTTACAGAAACACAAAAAGAGGCATAAGACGTAAATTTGGTCTTAAGCCTGGTACAAACCAGTAAAGTTATATTAAGTTGTTCCAGAAGAGATTTTTCAACATCTTTTTCGGAGACGTCCGGAGAAAAACGAGAAACAAAAAGTGATTTAGTTCGGGGTCTTTTGGCAATGATGGGGAGGGTGAAACGCTTCTAACCCCAATCAAAGGGACCCTATTTCTACGCAGTGGCTGCGTAACACTGGTTGGGGCTTCTTTCTCGGACAATACCTTTTTCTTTTTGCCGACGACTGTCACAAATTCATAGTAGGAACAGCAACATCAGCATTCTTCCCGGCAGTAGACTTAACAGGAAAGGTGCTGATGTCAGAAACACTAGCAGACACGGAATGTTGAACAGGCAAACGGGCGGCAGCCACTTCACTGTAGGACTTTGCTGCTGGGGGCAATGACCTAACAGGAGTTCTATCTGATGCCACCTATAGGTCCATAATCTGTCTTCTCATATCCAAATTTTCGCTTCTAAGTACAGTGACCTCCTCAGACAGTTTACCCACCATGTCTACAAGAATCTGTAGCATATCAATGGTGGTCTGCCTGTTAAGACGGACCGTCTCAAGTTGAACACTGAGTGTATCGATACTATTAATATCTGGGCAAGGTAGTACAGGCTGCCTCTCAGGAGAAATGATCTTCTTCGTTGAGTCAGACAGCGACACGGACCGTTGTTTAACAGGTGTGTCGTTTGTCCTCGTAAATTTCCCTGTACTGGTACAATTTGAGCACTTATAAGATGATTTTCCCGAAGCCATGTAAAGAGCTATCTCAGCTTCACCAATTTTAAGACAGGAGCAGTGAAAACGAATTTCACAGTCCCCACATCTTAAGCTCTTCTGTTTCCCGTAAACGACTTCTGGCACAAAGAACACAAGTCCTCATTCTGCTGGCTTTATTAAACATAATCCTTATTGCGATGATCCGCTGAAAACTTGTTCCAGCGTCTTTCTTAAAAATTCTGATTAATTTTGTGAAATGGTGTGACACACATCTAATTCAAATCACGTACTCAATCAGAATGGCGTCCCTGTGACGCAATCCTGCAGATAGGATTGACATGACGTCACAAAAAGTCGCAAACCGTAAAGGAAGAAAATATAAACATTATTAAATTAAAATTATAAACAAAAAAATTGTTTGAATTGCTTGCATCAAGAGAATCGGATTAATAAAACTCTTTTTTTGGTTTTGCAGAATTTTAGCCGGAAGTCTGCCTCGTCTCCGTGTCCTGCTCTCGATTATGGATTGGCTAGATTTGTGACTCTACAGAAATCCTGTCTTAAGCAATTTTTAGCGTTCCCCACGAAGTTTTTGTTACGTTGTGATTGTGAACGACAACTTGAATATTGTTTATTATTAATTAAATGCTGTACTACATTACGTTTTCCCAAATCTTCGAGAATGATTAGCATCAGTGATGCGCATACACACACTTAATCTTTTAAAATCGAGTGGTGTCTGTAAGTACCATCTCCTTTAATAACCAGTAACGATGTATTTTAAGTATTTGTGTTTTGCATGATTCTCATTGTAGCGATTATCTCCTTAACATTAACTAGGTCATCGTTGTAATGGTAATGTGTTGTGTTGCGTACTGATTTGTTACATATTATTTAGATCTCTGTCTGTACAGGATTGAATGATTTGATGAATCGACCTTATTCAAAGAATGAATAATAATTCAGTCCTTACCTCAAAGACAAACAGAACACTTCACCATTACAAAGGTCAAAATTGTAATACCGTTTAAGGAAACAATGTGTTAATTACAAGTAACTATGTAATCTCAGATTCTTTGATTTATGTAAAAAGAGCCTTAAGAGTTGTAAAAAATGTATTGGTCAGTTGGCCTTTGAGGTTATCCCCAGAAACGTCTCGGAAGACTCACTTCTACTGTTTCTGTTTCTATTTTCCACTTTATTCAGTTCTCAACTGTAGAAGCGTGCAAGTAGCGGCATCATGTCATGAAACTTAAGCGCTGTATACTTTCTAGTGTGGCCTGATTAAAATTATCATTCTATCAAGATTTACTTGTATATACAAATTTGGAAAGCATTCTGTTTATTTGTAATGTTCGCAACATTGCACTGTGTATACGAGTATTCTCTTGTTGAGTAAGAAATTAAGTAATGAAAAATATTCATAATAATAATGGGATCCAAACAGTAGTAATGAAACTGGGTTTCTAGTACATACTGTGATCAGGCTGGAAAACACTTCAAACAGGATGGCTACTAGCGTCATAATTTTTTTTCTTCTGCACTGCCTTGTGTGAGCAACAGTAAGTGTAGGTTGAAGAGATAAGTTCTTTTACCTTTCTCTTTCATACCTGTTGCTGAAATAAAGAAAATGATACTTAATTTCCAAAGGATTTTCGAATTGGAATAATTCTATCATCACCAGATTCTTAGGTCCTCAGAAACTGAGTGCTTTTGACTGTAAGTAAGCCATGTTTTGTGATTTTGTATTGCAACCTTGTCAGGTGTCACCCGAGAGATTCCTTTTGTCTTCATCTGTTGTAAGATGATGTTCAAAATATGTGAATATCTTTGACCACCTAATTTGATCTGGAAAATTAAAAACATGAGTCTCATTTGTCAACTCCAGAGCAACATATCTTTGTGACAGCCCTGAAAGTCTTATAAACCAGAAGCTAGCAGTTATTTTGGTTTTCAGACCAGGAAACCTTACCATTCTTTGTTTGGTGTTAATATCATGACTGAAAGAATTCTGGCTTCTTTGCAAGCCGCATTGAGAGAAACCGCCTTGTCCATTCTCTGTGCATCAGAAGGCATGTCTACAGTGAAGTTCATCTGGTTCAGTGAGCATTCAATCTGAAATTAATTAAAACTGTCAGTAGGTTCCAGGATTAGAGAACTCACGTAAATCTTCACTCTTAAAAACTGTTCCTGTAAAATATGGAAAGTATATAGTTTTATTGTCCACATGACACAGCTTAGGCCACAAATCACTTTGAAATTGCACTAAACCATTAATCTGCTGTCCTGTAATATGGGAATTGAAGTCCCTAATTCCCATATGATGAATGTTAAATAGTCACATACTAAAAATGTTTAAAATATTTTATGTAATGTACTAATTTTCTGCTTGATTTTGACATTTTACAGAAATTGGATTAAAATATAAAATTTTAATTTTAAATTACTTATATTCTTTTATGTTTAGCAGTAATGACAGGCATGCATGAATGCCGTCATGTTACTAGAATATTGCTCATATGCATTATTCAGAGTACAACTCTTTCCCTCGATTTCCACAATTCTATAATTTAATTTTAATTTTACAGCAGAAAATGGGTAAAATCAAAATGGAAAATGATGTTGATGTTCAAAGTGAAAAAGATTCCATTTGTGTGGTATCAGATGAGGTTCATATACAATCAGGAACTTCAATAAAAAAAGATGAAACTGAGGTAAGCCTTCCTTTCAGATGAGCTTTTTTTTCCTGTCCATTTATACAAATGCCTGAGTGTTTCTTCTTACTGTATGAGTTAGTATAAGTGAAAAATATATTTCCAATTCCATATTCGTATTGTTGTATACCTATGTAGAATAATCTAATTATGGGAATCATAATAACCACATAGAGCACATATGTAATTAATTATAAGGTAGAATCATTAAGTTACTAAATAAAGTGTAGTAGTCATATTGTCGACCTTGTACAGAAAGCAAGACTTTCCATTTCCAGCTGTTGTAGACAGGGGTGACAGGAAGCCATTATGGTGTCTGCTCCAGATAAGTTTATTGAAAAGGGTTCCAATTATATTCACAGATAGAGAAGGCCTGCCGAGGTCAGGACACCCAAACATTGACGGGGCAAGGGGTCGCGGTCCTAGGGGTTTATCATGTCCTCTAATTGGATCCAGAACCACGCCTTGGGACAAAGTTACAGCTTGCATGTAAAAAGCCGTCACTGACGTCACAAGGGTGATATCGAGATTTGCTTATAACCAGTGAATTTCGAAGACACATTGGACATTTCACGTTACTCGTCAGGGGGAAACTCTGCTGGTCTACTCAATTATTTCTATCTATATATATTCAACATTGTGTTTCATACGAACTGTACTCATTGCAATTATCGAAATAAATCATCAACCTTCGAACGTCTTCTCGTCAGACTAGGCATTAACCTTAAGCTGTGTATTGGAACCTACTATCGCCGACCATCGTTCCTAGCCGCTCGGGAATATTGCACTCCTGCGGGACTGGCCAATCCCCCGGGATACAACAATATTACATTTCTGTTACTGTTAATGTCCACTGAACTCCAAACTTCTGTGGCTTTGTCGTGTTTACGTGTTAAGGCTGGATGCTCGTATGATGTTGGGTTGGCGCAGTTTCTCCTATGTAGATATGTTTACTGCATTTTGGTATCTTGCTTCTTGCTGTGTGTTCTGTTGATACAATCTTCTGTGATATTGGATGTCTGTGGAGTAATTAAGGTCTGCAATAATATGTGTAATAAATAACATTTCATATATTTGTGTATATATTTAAATATATTTAAGACTGCATTAACACTTACAGTAGGTCTTGTGGCTTTCATCTGTCGTCTGTTGAGGAGGAGTGTACTGCACTGTGTATCATGGTATAATGTCATGCTATATGATCTATGTACAAGGGGGATTTGAAGAGTAATGAGATTGGCAACACTGCTCATTGTTAGTGGCCTTGATCAAGATGGCACTTGTGCTGTTTTGTTTCCTCAAGTGTGTTTAGCTATTAATACAGATATAATCATTTTCCAAGGTGTGTGTGTGTGTAAAATCTCTGGCACGAAAATCCTGTTTTGCATTAGTGGAACAGAACGACATTTCATGTTTTAAGGCAGAGATGTGCAATAGAATTTTGTGTGAAGCTCAGAAAAAGCGGTGAAGAGACTTTAAAGGTGTTACAGAATGTGTATGGAACAGAAACAATGAGCCGAGCTACAATGTTTCAGGTGTTGAAACATTTTAAAAATGGAAACAAAAGGGTGGTTGATGGTGCTCGAAGAGGGAGATTAAGCACTATCATCTGGAAAAGTGATGCTGATATTATATTTTGACCCAAAAGGCACTATTCTTCCACAATGGCTACCTCAGAAGCAAACTTTGAATGGTGTTTACTATGGATATATACTTGAAACTTATTTGGGGAATGCACTTCAGAAAGGAGTGGTCAGAGTTCTTGAAGAAAAGGTGGTGTCTGCTTCAAGGCAATGCAGGACCACATATTGCACATGTGGCCAGGGCTGCTGGGTCGGTAAAAATGCTTTGTAACTTTCGCTCTGGCGCCTTAAGAATGCAAACTGTCTACAAATCACCGGATTTCTGCAATAACCATTGTACGTGTATTTAAGTATATGTTATAAGTCTAAAAATTAGCCTGATGATCCATGTGGTGGTGATGAAATCTCTTGTGGTACCATTTACAATTTTAGTAGGTTTTCCATCGTTAATACATATTGAGCTTTAATGAAGGGGCCAGAGTCGGAGGCTTCAATACTGACTCCACAGCCCTGTATGTTGCTACGGAGGCACTACAAGACATCGATGGACCACCTGTAGAACACGCACCCTACAGTTCAGACCTTGCTCCATTTGATTTTTGAGCATTTCCAGCGCTTGAACATGCCACTGAAGTTAAACGAGCTACCGCTGCTGCCCTACACAAGATGTCGAAATGGGCTACTGCACGTGTTTGAGAAGTTGGTGAGAAGCTGCAAAAGATGTATAGCATGTGAAGGCTGTAAACTTTGGCAGAGAAAGTGCCCAAGCCTCAGGAATCTTCAGATTGTGGGTAATGCGAGTAGTCGCATTACTTTTCAAACTCCCCTCGTTAGGGGGGAAGATGTGTGCTGTTGGTTTGGTTTTGGGCGCAGTATATGTGGTGTTTCTCTAATAGTTTAAACATCTTTCTTTACTGTCTGTTTTTATTATTTCCAAGAATCTTCTGTGGGGCCATAGGATTCTCCTGTATTTGGGATATGATGTGCATTACCTGATGATCTCTATTGTTCGATATTGAACATACATGTTCTTTAAACCTCATTTGAAGTGTGTGATCTCTTTGTGCTATATAATTAGTGTGCAGTCTCTACAGTTTAGTATATTTGCACCTCCATTATCAATTTTTTTTGTGATTTAGGTTTTTGGTGGTTTTTAAAACATATCAGTGGTTTGCAAAGCTATTTTTATCAGCATTTTTTTTAATTTTGTTATATGCCATGTTTGTTTGCATGTTTATACAACCATTTATCTTTATGTCCTTTGTTTGTTTATTTGTGCTATTATGTTGTTTTTATGTTGATGTTATGTGTTTACTGTTAAATTTCTTCCAAATTATATTTGTATTATTTTTTTGGTTATTTGCCAAGTGGAATTTAATTTCTTACTTTCTTTCTTAATTTTATGATGGATATGTTTGTTATTTGATTGAATAGGTAATTGTCGCTGTTTTGTGCTCTGTAGAATGACGACATGTTTGATGTACAGTCATACTTATTAGAGATGGCTTTCAGTATGTGTTAGTTAATTGATCTTGTAATGCGAATGTGTGGTTTTTCTTTTGAGGCAGGTATTGACTGAATTATTATGTTTTTTTGACGACTTCAGCTGTAAAGGGTTAAGGGAAGAACATTCGTTGATGCTTTTTGACAGTTGGGGTACAGAGCACATTATTTGGAACAATGAAGGAAATAGTGAGGACTGGAGAAGACGCTTAATGTGGAGCTTCTTAATCATTTGTCTACATCAAATATTAAATATCGTGGTTATCAAATCAAGGAGGATGTGTGGGGAATGTAAACATTTGAAATGAATACAAGAATTCAGTTCAAAAACCTGAATAGATAAGACCCCTTGGTGGTTGAAGACATAGATTGGAGGATAATATTAAAATAGTTCTTAAAGAAGTAGGATATAATCACAAGGACTGGATCCTTGTGGCTAAGGATAGCAACCAGTGGCAGGCTCTTTGAACTCACTCTGTAAACCTTTGAGTTCCGTATATGCGGATAATTTCTTGACTGCCTGAGAACTAGTCTATTTAGCAAACTTAGTTCAGTAAAGAAATGAAACATTCGATTTTACGTTTAATTTGTTCAGTTATTCTTGAGGCTGTTCGTACAGCACATGCATTACCACAGTTGTAATCTAATTCTTTCAGTCCAGATATATATAGACGCTCTTTTATGATGCTCGATATAATTATCAGCTCCTCCAAGTTACCTATCACCCAAGAAAGATTATTGATCCTTGCGCTTGCCCTTTATTTTGCAAGCATGTCTTATTGTGTTATGATTACATTTTACATGAAAATTGTAAGTGGACAAAACGTGGTCATGATCAGCATCAGGTATGCAGGTTCCGCATAACTTCATATTACTGAAAGTTGTACCTGGTTCATAGAATGACACATGTGTAACGTCTTCTTTCGCAGATCATGAATATAAAAATTGAGGATTTTGCTGATACGCAAGAAGAGGAGGATCGTATAGCAAAACTTCCATTAATACAGTCTGAACATACGATGAGTTGTACATTATAATTAACTTTTAAGAAATCTGTAGGATTACCTATTGTGTTTCTCTTGTCCATCTCCACATGAAGCAATTCCACTCTGGTGAATGGATTTTGAAGTGTCCTTTGGAAAATGGTGCCAGAGGACTGAATTTTGTTGCTCAGTGTTTATGAAATACCATTTTAAATTTCTGTTGGATCAGTTTTAAAACATGTGAAATTAAACATTGACCAAACTGAGAAATATTTTAGTCAAATGTGGCCCATAAATCTTGTATAATTTGTGGGCTTCGTATTCAAAATACTGCCTCCTATTGAATCTCTTTTACAATTCACAGGAACTATGAATGTTTTAAGATTATCATTTCTTTCTTTTGTGTCTTGATACAATTTATACTGATATATTAGAACAGTGTTGTCATTTCTGACAAGCATCGTTAACTCTTTCCATGTGGGAAGCTGACGTTGAGTATGTAATATTAAACTTTGATCAGGAGATAAATTTGCAGCCATGGAGACTTTTAATGAAGAAGCAATTTGTATCATAACATTTTGTGCTTTGTTTTTGACTTTATTTCTGTAGACCCAAATATTCTCCTTTGCTCTGTCGTTTTGGCACAGCTTTAATTGAATCAAATATTTAAGAGGTTAACTTGACTTCATATATAAAGTTGGCTTGGACGGAGGAGCGTTAATGTGATACTCTGCTCAGTATTTCTGTCCAGAACATACAAAATGTAATTTCATTATTGTGTGCACTTTATTCATAGTGTGTACATGTAACTATCGAATAAACCCCGTAACAAAATTTTTGTGACCATTTAATATGTGCTTTACTGTCTCATTACTTAAACCAAGCGTTAATGAGCTGAGCCATTGTCACTGTTTTGGTTTAAACATGCCAAGTAAACTGATGTGGATGTCTTTGATTTCATATTACATGGAGACAATACTATTGAAGTGATATTTGTATTAGAAAAATCCTTTTCATAGTAATGGTTTTGATAGTTATAAGAAAGAAAATCTTTATGAAACAGCTACTATGATAGCATGTTGGTGTTTTTTTGGACTTTGTCCATAGTTTGGTATTCTAAAATAGATCCGCTATATTTTGAGATCTGGATCTGCTCTTGTCTTAAGGTGAAAATACCTATTCTGATTTGTCCCATAGAAGAGTCTTATTAATTCTTTGGGATTAGTCCCTTGTATGGGACCAGAGCAAATCTAGTTCCCAGATCGTAGTGATCTTGTTTTAAAATATCAAGTGACAGATCATGTAAAGAAATACAACAATAGTAAATAAAATGCACCATCGTCGGGCTCCATTAAAGATGTTCCGCAGCTGCTATTAGTTTGATTCAGTACAAGTGTATTGATAATTATTCCTTTTCATGCAGTGAGAGCGCAAAGTCAAGACTCATAATAAATATGATTATTTTACAGGACTCCATCAATTTACAGCAAGTTGTACCTGATTCTTATAGTGAAACGAGTTTTGAGGCTTCTTATGATGACAATCAAGTCATCGATATCAAAGTTGAGGATGATGGATGTGTGAAAGTGGAGGAGGATCCTGTCATGATAACATTTCCAGTAATAAAGGCAGAGCATGAGGTGAATTGTGAGAGCATTTTTAGACACGTTGCATCTCAATTTGTCTGTCCACATGAAGCAATTCCGCACTGCTGAATAGATCTTGAAGGGTCCGTTGCAAACTAGTTGAAGGGAATTGTATTTGTTGCCTGCTGTTTGTGGAATATCCCTTCTGTTTTGTGTTAGTTTTATTTTAAGACATGTGATACTAAATATTGAGAAATACAAGAAATGTTTTAGACAGATGTAGCCACACAAGCCTTTGATAGTTTTCTACATTATTTTCCATTGAATTGTATGCACATTTTTGTGCATCTGAATGTTTGAAGGTTTTCTCGTGGTGTCTTTTATTTCCCTTTCTTTCTTTCTTTCTTTCTTTAACTTTGTTGCAGCGTGTATCACTACTGTGGCATAGAACTGCCATTTCCATTAAGCATCTTTAACAGGATAATTGATGACCTTCTAAAATTGTAATATTAATTGATTTGTTATATGACTATGTTGGACATTGTTAATTTTCTGAAGTATTATATTGCCTTGACATTGAGACTGCATCAATGTAAGACACTTGATTTAATGGTAGGTATTTATGGGGGAATGCTACATCAATTGTTAGACACTATTTTATTTAGTGTTCTGTCTGACGACAGGTCCATATGAACAGGAACCTTCCATCCTTTTCTCAGACTGGGACCTGTTCATATACGTTCTTGGCAGATGATCCAGAAGTGGTTTGCCATTGCCTTCTTCTGTGTGTGAATGGAGTAATTGTTGGGATGCCACGGAGAAACCGGGGAAGGCCCCGGAGGAAAACTCCGTGTTGCCTAGACCACGGCCTTGCCCAACACAAGTTATAAATTCGGGCACTGCCGGGAATCGAACCCGAGACCCCAAATGTAAAATGCATTGTCAGTATTCCTGTCTTTGGGTAATTCATTGTGATTTACTGACAATTTTAGATTAGCGTCAGTTTGAATCAAATGAGGTCTTCTCCAGTAAACGACACACTTAGGTTTAAGTGCACGTTACTCATTTCTTAAAGGAAAAGATGAGCTGAATCTCTGGATTACTGTCTGAAACTTCTTCCTTCACATGATTCATAATTAGGGTTATTACTGAATGATGAACAGATCCTCCTGAATCTTCCGATATAAGCAATTTTTAATTAAACTTGTTACCGTGTCGCTGGCAGGTGATTTTTATATATATATTTGTTTTGTATGCATGTGAAACATGGTCTCTCACTCTGAAGGAGGAGCATAGATTGCAGGTGTTTGAGAATATGGTGTTGAGGAGGATATTTAGGCCTAGGAGAGAACACGATGGGGCATGGAGAAAATTGCATAAAAATGAGCTTAAAAATTTGTACTCCTCCCCCAGTATTATCCGAGTGATTAAGTCAAGGGGCGTGAGATAGGTGGGGCATGTGGCACACATGGATGGGGCAGGGTATGTTCACCGGGTATTGGTCGGGAATCCTGAGGGCTTTAGACCACTATGGAGACCTAGACGTAGATGGGAGTATAACCTCAGGTGGGAACTATGGGAGATAGGAGTTGAGGGAGACTGGATTTTTTTGTCCCAGGACAGGGACTGGTGGAGGGCTTTGGTTAATTCCCTGATGAACCTTCGGGTTCCGTAAGCCATCTAGTTAGTTATATATAATTAGCCCTACAAATTCTGTTGTTTTCTTTGTATAATAACATCTGAAAAAATATTATTTTGCTTGTGGACATCAAATAATATTCATTACAATTAAATGTTTCTGTGATGAAATGCAAAAAAAGGCTAAGATTTATTGTCTTTATAAAGGATATGAATTTTTGTCAAGTACATGATACATCACTCATTTATTATGATATTGGTGAGCATAACACTGTCATTCATACAATCACACTGTTATATTGTAAACTAGAATAATATAACATCATCAGGGTGTTGAGTCATTGCCCCGATGATAGAGGCAGCAAGCACCTCAAACATCAGGAAAGTTCTGTCAGATTACGTGGAAGACGACCATCTTCTTACTAGGTGCTTTGAGAAACTCAAATCTCAAGTAATGTGTCATATCCTCCAATCATCTGAACATCTTTAATTAATTTTCCTGCTTTTTTATCTAATATATAATCAATTACTGACTTTGTACCTTTAACAGACCATGACACTGTAGTTTCATCCATCTACGAGGTGCGATCAGAAAGTTTCAAGACTGTGTCAATATAGGGCGAGCCGGATGTAGTACGAGCTTCTGCCGCTAAGGGGTTGGGCCGACATTCATAGTGAATCAGTGTACCAGCCGGCATCATCGAATTACCATTTGTTTCTTAGTTACGGGCGTTTTGGTAGTGCATTACACCGACCCTCCTGCGATTGCGGATTTTCAGGAACAAAGAGTGTGCATCAAATTTTGCCAAAGACTCGCCAAAACGGCTACGGAAACCTATGAAATGCTAAAGCAAGCATTTGGGGAGTCCGCAATGGGTCGTGCACAAACTTTTGTGTGGCATTCACGTTTTAAAAATGGGCGAACCTCTGTCGATGATGACGAGCGTTCTGGACGACCATCTTCGAGCACAACGCCCGAAAATGTTACGAAGATTCGGCAGGCCATTCACGAAGATCGACGTCGTACCATCAACGACCTGTGCGACATTGTTGGGATAGGCTATGGGACCTGTCAGCTGATTCTAAAGGAAGAACTCCACATGCGACGCATCCTGTCTGAGGACCAGAAGCAGAATCGACTTCTCGTTTGTCAGGAGCTCAAAGATCTTGCAAGAACCGACCCCAACTTCCTTTCTAGGTTTCCTCTTCCCAAAGATGAAAATTCAGATAAAGGGAAGGAGATTTGAGACGATAGAAGAGATTCAGCCAGAATCGCAGATGGTGCTTGACAGGCTGACAAAGAAAGATTTCCAGGCTAGGCAGTGGCGCTGGGATTGTTGTGTTCACTCCCAGGGGAACTACTTCGAGGGTGATGGATGAATTTAATACCTGAGATAAGTGTACGGGTTTTTATAGGCGCAGTCTTGAAACTTTCCGATCGCACCTCGTATACAGGGCTATTCAAAAAGATTGTCGGGGTTTTAAAAAATCACTACACGTAGTACAATTGAGGTAGGAATACCAATCTTGTTTTATTGTGTAGCAAAACTCTGAAAGTTTTTTACATGCATTATAAATGCTCAATGCATAATGCTTCCCTCCTAACTGAATCATAGGATTTCATGAAGGCTATAAATAGGTGATATGTCTTCCATTGCACTCCTGATTTTTCTCCAGTACCGGAAAGATGCAGAATGTCTGATCAGTATTGACTGATTACATAAAATTCTTGAGTGATGTTCCCAAATAATTCCTTTGGTGTATTTAGAATGAAATAGTTACCCCTACATCATGAGGTCTTCTCTTTAATCCACAGCCAGAAGACATTCTGTGATGTAGTTACTAGGGACCCGCATAATATAGACTTTTCTCAGATTTATTTTTAAGCACATTTGAAACTGAAGGCTACAGAAATGTACCTCTTAGCTTTGCTATACCTATTCCTCTGTCCATATGTAAGAACTTGAGACCAAACAGCTAATTGTATTTTCAAGATGTTTTATGTTAGGGAATTTTTCTATTTGAATAAACATTTCAGTTTTTTTTCAGTGTCATATTGGCAAAATTTGGTACTTTACATTGTCGCCTACATGTGCTTTTGCTTGTGAAAGTGACTTTGTTGTAGTGGTGGAGAATCACCAGCTAGCTACGCAACGACACTGAGCAAATCTTAAGTTGTCATTCTTCATATTGACATCATCAGCCGTCCAAACAGAGGCCAGGCACCCTACTCAAGCTAAGGTCTCTTGCCCCAAACACCTCTAATGGCACTGGCAGCATTCTCAGAGGCCAAATTGCTGTGAATGTGTCAGAATATTTGCATTTGTTTTTCTTTGCCAAGCCGACTTGTTCAGTGTTTATGAGATTCTGTTCTGAGGATAAAGAGATGCAAGGATTACAAGAGGTTAATAAGTAGATGATGCAAGTAGTAATAGAAAATCATTGTTGATTTAGTTGGATGTGAGTGGACTTGAGGTTTATTTATTTTAGATTCTCCTTTCACTCTTATCTGACCATAGATTGAACCCAGTTAATGGTTAACTATATTGTTTGAAAGATTTTTATCAGAAGATTCATTATAATGCATAAAATTATATGTTACCATTATAACTACATCAGTGTATCTCTGCTTTTTGATTCTGTAGATACCAACAAATAGATTGGATAATTTCTCTTTTTTCTCTCCCCATCAGGCTAAGCAATTTGATTCGGGTTTTCTAACAGCGAATCTGGTTGGGTGAAGCAAACTTGAACTTGGACATTATGTTATGGAATGTAAATATGTGGTTTGAATATATAACTCTTTTGCATTGCTGCATGCTCTCAGTCAAGAGTTTGTTTGCTAAGTATAAAATAACGGTCTTGGCAAGTGAATTAACCTATTTGTCACAGGTAGCCAGGAACTAAATGAAGTAGGAAATATAATTCTATCCCACTGAGAAAGTAAATCTGTTCTGGAAAGAACATAACTTTCCTAATGGAATATTTATTGAGCATTGTTTTCAGTCTCATTCTTCTTCCTAATAATGTTTGTCCTAATATTTTTTTCAATTTGTTTGCTAGAGTCCTCCGAATGAACAGAACTTGTTACATGATGGTGAGCGACCGTCTTCCTGTGATGTATGTAACAAATCATTCATTGATCAGAGTAATCTGAAGAGACATCAGCATACGCACAGTGGAGAAAGGCCATTTTCCTGTGATGTATGTAACAAATCATTCAATCAACAGAGTAATCTGAAGACACATCAGCATACACACAGTGGAGAAAGGCCATTTTCCTGTGGTGTATGTAACAAATCATTCACTCAGCAGAGTAGTCTGAAGACACATCAGCGTACACACAGTGGAGAAATGCCATTTTCCTGTGATGTATGTAACAAATCATTCACTCAGCAGAGTGGTCTGAAGAGACATCAGTGTACACACAGTGGAGAAATGCCATTTTCCTGTGATGAATGTAACAAATCATTCAATCGAAAGAGTAATCTGAAGACACATCAGCGTATGCACAGTGGAGAAAGGCCATTTTCCTGTGATGTATGTAACAAATCATTCACTCAGCAGAGTGGTCTGAAGAGACATCAGTGTACACACAGTGGAGAAATGCCATTTTCCTGTGATGAATGTAACAAATCATTCAATTGAAAGAGTAATCTGAAGACACATCAGCGTACGCACAGTGGAGAAAGGCCATATTCCTGTGATATCTGTAAAAAATCATTCATTCGTAAGGATTCTTTGAAGAAACATCTACTTATACATGGTAGATAGCAGCCACATTTATGTGATGTATATAATAAATGATTCCTTTACCAGCGTAATCTCATTATTGACTACTCTGTATTTCAGTGACATTAAATCTATTCGTTAATAGGATAATCCAATGCATGTGCAGGGTGTGCATGTTCTTGTGATACATTATTATTATTTATTATTAACTGCAAATGGGTTTTTACCTGGTGGCAGTGGTCCTACAATAAGACACAACAGAACAACACACAGCACACAAAATAAAACAACTCATAAAATTACAAAACCATAAGGCACCATTATTTAAACACAACAGATATCCTAAAGTAGATAACTTAAAAATTAATACCAACTAGACATAGGACAGTAACAGTAATGAATTACATACGTCATGAACTGATGGCACTCACATTTCATCAGGACCTTCACTACACTTATGAAGCCTTCCCATCCTCACCCCGATTTACCTCCCTTCACTGCACCCACCCTTGTATTCCCTTCACTCCATCTCATTTATCACTTCTGTAACCTTCTTCCTAAAAGTACTTGGTTTACAGGAGAGAGTCCCTAAATCATTCGCATGCAGCTGGTTCCAGAGTTGGGTGGTCCTATTTACAAAGGAATATTTTCCGATATCTGTCCTTTGCTTTCTGCTCCTAATTTTCCAAATATGATAAACCCTGCTCAGATAGTATGACCTTTGCAATCTTTCACCTACAGCCTTCCATGCCCGTTCTCCCGTGTACGCTTTGAAGAGAGCACATAGACGTGCTATCTTTCTACGCTGTGCCAGGGTTTCCCAGTTCGAATCGCTCCTATGATATATAAATTTACATGCTTTCTTTTGGACCCGTTCTAACTCATTTTTCTGTCCCTCCCTATAAGGATCCCAGCACGTCGCCCCATATTCCAGAATCGGACGCTCTAGTTATGTGTAGGCTAGAATTTTAGTGTTACTATTTCCCTTTTTGAGAACACGCATTGTAAAATGAAGTGCCTTCCAGGCTTTCGTCACCGTATAATTTACTTGATCAGCCCAGCTTAAATCGCTGCTTAAGATAATTCCCAAGTATTTAAAACTGCTCACTTCCGGAATTAGTTGGTCCCATAACGAATAGTTTAGTGGTTCCTTCAGCTGACTTCTCGTGAAATAACTGCCTTACTTTTACTTGGGTTAATTTTCACGGCATTTTCAACCGCCCACTCCCCCAGACTGTTCAGATCCATCTGCATCTTTCCTGTATCTTTACCCATCAAACTACCTACAAATCTGTGGACTATAACTGTCACAGAAGTGTGGAACACCAATACCAAGCTTGTCTTGTTTCGTTGATCTAAGTCCTATGCTTCTTGGTTCCTATTTTTTATTTATTGGGTGTGTGATTTATCAAGTCTTTCACAGCCTTACAAGCGCCTTTTGACTTGACCAACTGAACCATTCCCTTGTACGACATTTAGAAGCACAAGCAACTTGCTTTGGTCTCTGGAGTATCAGCGTGCACATTCTATCCCTAAATATCGTTTCAAGATTAAACTTTCTAATTCTAGGCAAAACTTCACTGATTATACGGTCAAAAGAATCTGGGAGTCTAAAATGTCAAATTTCGGAAACTGTGATTAAAGTAGATCATAATGCTGATTCGCATTATTGATAGAGCTACCAAAACCGGTTGAACTTCTTTATTTCCCCGAGAGATGGCACAACGAGTAAGAACCCTCCTCTGTTCATAGTACCAAGAGTACTCCATAGAGTGCACCCGCTAACGCACAATAATATTGATTTTAGTTGGTTAGGTTTCGCCTGCGTGAAAGAACGCTCTATGGAACACATAGTTCAAGACCACGAATGAAATGAGGCAGTGAAACCAAAGTGGGAGGGGGGAGTGATCATTTACGGCTGGTAAAATTTATTTTACCCATTACTTTTACGAGCTGCATACGAACCTGTCCCTCTGATCCAGTAACCAAATCAGCCAACATTTCTTCATTAAATCTGGCGTGAACAGAGTGCACTGCAAGCCTTTTTAAGGAGCAATTAGATTTGTGTCAGCCCAGCGGAATTCGGCATACTAATTCACATAGAATTCACAATATTCTTTATTAAAATTCCCCCTCAAAAAAATAGAGATTCTGGAACGAACTTTGGATTAATATAAGACAAAATGTCAAGTACAAATTGTAGGCATATATGAAAAATATAATTCTCACGTATCATATATTAGCCAACATACAAAAATGATAATATCGCATGCGTCGCGTTAAAAAGCAGATGAGCATAAGAACAAGTCATTTGTCTTTTACCTTTGATTGCGCTTAGTTCGTTGCAAATATACCGTCCCAGTCAAAAGACACGGACAACATTTCGGAACAATTTATTAATCCAACAGTCGGCAATTGTTAGACCCAAGCCCAACACACAAGTCCGGGAATCACCCATTGTCGGCTGTACGTGAATACTTATTCGAAACACTCCGTATCTGGCGGCCATAGTCTATCATGATCCTGGTTTTATGTGGACTATGGGGCGAAGTTCCCTCCCTCTCTGTGACCAGTCTTGTTTCTGGGGCCCACCTAGCCTGGTATCCCTTGACAACCGAGGGTCAAGCAGGCCGAAGCGTTAAGATAACGCTTGGGCACAGGAACAATTATCGCATCAACGAATTATCTGAGGCAGAATCAGAATCGAGAGAAAATTTTCTCTTAAAGATGTGCTCACTTAAAGTACCACCTGGATCATCATTACCTGGCTGTTAATGTTGGCCTTGGACCAGCATCTGAACCACTATCTCTGAGCGACCCAATTTACAGAAATCCCTGAACCCTTATCGGGATAGGGCACCAACATCATCTGGCACTGCACTCTACTCAGTCTGCACAAGGCACTGTTGCTGGAAGAGAATTTAATTCAAGTCTGCTTCCGTATTAGTCATACATCCACTAATGAGAACTTTAAATAACCTATTACCTTATGATCCAGAAATATGAATGTCAGTCCACTTTGAAGATCTGAAAACTTCCATATTTATTTACTGGTGGCAGGTTCTTGTGACCATGGTAATAAACCTTCACGTTCCACAGAACGTGGAGAATTTCTCAACTAAACAAGTGCAATATTGACATATCAAGGACTCTGCTCCATGCATTCAGTCTACTAGTTAATAAACAAAATATATTTTTAAATAAATATCACCAAAGATTTACCTGAGAGGAAAATATATTGTGTAAGAGTTGTAGAAATTCATAAAATAAGTTATATGTTGTGTCTTGCAACAACTACACTCATTTAACTACCACTATTGTTGCCATGCCATGTACATGACTCTGTAATGCAGGCCACATACCTAGACAGCAGACAGACATCATACAGAAATGAATGCCACTCAACCCATCTACTTGAATGATTTTCTTTCAGAAGTAATGGGTGGGGGACATCACTCCACACACAGTAGACAAGTATCAAGTAAACAGCTTCAGAACAATAACTGAACAGCTAATGATTGTTAAAACTGGATTTTCCTACCTGCACAGTAAGCTCAGATTTCACTGTTTCTTAGAAGGCCATTTCATAAACATGTTTTTAGTTCAAGAATGGTAAAATCAATTTGGAGCAGATTATTTCCACTGCTATACATTAAACACAGTAGGCAGAAAATTTACATCTTTCTGGTGTCTTCAGCCAGTTATTTACTTCCCTGTGTTACTGTTAGTCCTCGTTGATTGGTGAGTGATTTTTCTATATAAATTGTAATTGTTTATTATAAAAATATCACTGAAGACGAGAAAAGATTTGAGTGTAACAAAGAAGTTACATCTTATAGCAAAATTTACGAATTCTATTTCAAAGAGCAGCAGCTGCTAAATTGGGAGTGCCTCAGTCAACTTTGTCAACATTTTTAAAATATCATGATACATTAAATTCTAATAGAACTATTGAAAACAGAAGAAAGCATTAAGGAAAATGTCATGCTGTAGATAATGCAGAATTATATTAGAATAAAGCCAATGATTTTGGTGAAAAATTAGAAGTAGTATTTAAAGCAACCAATGGATGGCTGACAAGATAGATGGTATTGTTTAAACAAAATCATGGAGAAAAACAAGATTCTGATGGCTCAAAATGTGACAACTGGCTAAAAACTGATTGGAAAACTGTATTAAACAGAAGATATCTTTAATACAATGTAAAACTTTGGCTTTCTGAAAATTTAGTTAATGCCAAATATTGAAAGCGGCCCTCACCTGAAAGAAAAAGTCATAAGCTGAAATCTAGCTGTGAATACCTACAGAAAAGAATCTTTAATGCAGATGAAACATGACTATTCTACAGAGCTACTGCAGATCATTGCATGATGTTTACAAATGACTCAACTTCTGCAGGGAAGAAAGTTAAGAACAGAATTACAGTCCTATTAACTTGCAATATGACATGAACAACAGAGATGAAGCCATTAGTAATAGGAAAGAGTAAATCTCCTAGAAATTTCAAAGGTGTATCTTTCTGTTAAATATGTGCATAATGCCAATGCTTGGGTGACAGCTTCTGTATTTGAAGATTATCTTTGCTCCTGGGATAGACAATTAAACAAGAAAAAGAAATCACTAATATGGACAAGTGTCTGGCACATCCAAAGCTTAACATGGAGAACATCGAATTAACCTTTCTATCTCCCAAAACTAAGTTGTACTTCAAACTGTCAATCAGGAAATTATAAAAACTTTTAAGACCTTATATAGATTAAACAAGAGACAAAGAATTATTCAATCTATAGACAATACAATGGGAAATTAATGTGTTGCACATGAAGATAAATGCTTGGGTTAACGTTACTGCTACTTGTATCTACAACTGCTTTAAAAATTAAGTTCAATGTGTTGTGACAGTGTTCAAAAGACTACAACATTGATCATGTGGACAAGCCTGATGACAGGAGTTTAATGACTGGGAGGACATGGATCATGATCTTTGAGTTAGTACAAAGCACACATAAACCAGTGACTACTTTAAATTATAAATATACTGTTACATTATGTAATAAATTGTACATTTATTTTCAATGCATACATTACTGTACAAGATATGTAATAGTCCAATGACTTTCATTTATTAGAATCAATGTTTACTAGAATGAAAATATAATTTACAAGTGCTATCACTATACCTGATGCCAACTGTATCCATAGTTCATGCATCATTACACCACTGATGATATTAGTAATGAAAACTTACATCATTTTAAGTGGATAATATAACAGTGTGAATTTACAATACTGTGTACCAAATAAATTTATAAACATTATATTAAAAATTCTATGACCAGTTCAGGCAAAGGCTACACTCCCTGATCATGTTATTCGGATGTAGCTCAATCTCGATGGCCTTGAGGTATACAGACTACACAGCGCTACAACCCAGAAGACATGAAAGTAATTAAGAATACACTATCCTGTGTGCTGCTATTTCATATTTATACACAGAAATGTCCACTGTTCATTCAAAACATTTCCTATCAGCATTCACTAACCCTTTTAAGCTGGAGTGTGTCTAACAATTACTTAGAAATCCAGTTTGTACCTCAAAGAAAACAACACTTCACCATTACAAAGACCAGTCTGGTCAATCATGTATAAGTAAATAATTGCTGTTTACTCTGAGAATCATACAAAATCTATAAATACACTCTCTGAGAGGGGGGGGGGGGAGGAGGAGAGAGATCACTTCTCTTCAAAGGTAACCACAGTATAATTTACCTTGTCATCAGAAACTCTATGACTTGGTTTTGTGTCAGGATGTTATATGTGCCTTGAAGGAAAGAGGGACTATATACAGGAGAAACGCTTAGAAGAAATGTATAATTTTAAATAAGAGTTAGAATATTCTGATTGTTTAATGAACAGAAGGTTCAGAGTGAATTTCAATTTTATTCATGTTTATTTAATGACTGTCAATATCTTAAATTATATGGTATGATAAAGTTAAGTGAATGATGAACTGAAAGAAGCAGTCATGGAAAAATTTGAGGGACTATTTTAGAATATTCCTGGAGGGACTGAGAAAAACCACATGAAAAGCTGCCATGATTTGAACTCAGAACCTCCAAAACACAAAGCACAAGTGTGACCACTCAACATCAAAGAGTGAAAACATCTGAAATGTTTCCTATAATACATTACCTTCACACCATCCAAATGCACGTACAACACACGATTGGAAGAAGTATGTTAATGGAGAGTGTGGATTTTGTGATCATGTTGTAGAGACAAGTAGTGGGCATATGGAGGTGATATGGGTGCCTGTTCTGGTTCCCTGTATTCATATGTCTTTGAATCTTCAAGCTGAAAATAAAATTAAGAAATGTTTAACAATTCACAGTTTCACAACAGGACACAAAGAAGTAGTCACATGCCAGAAATTCCTACTATCATTCTACCTATTTCACATGTCAGAACCAAGCCATTTTTTCTTAATAGTAAAACTTCATCCACATTTAAACAACTTCAAAGAGCAGTAAGTAAAGCGTCCCACTACATGCCTATGCAGGCACTTGGGGGGGGGGGGGGGGGGGGAGAGGTATAGCTCCTACTCTTTCTTGACCTTGGCACCAGATGGGGTGAGTGGTCAGCATCACGCCCCAGCCGTGCTTTACCCCCAGGAAAGGACCCCGATACCCATTGGACAGGAGGCTGGGTGGGCCCCAGAGTTGGTCTGGATGCAGAGGCTAGAGGAAAAATCCACTGCCCCCATCGGGGATTGAACCCCGATAGCCCAGCCCGTAGCTAGTCACTATACTGACTGAGCTATCCCGGCTCCCAAAGAGCAGTACAAAATACAAAATTGAGAACACTTAATTCCTTAAATACAAAAATTATACTTTGCCATATTACAAAGAAGCAGGACATGTAACTAATAGGGCCAGCTCCATTAAGTAAGGCACAAAATAAGTTGAAGCTTGATTAACAGAAACAAAAAATATATATTCTGAATATGTAATAAATATAATAACAGAAAGTATAGTAATATATGGTGATGAACAAATATATACAATAATATGTGGTAACAGCCAGGGAGTACAAAACAAGCTTTTACCACAAACCCCCCCCCCCCCCACCAAAAAAACCCAAAAAACAACAACAACTGACAGTGTCAACTCTCCCAAGAAACAAACACTGGAAAATAAGGCAAGATAATAAATTACCTGGCATTAAGGAAAGTATTCCTGCATGTACAAGAGTTAAAAAGAAGTTAATGTTGTAAGTTTAGGCTAGCATAACTTTCTAAGGCTATTTGTGGCAATCTACTACTTAAGATGAACATTTGTGCCACAAAATGAGATCAGATTCACCAGCCTCCCAAGGTACACATAGCCGGACAGTTCAATAAAACACAAATGACCACAGGCCAAGCTGCGTACAGGCGTGACTGAAGGATTGGTGTCAAAACTAAGAACATTACAAAATTAATTTTTCTATGTAAAAAATATGCCAGGCTGTAAAGCGGCAAATCTGGTAAAGAAATAAGTGCTAACAGGGGACACTAAAACCAATGAAAAAGATTTTGGCACCCTGTCAGATAAAACGTAAAAATGTGTTACTTCAGGTTCTCATTGTGGCAAGTATGGAGATGACCTGTCTTCTGGCATGCTCTACTGCATAGTCTGGTAGAAACTGATTGACATTTAAGATGTGCCTAATGCCTGCATCACCACAGTTCTGATCATCTCTCAGTTTCTACCAGACTTTCATTTGGAGCAGTTGAAGAGGGTGGGGTAAAATACAGCACCATGTGAGGCACGATGTTATTGAGTCACCAATTTTACAGTATAACCATAGACGAGAATATTCCTCCACAAGGAGGATGCTAGTGTGAGGTGGGACTGGAAGGACTGAAGAGTTATTTTCTGAGTACAGTGTGGCAGATGAGATCAAACTCCTGAGGAACAGACATGCAACAAGGTCTGATGAATTCATGTTCCTCAATAATCATTGACTCAGAGAAATCCACCCAGTTAACATGTTTGATGACTCACTTCAGATGCCAGGGTGCATTAGGACATGAAATGGAAGCATGAATATTTACAGCATAGTGGCTACTATCATGTTTTTCAGGAAAAATGGACCATATGAGGTGGATTACAGAATGTAAAGTCTAGAGTAGAAATAGTCCCTAATCCAAGACTATGGTGGCTTGCGTTCAGCATAATTAGATTTAACCCAGTTCAGATATCTAAAACCATCTTGTTTCCATCTCCAAGGACTGACCCAAATAGCACATTTTTGGAATTAAAATCCCCAAGTACAATAAACGTGGAGGTAACTGTGATAAGGAATAAGTCATGTCAACTTGGACTATTGGTACTCTGTGGGATACAGATGTAAGAAAGTGTAAATGTTACAATGGGTAGATGTACGCAGACCACAAAGGCCTGTAACTGAGACCGGAGATGGACTGCAGAGGAGCAAATGCAGTCCTAAACTAAATATAACATTGCCTTCCCTCCAATGGCCCTTTCAGTGTCAAGTGGGTTATAATAGCACACCATAAAACCACAAAGGTCAAATGTATGGGAAGGACAGAGCTTCCTAGAGACAGATTACAGCAGTGTTACAATACTAAACTAGAGCATGAAGTCCATTAGCATTCTGCTGCAGCAAGCCCAGCTGTGAGTTAGAAAAGTTGGGCAACAGCACTTTCACTGGTAACAGTTTCTTCACTGGTCTATGTTTACCATGAGGTGGGTAGCTGGGGGGTCTTTGATTCCTGCAGTGAATATAAATTGTTGGATCGGAAGCCACCTCGTGTCAATGTGGATACTAAACTTCAGGGAGATGAACTAGAACACCTCCTGGTACCTCAGCAAGACCAGGAACGTACTTTCTTACTAGGTGACACCAGCTTTGGTGGTTGGCATGGTTTCCAGTGTATAGAATGCTTCCATTTTCTTGACTGGAGACGTGTAGCTTCAAAAGCTAGTATCAATGTAAGCCTCAGTCCATGAGTTGAGTAACTGTATCAAAATTAGATGGTTGCCAAAGTAGAGACATTATTTATTAGTGGTCATCAAAATGAGTTAAAGATATCGCTCTTGGCCTACTGGAAATGTAACTAAGGCTTTCGTTTACTTTTAATTTTTGTGTATCTTTCTCATTTATAATCACCAGCATTTCCTGTCACCTCAAGAATGGGTGCCACCACAATTGACACAGTGAGGAGGTTTCAGACATGAGGCTTCACCATGACCACTGTAACTGAAATGGCCACACACAATAACTGACAAACAGCAATGATAATTATATCCATTTCTTTTTACATATAAAGCACTGCACAGAGCTTGGGACAGAGGCTTGAACAGGTACCCTCCACACAACTGGTACAAATGTGTTGGAACAACAGGGACCTCAAATTCATGGAACACTGTCTGTCCATAGTGGGAATAGTTTTCTGTAGTTCTTGCCAAGAAGCCTGTAGACCCTAGACACAGACTGATCAGACAGAACCAGTTGCATTTCTCTGTCAGACATCCCATCATTTGCTACCGTATAATCTGAGTTCCTGACAGCATCCTTAAATAAACAACAGATGAATAGCACACAGGAGAATCTACCACCCTGAGCAAGTAAAGGGTTTCATTCAGTCACAGCTGCATATGGACAGGCAGTGGGTAGTACAACTGGCACCTGAGTGTGGGGTAAGCCACAGAGAAAATATTAAACAGTAAACAGAAAGGAAATCTCCGAAGGATACAAAAATGAACCAGATGATAGCATAAGCCTTCTGCAAAGTATTCGAATACACTGGACACATGGGTTTGGACTATAATGAAGGGTTGTAGTTCCTCTTGGATATAAAAAAATTACTCACAAACTACCAATGTTACAACCATTTTCTTTCCATTCATAATGGCCTGCTGCTAATATATAATAATCTCTCTGCCTAAGCAGCACACAAAGCATTATTATTATTATTATTATTATTATTTATTATTGACTGCAAATGGATTTATACCCGGTGGCAGTGACCTACAATAAGACACAACAGAACAATGAGACACAACAAAACAATGAGACAACAAAACCATAAGACACAAAAAACAACATAAGACACAACAAAACAACACATCCCACTCAAAATAAAACAACTCATAAGATTACAAAACCATCTAACCTAAAGTACTTAACTTAAAAATTAATACCACCTAGACATAAGACAATAACAGTAATGAATTACATACATCATGAAATGATGCACTCACACAACAAAACATTGAGACACAACAATACAACACACCACACTCAAAATAAAACAACTGACACACAATACAAAAACACACATCCACTAATTAATCACAATACTTAGAGTAGAATATGTCCACCCTCAGTACATGAAAATTTTATCCCAAAGAACTTCAGCCCGTCATCACTTGGAGACTAAGACACTTCACTTCCCTTATCACCATCTAATCCCCACCTAATAACCTCTTGCTTGTAACTACTTTTCTGACCCTCTTTCTAAAGGTGCCTAATTTACAGGGGAAAGACTCTAACACGCCTGGAGGTAATTGGTTCCAGCTTCTTATGGTCCTATTTACAAAGGAATATTTGCCTACATCCGTTCTGTTTCCTAGTCCTAATTTTCCGAGTATGATCGTCCCTGCCCAGGTAGCATGGCTTTAGTAATCTATCCTCTATCGTTTTCCAAGCCCGGCCTCCCGTGTATGCTTTGAAAAGGGCGCACATTCGGGCTATCAATCTACGCTGTGCCAATGTTTCTCAACCAGATTCGTTAGTGTATTTTGCAAATTTAGCCGCTCTCTTCTGCACCCGATTTAGGGCTCTTACCTGCCCTTCCCTGTAAGGGTCCCAACACACAGCTCCATATTGAAGTATCGGTCTCACTAGCGACGTATAAGCTAAACGTTTCGTATTGTTATTTCCCTTTTTTAGTATACACATTACAAAATGGAGAGCCTTCCATGCTTTAATTAGTGTATAATTTACATGATCTGCCCAGCTCAGATCACTGCAAATAAGTATTCCTAAGTACTTAAAGCTATTTGCCTCTGGAATTAATTTATCCCCAAAAAAGTACCTCAGCCTATCCTTCACCCTAGCTCTATTGAAGCTGACTGTTTTACTTTTACCTGGATTTATCTTCATTTCATTTTCTACCGCAGATAGTAACTGTTCTAGCTCAACCTTTCAGAAGAATTTTCCTACATTACAGATTAAAACTACATAATTTTAAGTCAGATGCTGTCAATTTAATAAGAAATACTATTGGTTTATTTATAAGAACACGTAAATTGTGCAAAATATGTTACT
Organism: Zootermopsis nevadensis; assembly: GCF_977971745.1. Lineage (NCBI taxonomy): Eukaryota > Metazoa > Arthropoda > Insecta > Blattodea > Termopsidae > Zootermopsis > Zootermopsis nevadensis. Next base: position 7,187,786 of record NW_028259155.1, read on the forward strand.
AGCATACTAACACAACCACTCACCATACTGAACATGGAATGAAGGAAGAAGACCTAAGTAATGTCAACATGACAACCCACATCTTCACGGTTTGATTAATACATGGTGCCTAATCATTTCCAATGCATGTTTAATAAGTAAATGATTACTACATACCTGCAATGGATAATTAGTGTCTGAGTCATAACCAATTTCATTTCCACATGCTTTGAAATGGACGAGTGGATACTTCTGTATAGGAAGATCTGTCAAATACAGTACTGGCTTATCCATACTTGGCACATACTGAGGTGGAGGGCAGTAAGTCTTGCAAAGCACAAATGACTCTGAAATAAACCATAAGAACTGTATCTAATTACATTAAGCAACTATCAATGAATAACAGAGAAATGATACAGCCCATAAAAATAAACCACTGGAAACTAAAACATTTCAATATTGAAAGAAATGAGGCATTAATATATTTCAGCTTTTATAATCTTTTTCCAGTAATCAATTACCACAACTAATGCCATGAAGAACATGGAAGCCGTGAATGCACCACTTCCCTCAAATACGTTAAATGAATATAGGAGAAAAAACCCTAAATTTCTTCCAAATGATGCCTTTATAATAGATATTAGTTTATGTTAAGAATGTTGTGTCAAATGTAGCATAAAATAATATTACTGTACATTAGGACTGTTTATAGATTGTACATTGGAAAGTTCATTCCTAACACGTGTTCCAATAAAAAGAGTTACATGCCATGTATGCGCTTGGGGGGGAGAGGAGGTATAGCTCCTACTCATTCTTAACCTCAGTATTAGACAGGGGTGAGTGATCAGTGTCATGCCCCATTTGTGCTTTATGCCTGGGAAAAGACCCCAGTAACCATTGGACAGAAGGCCGGGTGAGCACCAGAGCCAGTATGGAAGCAGAGATTAGAGGAAAAATCCTCACCCTTGCCAGGGATTGAACCCCGGTCATCCAGGCCATAGTCAGTCACTATACTGATTTAGCTACACTAGCTAAAACACATGTTTTATTAGTCAAGAAATAAACTACAGGGAAATAAGAAAACAAAACATAATGTTATATTAAGTATTAGAAATGTCCACCACATTCAACAATGCATGCATTAACAGTGAAGGTCAATCAAAGCAGTTTCTGTCCTTAATGCTTCCCACATCAGGGAAACGGTTCACCAGATGAGATACCATCATATTTTGGCACAGGAGAAAAGGAAATGTATCCCTGGCAAGTTAAGTAAGAACGAGATGCCAGGTAGTGCTCAACAATGAACATTCGCTGCACTTGTAAAAAAGACATCTTTGCAATTCGACTGTTTGAAAACAAATGACAGCCCAGAATGAGCAGGTTACAAGATGTCACCTGTGTGAGATACTGTACAGTCACAGTAATACTGTGTGTTTTTTATCCAATCAAATTGCAACCACCAATAAATATTTTAATAGAAATTGCATGACTATTTTTCACCTTATATGTGAACAAAAGATACAGATACAAGTACATAGCTTTAGAGCTGGCAGGAAAAACCACACAAACCAAAAAATCACGTTATCTAGTCTCCATCCAAATAAACATGTAATGTATTGATAAAATGAACATCAAATTAGCAACAATTTCAAATTTCATATTTATTGTCATCCCTCTTCCTATCAATGTAAAGGGTTATTATAAAGTAGTTGTACAACTTTAATGCTGATAGCAGTTTGAATAGAAAGTAAAAAGGAAAAATAGTGGCACAGAAACACAGACATAATCCTGAAGTCCTTGTTTAACATTCGTATTTGAGCCTGTGCCCACCAGTGGCTCTGCTGTAACATCAACAAAACTGACAGAATTAACAAATACAGAGAGAGCACAATGTGTATTTTGGTTTGCAGAAACACGGTCAGCAATATATCCAAAGAAGATTTGCACACATTACATTACAACAAAAATCCTTCCAACACAACTGTGTATGAATGGCAACTAATTTTGTGCATAATGGATGTTGAGTATGTGATGTTTGTCCTTTATTTTTTGAAGAAACCATCACTGGATTTATCTCAATATATTCATGAGTTTTCTGCTACCACAAGTCAGCAATGATGAACATGACACAACTCCACATTATTGGTGGGGAGTGAAGGACTGTCTGGATCAGTACTTCACTTCCCAGACAAGTGAATTGGTCTAGCTCATGCCATTCATTGGCCTCTGTGGTTACTAGAATTGGGTTTTGTGGAAGATCAAGTCTATCAAAAACCATTACCATGGAATGTGGATGAACTGAAAACCAGGATCAATGGATCAATGCTACTGTAACATAAGTCACCCCTGAAACACTGTAGAAAGTGTGGCAGTAGCTAGAATCTTGGAGGGATGTTTGCCAAATAACCTCTGGCACCCATGCTGAAAATTTGTAGCCTATCAATAACTTGAAGTATTGCTTCATTTTCATGAATATACAGAAATTACAAATTGTTGAAGTTGTACAGCTACATTACAAAAGCCCTGCATAAGTGGATTTACTATAAAATAAAAATAAATAGAAATTTAAGTTTAACAAACAGAATTTTGGTTTCACTAGCCTTTACTTGCCTCTTGCCAACATAACAACACAGAGTAAAATGAGGAATGAAATCCACCAAACCTCTATGAACAGGAGCAAGAAGGGATATTCTAATTGAGTACACATATTTTCCCAGTTTGTTCTTTATCTTGCATACTTCACTGGATCTGATGTTCATTTATAAAGATAAAGCTGTCCTTGATACTAATTAAGCACCACCCCACTATGTAGCAGAGTAGCGTGCTTTATTCCCCATTCACTTTATCCCCAGCCAAACAACCCCTGGTATCTACTGGATAGGAGGCTGAGTGGGCAATGAACCTGGTATGGATGGACACAGTAGCTAAGGGAAAAATGACATGCCCCTTCTAGGCATCAAACCCAAGTTATCTAGCCTGTAGCCTATATAGTGATACTCACTAAGCTACCCAAGCTCTTGATATTAACTTATTATGGAGGTAAATTGGCTGTTGCAACTATTGTATCCAATACTGCAGAATTGATTTTTCTTTGCACTTCAGTATGTGTCCATCATACTGAGAAATTTTTAAAATAAATAAAACACAGGGTAAAAGAGAAACTATATTTGAACTCCTCAGACCTAGAAGGCTGTAAGTCAAATTCATTTCATGATGTACAGAATTTGGTATGTCATTAATACCAAATGAAAAATGTAGGGTAATTAGGTATTGCTTGCTAGGATATTTTATTTCATGCAGCACAAATATATTTTCAGTCATTACAGTAAATAAAATGAAAACATATACCTAAAAAACTCCTACACCTTTCTAGACACACCACTTTAGCTCTGATCAGCTTATTTATGCCATATAGTTATATTCTGCGCAACAGCCATTTTTGAAAAATTTGGTTTTCAATTTTGGTTTCATATTAACTTGTACGCACCAAATCATTTTATGCACTTTATACAAAAAATGCACATAAAATATTGGTGAACAACAAATGTAAGTTTCAAAATAATACTGTTTATCATAATTTGTGACAATCTGTATGTGCATTGTGGGGCAACAATTATCAGTACACAAAAAGCAAATACAACAGATTACATGTACTCATAAATTTTTAACTGAATCTTCAAGACACTTTGTTGCAATAAATTAGGTAAATTAATTCCAGTACCTATGCTTGAGTTGCGTGAAGTATGTGGCTTAACGACAATGACTTCTTTGAAGAACGTCTGAAGGTGAGATAAAAGGACCAGAACGTCCTTGCCACAAAACAACTTTGCTAGGAATGTGCCTCCTGGAACCAGCACGTTTGTCGAAATATTGAAAGCAGCCAGCAGTAACTGTGCTTGAATGTATTCATCAAAGTCAGGCAGTCCTGTTACTGCAAAACACAGAGGTCAGACTACTGCCAGCTTCTGTCGGTATTATCATTCTATGAAACAAATTCCATGTAACACAAGCAATCAATAATTATTCACTCTTCAAGAAATATGCCACTCATATGTAACCTGAAAGCTGATCATTGTCATCATAAGAACATACCATTAAGACTCTGGCACACTTCAATGTGATGTACATATTACAAAGAATGAAAAGGTGCTCCAAAGGAGTACACACACATTCCAAATAAATTCATGGTTAGTTTGTAATGTGAAGTTCGTTGTTGCAAACCTAACTGCACTATAAACATCACAATGTAGTCAAAAAATATTTATCCTTGCTATTCTTTATTTCATTAAGTATTCAGCATATTTACAATAAACATTGTACATTTTAATGGTATCCATATTTTATTCCATGTACCAATTTTTTAAAAATATGAGCCATTTTTTGAAAAACTGAAAAAGTTTAATCTCAGCTCTATACACAAACCAAAAATTAAATTGCCTGATAAATTTCAACATAAAACTTTTAGTACAGTCCTTCTTGAGAACATGTTCAGCAGTTTTGAAAGTTGTATACAGATAGATGAAACCTCCCTTATAATGCATTTATCTGTGTGCACTTTGTAAAAAAATGGATAAAAATCTGTATCCCTGAGATCCCTCACCCTCCCATGAAAGTTTATCTCCAAAGCTGCATTTATGCCAAGGTTTCTTAACCAAAATTATATTGCATTTGTGCATGCTACATGGCCAGTTCACCTCAACTTCCTGTATTTATCTCAATACAAGTTAATTTAAAATGTAAGCTCAGCTCAAATTCTGCTACAAAAGACTTCCCACTAGAAGCCGCCGATTCTGCCACATTGCTAAAACTTTTCCTATTTAAAGTCTAAACCTTCCTTAACTGATGCCATTATCTTTTTAAGACATCTCTGTTGATGATTTTTAGGGAAATATATTTGTCTTCTGTCCGTTATTACTAAACCAAATTAATTCAGGTCATGAATAAAATATATAAAAATATATCAGACCCTAGATGTATGACAGACTGCTGTGATTTCATAAGCCATGTGTTTTTATGTGTTTTTATGTGTTTTTATATATATATATATATATATATATATATGTATGCTGGACTATATACAAACAAGAAAACAAAGACATTCACGCTTCTGTTAACATGTAGATCAATGAAAAAAATTTCAGAAAAATAAGTGGCGGTTATTATCACCAAATTCTGTATAACTTTGTATGCAAAATTGTAGTGTTCTTCAGAGTTACCATAAGCATTTTGTTAATTATCTTTGAAGATACACCTGCACAGAAACAGTTGCTATGTAATTTATCCCTGCTGTAACTCAAAAATGATTAGTTGCATCTGCATGCTTTTACCCTCACATCATAAAATATAAGGGTACCTTTAGGGAATATTTGTCTTACTGCTACAGGGAGCCAATTTCGTGGTGCATTATTGGTCAAAACTTAAACACTTTACCACCTAAAGGAGGACTGTCAACAGTATAAAAACCGAAACTGCAGTTTCAGGCATTCCTCACATAATTGAGGTCATATAAGAAACAAATTTTTGATTCTGTGAAAAATGTTTATTTTTGTTGTAACCCCATAATTAATGCAAATACAATCAGGTGAGGTATCAGGCAGTAGCATGTTCTGGGATGTAGGTGTGGCGTGACAACAGTTATAACATTAAGTAATATTTATTGAAGAAAGAGACACTGGATGGAAATGGCAGTTGCACTCCTTACCTGTGAGTGGTAGGCTTAATTGATTTTCACAGTTTGAATCTAAAAGTTGAAATCACTGTTTTTCTATTAGGGGAGGATGACAAACCCTTCCAAGAGCCAAGCACAGCTTATAGGTTCATTAGTATGTGGTTAAAATGTTTCAGCACACTGAATACATTTTTTTCTTGCCACACTTATTGTTGGGTGTACTATATTCCCTCTTTCTTCAAGGGTTGCATCATGGGATCAGCCTGTCTGCTTTATATCTAAGCTAGTAAGGTATGTGGAAGAGTCTTATGTCTCTTGCTTTTGGCTTGCACTTGTGTTGCTTAAACTAATGTAGTGTTTAAAGTGAATGTCCTAGCAATACACAATACACATTTCTGTTCAAAATATCATAATTTGCAGTAAATAAAACACCTTACATCTACATGTGTACCAACCTGTGTGCATATACAACATGTTTATACTTCATTTACACAGTTCTGAGAGCTCACACATTCTTTCCATTTACACCAGAGATGTATTGACATATAGTAAATAATACACTCAAACTTCAGCACTGCACTCCTATGTTACTTTGAAATAACCCTATCTCTAATATAACATGTGGGCACATCAGCCTTGTTTTGCAGGTTGCCATAAAAATCTTAATCCAGGCAAGAATTCACAAAAGAAAATTAAATTTTGTAGGATGATACATGAACTGGATGCAGCCAGCTCAGGATAGAGTTCAGTGGCAGGCTTTTGGGAACACGGAGATAAACCTTGGGTTCCATAAAGAAAGTTGGCTATTCTTATGCAAGCCGAGTAAACAATAGACTTTTCAAAGAATTTCCTGCACCATAGAGTGTATGAGGATGATAGATGTGGTGGTGTAGGAAGCAGTGATAGGTGGGCCAGGATTTTGTGTACTCTGGCAACATTGATGCTGGTGCCTGTATTGAACATTCAAAGACATGACTGGTGATTCTGCCAAGTTTCAATTTCCTTCGTAAATTCTTACCTGCGTTAGGATTTTTCTGGCAGACTGCAAAATGTTTACTACATGTCAGCATATCTTTGGCACAAGTGACATACTTGTGACCTGTCACACCAGAGTAAATGAGGTATGGAAATGGACAATATAATGAAACTGCATCTTAGTTTACCTCAATTATCTGAGGACTGCCTTAAGCTGCAACTTCAATATTAATACTCTTAAGAGTCACGATTTAGGTGATGATGTGTGTGCCAGTAGATTCATACTTGCATCTGTTGACAGTCGTGAGATACGTGACATCATAAATGTTCATTTTTAAGTTACAATAAAAATACATACTCATATAGGCTATCAAAAGTCAAGTAAATGTCTAAAAAGTATTCACATACATGTACAATATCAGGGTAAAATAATCTGAAACTAATCAAAGGTTGTATCTGAGGTTTTCACAGTGGTGAGTATGAAGATAGCTGTCTTCTGGGTTGATGATTTCCCTGATGATGGAAACAGCAAGGACATCTAAAATGTTGGTAAACTTCTACCAGACTGCATGGCACAACAACCCAGAAGACAGCCATCTTCTTAAACAAAGGTTCCAGTTACTGTCTTGTTCACTTTGTGAGAAAAGAATGTGTGACGTTTTTCTTCTGTGCTTAGTTCCTGAAAATTGATATCTGTAAAATGGTGATATCAGAGAAGCAGTATGCTTGTGTACTACTTCATAAGCAATCACAATTAACACTGACAAGTGTCACTGAATTCTGTGACAGTGTTACCACATTCATTTGTTGACTTCACATGAAATGACCCATGTGTCATAAGTTTCTGTGCTAGGTTGGCTGTCATTGGTGTGCTGTGATTGTGAAGAAGTTAATTTTTACAAACAGTAGAAGGCGACCCAATGTAATTTGGGATAATAATGATTACAATAATATGAACATTTCATACAGTATGATGAACACTTTTCATCAAAACACGTATCGATAATTTAATTATTGTGGGTATATTCTAAACATGAAATAAAAAATATTACATTGGCATCATATTTTAAGAAAAAATAATCAGGGAAGGGGTTAACCATCAATGCAAAGTCATGTGCAGCAGTTAGTAATTTGCTTTTATTCTTTTTAAGGCTTTGTTAACAATTCTTTCATGCTAATGAAGAATTAACATGCAGAGCTGTTTTCCAAATTTTGTAACATTCAAAAAATTGTGAAGTAGTGCAAAAATATATATTTAATTAATTGTTATGTCTCAGGTGAGAGGATCATAAATATTAATCAGTGTATCAAAGGCACCTACAAGCAAAATGGCTAAGCAATACTTTTCAGGGTGATATTTATTCCAGTGTTTCTGCCCAGCTAGGTTAGATTAGATTAAATTAGACTATGCTAAGTTAGGTTATGTTACATTAGGCTGACTTACCTCTGTATTCTATACTTTCACCAAAAAAACCAAGACATATCAGCATCTATAACACTTAAGACTTAATTTGAACTTCAGTAAAACACAATATAGTAACATTTTGAAACAAACTGGTTACCATCAGGTGCTCCATCACACAAAACAAGCTGGGCAGACTTTCCCTCAAAGTGTTCTATAATGGCCTGAGCAGTCTCCTTCTTCGTGATATCACCCTGAATTTGCACAACTCCTGGCAGAGGAGCCATTGCTTGCAAATCCACAGCCACAATTTTCACATCTTTCTCATCCACATTTTTGTCTGATCTATAAAATAAAACCATCCTTCTAAGAATTACAGACAGACCTTTTTCTTCAGTAGGCAGTGAAACAAGTTAAAGGGGCAACAAGCAGGCTTGCACAAATTCCATATAAACATAGTAACCACCTCTAAACACTGGGGGCCAAGTACTTGAGCAAGAAAGTTGCTCACTGTTATTAAAACACAAGAACAATTTAAGGCATATTAATATTGCATGAAAAAACAATACCACAGATAAGAATAATGTTGACTGCAGCCATATGGTCAGAAAGGAAAGCTTCAAGATGGGCAGATATATGATAAAATGGACTATAAATGTATTACACAGTACCTCACTAAAGTAGATCCATGTCCACTGATCACAAAACATTGGAGTAACATTTGCACAATGTCTACTTCCCTAAAAAATATCCTTTTCATAACATGCTCAATATAGCATGAGGCAAGACTAAACTGTAATCTGCACTTTAACAAAAAAGGATTTCAAAAATGCAGAATAACAAAATAAGACAAGTCCAATTTCATACCATAATAAATGAAATGCCATTTTTAACTCAGATGTTGTTTTTGTTTCTATTGTGAGTAAAATTTCTCACTCCTAGCCAACAAAGTGAAACTTTTATCTGGGTCTCCTACTTAAGGCCAGTGTTGTAGTCACTATACTATATGTTATTAACACTTACACTAATTTCTGTGACACAACTTGACTCCAGCTCCCTGGAGCTGCACACAGATCTACCACATGAGATATTCCTGTGCACAAAACAAACAACTCATTAAGTCATAACTGCATAAGGGACTAAAAGGCAATGAATTTATGTACATTCTGACTGTAAAACAAGTACAAACACTCATGAAAATAGAAAACTACTTTTCTAATATAATTTAGCTACAAACAAAAAAGTTGGTGACAAATGTGTCACCACTGCTGAGCAAGCTTTGCTATGAGAACTGTCACATCACTCGTGAAAACAGTAACTTTAAAATTAATCTACTTTACTCACGTCCATTCCATCTAGGCAAATGGAATTATTTTCTGAAGAAACAGACAGACAGACAGACAGCAAACACGTATTTTACATCCAAAAGGAAATCATTGGAATGATGGCAGACATTAAAAGGACAGCCTCATGTAGAGAACTATTTGAGAAATTTAATATTCTTGCACTAACCAGTGAGGTCTTGCCCTCATTATTATTATTTGTGCATACATACATACAAATTATTACATTCCTTGGATCCCTAGGTATGTAAAATGAAAACAGGATGTGGAATAAGTAATAAAAATACAATATATACATACAAGTGAAATTCAAACTATAATAAACTTTTCACATAGAATAAATAAAGATTTTACATAAAGTAATTCTAATGATTGCTTTTGAACATAAAATATTTTTTCTCTGTCTACTTAATTTCCCCAGAATATTATTCCATGTGACATAATGGAATGGAAGTAAGCAAAGTAGACTACAAATAAAAACATGTATACAAACCAACTGTTTACACTTTAAAACACACTGTGCCAGACAATACACCATGAGGTCATCATCAGTGGCGAGGTGTATTAAAACCAGTCCATCAAATCCACATAGTTCATACAACAATGTGTTGTTGCAAAACACTGTGTATATAGATGGTGTCTTGCTCCTTTATGTAATGATTATAAACCACACTTTATGGTTTATATCAAATCTAAAACTTCTTGACGATGGTGAAGAGTCAATTGAATAAAAATTTACTTGGATATTATCCATTGTCTAGTAAATATAAAACGTAAAAACGTAAAACGACGTTTCGGAGATGGGGATTAGCTCTATCTAGTGGGCCCAACTGTGTAGGAACCTGAAGACAGAGATAGAGTCCCATCTCCGAAACGTCGTTTTACGTTTTATATTTACTAGACGCTGGATAATATCCAAGTAAATTTTTATTCAATTTATGGTTTATGTTGCACATGAACTGGTGTATTATCCCATTGAATCACCCACATGCGCTAAGCTGCGTCATTGTTCTATTCAAGGTGGAGGCATTCTTGTGTTGCAGCACTATGTCTAAGATCAATGACTAACTTAAAGTTTCTGTTTTCCAAACTGGAACTAATGTTCTAATAGCAAAACATCCTGAACTAAATTTTGGGATAATATATTCATTGTAAATTTGTATGCCGTGTAGGATTTGAGGTTTTCATATCGGTGAGTCTGAAGACAGACAACTTCAATTTGTAAGCAAATAAATTTAATTGCTTCTGATTCTTCAATTGTTTACTGTTATACCTGATGTTTAAATTACAAGTTTTGTTGTTTATACAAAATTTCATGAAGTTTGTTTTGTCAAAATTTAATGTGAGTTTATTGGCTTTAAACCATTTGTTCAAGCTAGCAAAGACATCATTCATGCAATTTTGAAAGTAGTTAATTTCTAGATGTGAAATAATGATACTAGTAACATAAGCAAAGAGTACAGGTTTAGACTGAGGGTTGATGGTTGCTGCCAAATCATTGACATATGAGGAAAACTAGTACCAAGTATTGAACCTTGATGAACTCCATGTTTTATAACACCCCAGTTTGAGTTGGTGGTATGGAATGAATCTGATGATTTTATTTCTACTTGCTCTTTCCTATCATGAAGGTATGATTTAACCACTGCCCAGCTATACCTCGAATTCCATGAAAACTTTACTTTTGTCAGTAGTAATTAACAATTTACATAAACAAATGCTTCAGTAATGAAATTGGTCTGTAATTGGATATGCAAGTTTTTCCCCTTTTTTATATAGAGGTCTCACTTTTGAACATGTAAGGCATTCTGGGAAAGCTCCTATTGCCATTGATTAATTGCACATGTAACTTACGGGAGCACTAATATAGTCTGCACAGCGTTTGAGTAACTTTGTTGATATTCCATCATAATCTCAGGAATGATTTGATTTGAGAAACTTTATTATATTTTTAATTTAAATTGCTGTTGTGGGTTTAAGATTAACATTTGAGAAGGCTTTAGGATTAGCTTCAGCTAGATATTTTGTTGCATCCTCTGTCGAGTTTCTGGCGTCATTGCTTAATGTTTCTACGACTGTATTAAAAGACTTTGCTGTGAGTTTAGGACATTTTATTACATTATCATTTATCTTTATTGATGGGGTTTCTTCTTCTGTAGAAAGTTTACCTGTTTCATTTTTCACAATTTTCCAGACTGTTTTTACTCATTATTAGACTTCTATGTCTGTTGTAATGCATACATCTGATCTGAGTTAATATTTTGTGTAGTGAATTTTCATTATTATGCTGCTACTAGATCAGATATTTAGGTAAAGATTTTGTTCATGTTTACAAGATGTTTTGATGCCTTTGGTTATCCATTCATTATTATAAACCATCTTCTTTCTGTTTTGGTGGGAAAACTTGTTTCATAAGTTCTTAAGATGTTTAGCAATGTGTTAAATTTTGAATCTACATCATGGCTGCATAATACTGATTCCAAGTTTTCACTATGTACTTTGATGAAAGACTCCTGGGTTACAAGCCTTGTTAGGTGACTGGACAGTGAATGAACCATATCTTCTGCCAAAGTTTTGAGAACAACACCTGCCCTCATCCTCAGGAGCAGAGATTGTTCTCGAAACACTGGCAGAAGATATGGTTCATTCACCATTCAGTCATCTGACATGGTTTGTAACCTGGGAGTCTTTTATCAACTTCAGTCACCACAAAAGCTTCACTTTATACAAATGGAAACTGTGTTCCAATATGGGTAACACCTTCACAGATTTGTTTGTTCTTTTCTTTACTTGTTTCTCATTACGACACTTCATAACTTCCATGTAATAAAAAGCCCCACCAATTTTATTTTCAGAGCTCTAAGTGAATGCAAGAACCATCTCGACAAACTTTATCAACAGACCAAGTATTCCAGTAATTATTATCCAAAAATTGCACTTTGGTCTGTTACTGTCACAGAAATTGCAACTCAAGTGCAAGAAGTCACAAATATTATCAGTCAATACCAGATAGCAACAGAATTTACTATCATTGATATTATAATTGTTTATAGCAAATGTACCAGGAATATCTGAGACAGATATCACCTGTCTGAGCATGGATGCACTTTTCCTTTGGGGTATTAGAGTTCATTCTTAATGGTATATGGGTGGTTGACTGGAGGGGAAAGGGTTAGAGAGAGCTGTATGTACAGCTTATCAACTTATTTTACTTGACAATAAATATTAGTTCATGAAAAATGCCACATACATTCCTTGATCAAATAAGTTATAGGATTTAAGTTCTCACAGTGCAGAGTACAAAGATGACAACTTCAAATAAGTTATATTTATTTCCTGGCATAAAACGGGTTAAATCTTAGATTAAGGTACAGGTACAGTTTGTGCCCACAGTCTAGCTCTAATCAATAATCAAATGAATAATCAAATCTTAGAACCTTGCATACTGTGTAGAGTATTAGAATATAAAATGTGCATACAAACAAGTGTCGAGGTTGAAACGCGTTTGGCATTAATATCATACATAGTGTGAACAGTTGTTTGTATGCACATTTTATATAGAATAATCAAATATTCATAAACCAACTAAAGTAATGACTGAGCAGGTTAAAGAAGGCAAGGTGCAACTGGAGCAGCGTGAACAGGTTACCTGATCTTGGTGTATATACAGGGATCGATCATCTGCTTAGGCCTTTGAGTTTATAAAGTAGAAAATCGTTAATGAATTTTTGTCAGTCTGAAACAAACTTTCCCAAATTGTCCAGCATCAATGCTCATAAATTGTCTTTAATTATTTCTAGGAGACTATAAAAGGTCTGGTTAGCTGCTACTTTCTAGATGACATACACTTAAAAAAGAGATATGGTTTGTCCTCCTTTTATTGTATTATATCAGAACTTTTCTGGAGGTTCCTCAAACCTCCATTCTTATGTCACATGCATTACTACTGATTTAAGAGGTGGAATTGGCAATTAGGCACTGAGGAACTGGATGGGTTATAATTAGTGTTAATCATATTGATAAGTGAGAAATGTTACTCACTCAAAATAGCAGGGTCACCAAATCAATTTTACCATTCCACACTAATATCTGGTAGGAATTTGGCTAAGAATAGCCATGATTTGAATTTATTTTTATAAAAAAGGACATTTTAGTGGAATTCCAGTGGGTAACTGGAAAAGAAGAGGACTAAGAGAGCTCTGAAAAAAGGAATTCAACAAACCATGACTGGTCATGAAACTGAACTAAATGATTTACAATAATAGCAATTATAGTAGTGATCATGACTACATCGTAACATTCAGTCTTAACTGACAACCCTCATATTATTGTATCAACTAACGTCTAAAATTATATATAGCATATCGCAAAATGCCAGCGCTGAAGGTAAAAGAGAATATATAACATCTAAGTTCAGTATGAATAAAAGGGCAATTAAAATAGAGATGTCATCCGAACACTTTAACTTTACCCACTGTCTCATCATGCTTTCAGATTCACCACGAATTGTTTTCAGTGCTCACTTCTGTCATGTGCCTCAGAACACACATACCAACAGTGCAAAAAAAAATTCCAGATAGTGGTGCAATTTTCTGTCATTGTTGCGTTGGTTGTGAAGTGAGGTAAGGAAGTAAAATTTTTATGATCTGAACCATTCACGGACGATAAGTATAATAAATTTTTCTCGGGCTACCAGCCAAGAAGAATTCATTATAAGTAAAATTTGGTTTAGTTTTGAATAGGTCTTTATGTTGGTTAACCATTTCAAACCCACTGGTAATGATATGCATCACCTGTTTTAATGACCAGTTCTGCATTTTACATGCTGAGTATACTTATTGGTTTCAAGAGTAAATAGTGACCATTTCCTTAAACAATAAAAACAAACAGATCTTTGTAATGCATACGTGTTGTATTTTCTCTGAGGTGGAGTTTACATGTTTAAATATTATTTTGATGAGCTTCGCCTGCAAAAGGTTAACATTTAATACCTGGCTATTTTTATTTTCAGCTTGTGTCAAGTGCAGAGCAGAAATCTTTATCAGTAGTATCTAATGATAAAATGTGGTTATTAGTGTAACTGAAAATATTATAACATAACGGTATTACTAAACATAGCCTACGTATTCTGGAGACAATTGCCCTAACCTATCACTGATATTTGTGTATAATTTGCCGACACTAGAACAGACACGAATCAATCCATCTTAAAGAACGTTAACGGTAATAGCAAAGGAAAGTCACACCAATATCTATATTTTATAAAGTAAGTCTGTGAGGAAAATAGTGGTCAACATCAATCTCCTTATCCTGAAGTGGAATACTCACCGGTAAACAAATCGAATTCTTCGTCTATTTGGATCAATTTATATGCGCTTCTTGCCCTGAAACTACCCTCTTTTGCAAGTCGGTAAAAAACATCACGTTTGTCCCGTGAAGATTTTCCCATTTTACGTCCTCATACAAATTAATCCACACAAAAATACATCAAATATAAATGACGTAATTTATTGCTCGGAAGTTACTCAAGGATGCAATCGATTTAAAAGCGAGGGTCAATTCGATTGCTACAACCTATCGAGGAAGTCGAAAACTTGAATGTAGCGTATAGTGCACGCAAACGAGCAGGTTACTCGTCAGTCGTATTCAGTGAGTGAATCAATGATCGCGGTCTACTCTGGCACGTAATCCAGCACTCGTAGAATAGTTCACTTCTGGGGTGCCATTGCATCTGTAGTATAGAATTATTTATATTTGTCGTATTTCGCACTTTATTCTTGTACACGGCTAAGTAGGTGGCTGCAGATCTGCAGGTCCTCTTAACAGTAGATTCACCTTCGTCATGGAGTAAAGCAGTCGCAACGTATTTCGAAACTTGCAGGACTCGTTTTAGGTTTATGGCCTTCACACTTTCTAACATAGGCAAGTTCCTCTTTGTTAAGTGGGTCCGTATCAAATTTGGTGAAAACTGGGACAATATTACTCATTAAATTTTATATTTGCTTACAAGTCGGACAAAACATATACTACGGATCCTATAAATTCATTCTACTAAAAGGCTGAAACAAACCCAGAAATTCAACCCTATTAGCACCTTTTTTCGAACGTGAACATAACCTAAAATCTTACGCTCAAGCAAGGTCAGAAAATCAACTCCAAATATTACTAGAAATGACGGATATTTACCTCAATTATGGGCATGGGAGTGGCAACAGTAAGAGACTATACGCCTCTGCCAGCAAGTTTTCTGCAACAGCAAATTTAAAACAGGAGTCATGAGCTTTTGCGATTAAATTTCCGCTCCGAGAGCTGAGGTGAAGTAATGAAAATCTCCACCTCGGCGGAGATTTTAGTAAGGAAAAATGTTTGTAAATCGGAAAGGAGGCTTCCTTAATTGTCTTGGTGTGTAGAACTCGTCGTTACATTTGTTCCAGGCTTACATATAACTATTTTTTAACTGTAACTACCCTTGCATTATGCGGAGAGTTCATTTATACAGAAAGACAACGCAATGTTTAGTAGTACTGGATTACAAAAGAGGCTCATTCATTGATATAAGGCAAGATTCCACTACCGTGCAGTGAATGGATGCACACAGACGCTGTAGTTTCGGGGGTAATGACCGCTGCAGTACTTGTCCTTTGCGTTTCATTGTACAGAATGACCCAAAATTTTTCTAATGCCTTATTTCACCTGAACGATGAAAAAAGAATCTCATTCACATGAACATATCAAATCATTTACATCACGACGTGCTTATTATTGTGTTTGCCCCCAAAATTTTTGAATATTGTTTTCAGTCCTGGCTGTTGAAGGCCTCTCACTTTCAAAGTGATTGTGCAAAATAGATATTGTGTTGCGAAACTTCCTCACGGGGTTTGAAATTACGTGCCCATCCAGTCCAAATTCTACGCCATAGCTTAATTGGAACTTTCTTCTGATCTATTCTAGAAATTCAGATGATCGAATGTGTTCTTCGACAATAAATATACGCTACGTGGTACTGTACAAAATCGAACGAACTGAAAGACATACAAACGATTTGATTACTACAGTATGTTACCAAATTTTCCTCAAATTATAGTCACTTGTTGCGGAGAAAATTACAATTTAAACGTGGTAGGTACATTTCGGACCATATTATATCTGGTTTCTGTACTGAAGGCACTTCACAGTGTCGCATGCAACTACTGTAACTGCTGCTGTAGGGACCAATTCTTCCCCACTGGAGCAGTAAATTGCAGTATTTATGTGAACAGGACGTTTGGATTGCGTTCCATAATGACTGGTAATAAGCTTACTTGTCGACAGAAACTAAAGCTGGAGGTTACAACGTATATAAAGCTGATATGTCTTCTAGCTCGTAGCGTCGTGTAGTCTGGCAGAAGTTTACCGGCGTGTCAGAGGACTTTGCTGCCTCCATTACCAGGGTAATGAATTTTTATTCATCGTCCTGATGACGGAGGCATCAAGGACCTGTGAAACGCTGGCAAATATCTACCAGACTACGTGGCGATACAAACCAAACGACAGCTATGTTCGTACTTACCGCCCATGAGAACCTCAAATACCGAAATATGTGTCTGTTTTAACATAAAGTTTTTTATGGTTCACAGCTCACATACATCTAGGCCAATTTCTGTTAACTCTGCTTTTCTACCGTACTATAGCCTAAGAAGCAGCCCCTAGTCCGAACCTCGACAGGTACCGTATTAATTCAGAGCACAAGTGTGCCTGATCTTGGACCCCACACACTTTTTCGGCGAAGTTCTCGAAGAGAGGATGCAGCGAAAACTCGAAATTAAGACCAACAGACATCTTAACAAAAATAGAAGTGCCACAAAATATAACAAGCCTGTATAAGAAGACTCGAGGTTTTCATGGGGACGCTTCTCGGGCGATAAGCCGCGTGGAAATGGAATCGTACTGCTCATTGGGTTTTAATAGAACCAACAACTACCGGGCACAGATAAGCGACATGATATTAAGTACGCGTTTGTCTCGCTACGTGCCGTAAAGGCGCTTGGGGGGGGGGAGTGGAGCTATAGCTCCTCTCTTCCTTGACCCCGGCACTAGATGGGGGTGAGTAGTCAGCATCACGCCTCGGCCGGCTTTACCCCCGGGATAGGATCCCGGTACCCATTGGATAGGAGGCTGGGTGGGCCCCAGAGCCGGTCTGGACGCAGAGGCTAGAGGAAAAATCCTCTGCCCCCGTCGGGGATCGAACCCCGGCTATCCAGCCCGTAGCTAGTCACTATACTGACTGAGCTATCCCGGCTCATATGATGTTAATAATGAAGTCTAAGAAACCGTCAGCTTTACGGTGTGCCGATAGAGGTTAACTTTTTTGCTTACGAGAGAGGTCGGGGTTTCAAATCTCGGCCCAGTTGTCGACTATCCTTTTTGCTATTACCATTTAATTCAGAACTATTTAGTTTCCCGTCTGTTGCAAAAGAAGACGTATAGCCCGCAAATCTATGGTTTCACCCGTTGTCTTCTATGGGTGTGAAATTTGGTCTCTTGAAGGAATGGAAGAACATGATAGGGAGCTAGATTTAAAACGAAAGACGTAAGCAAAAGTGCATCGTAACTAGTGTTCTTCAGTAATTATTAGGGAGGCTGAGAGCCGCGGTGACCGCTTGGAGAAGGTGGCAGGATAATATTTAAATAGATCGTGGGAAGATGTTGGGTGGGGTGAATAAATTTGGCAGAGGATAAAGAAAAGGTGCGGACACGTGTGGGATGTAAAAGCCTTCGGGTTCCGTAAATGGTGGAGAACTCTTTTAGTAGTTGCGTGAATGTTAACGCACAGAGAAGACTTCTCCATGGAGCTACTTTAGTTGCTACATACGTAGGCAGGGAGGGCGTGAATCTACTAGATAACGCCTCCGGGCAAACGTTGATATGCAAAGTATGTCACTCTCACTCCCTTCCATAATTTTTTATTCGTGAAATATTACGTAAGACGTTAATTTTGAAAATCGTAGTTAAATGAGCCACGGATCTATGGATTTAAGAGAGCGCCAAGATATATTTACCGTAACTGCATAGTTTCTATCCTAATAGCATGATCGTGTTTGAAATGCCTTTCAGAATGGAGTAATAAATATAAAATGTAAAATGGGACATAACAGAGTATATGCAATATACACATTACTGTTTTCATATTACAGGAAAGCTCAAGCAGTTTTAGTGCAGTCCGCTGCTACCAGGGACGCTTAAATCGCATCCCTAGAAAAATGGCCTCAGAGCACAGAGAATATGTGCTTTGGTGTCACGAATCATGCAATACCAAGTTTTCAGTCTATTTAAGGGTGGTGTGACCTATTCTGAGGAGCCGATTAGTGATTCCTACAGATTAAAGGCGTTGCAGAGAGTGATAAAGAGTGCCGTCTCCAGTTTTTCCACAGTGTTGCAAATAATGACAGAGAAGAAACCTTAACAGACTTCCGGTGTTCGGTTTTCTGTGATACGGCGACATTGCTCCGGCTTTGATGCTTCAGCCACCACAATGTGCTAATATGGGGACGTAAAAACCCACATTCATCCTTTTAAATTATTCGAGGTTCTCGTAAACCGAACGTTTCGTGTGCTTTGTCCTGACAATTATATTACTCGTTTTCTTAACCGAAGACTGACCTGGGCATGAAGCAAGAATAGCCTTTTCCCTAGTTTAAGATTTTTACAAAGTTTATTTATCCATCAACATAACACTCCAACTCATTACAACACGAAATTTGAAATTTTCTTAATGAGACCGTTCCTTGGCAATGGATGGGACAGAAATTTTGAATTACTTTTCTCGATAAATTCCATTTTTACCCCGCCACTCCCAATTGATTTTTATAGAATTTTATAACAGGTCCAATGAGACAGCACCCGTGACTGGCAACATCAGAGGTGCTCCAGCACAGGAACAAAGCTGCTATGGAAAAGTTTTACACCCTAAAATGTGTATTAAGAAATGGACACTTGACAATTATCTCACAGTCTGACACAAACAATTTATGAATCATAACGTATGTTTTGTCAAGGAAAATAGAGTTTTACCTACGGTGAAGCCGAATGCCTGAACAAAGATCCACGTTGTTTCAAGCTCATATACGTACTACTGCACCAGACTGTACTTATGAAAGCGAACAACTCACTTAGTACTCAAGGCCGGCACCTTGTTGTGCAAGCGAGCACTCCTCCACAGAGACAGCAGAGTTAGGCGAATCCATGCAGCAAAGCGAGTCTAGTGTCTGACCAGGCCGATGGCATCTCTACTACACGCGTCCGATGCGCTGAGACGTACTTTTTCTTGTCGCCGCTATGAAAGACGAGTGAAAATAGATACAGTTGCGAAATTTATGTGTTTTGTAGCCGTCTTTTCGTTTCCAATAACAGTTAGCGAGAGTAAACAGGTGAGTGGCTTATACAACGCAAGAAAGTTAACGATAGAACGTACTTTGGAATAGGTTTATCTTTTACTCATTCATTCGATGGTTTCGTCGTATCCGTAGGCCTGCACGTACACAAATATTAAAAATGCCACATTCTATGAACGGTTTCACAGAACTGGAACTTAAATCTGACACTTCTTAATAAATGTGTTTACATTGTTTGTCAAAATGTTAGTGATCTTCGCATGATATCTGAAATCTGTGACTTTCTGATTTTAAAATTATTTGCCTAACTGAAACGTGGTTAAATGTTTCGCTATTGAACGGATTTTATATCCTGAATCATATATATATAACCAACAAGGAAGGGATAGATTTAACAGTGTCTTTTGGGTTGATGAGGACGAATAAGTATCCGTATTGGTTTTCTAGAAAGTTAATAGGTTTTATTAGAAAGAAACGCTGTTTTTATAAACGATTTAAAGGCTGAATATGTTTACGATAAATTCACTTTGTACCGTAAACTTGTCAAAGCAACAATTCAGACCCACGGACTTGAACATATTGACGAAAATCTCGAGACCCATCCAAAGCATTTTTGAAAACATGTATCGACGTAAGATGATTCGATGCAGTTGGAAGTTAATGTGACTTCTTTACTGGGCCTTATGAAATTGCTAATAATTTTTCTAGATGTTTTCAATCTGTTTACAGCAAAAACTGCTCGGTTTTCTTATCCCCAAACATTCATTTATGGATGTTTTATATTTAGAATCCACTTCGGCTTCTGGTGTTCATTATGCAATATAACGTTTATTGCCGTCGAAATCTGTTGGATTTGATGGTAGTTAGTTTTTGTGATTAAGGATTCTTCTAAAGCATTTTTTTCTGTTCTTAAGTTTATTTCAAATCCTAGCTTATCACAGCAAAACGTTTATACTCTATGGAAGCAGACAGCTGTTTTAATTAAAAAAAATAACTACCTCGGTTAACAATTACAGACTTGTCTCTTTTGTTAATAATGTTTCCGCAGTATTTTAATTTATTATAAATGACAGTGTTTCTAATTATTTTAAGGATAAATGAAACCCTTGTCAGTACGGTTTCACTAAATAGAAACTTACCGTTGCCAGTTTGGTTACAAACGTGGTTGACACATAGATGAGAGTCAATACTAGAGCTATTCCCTTTACTAGGGCAACTAATATGTTTCCTCATGAGTCCAAGCTTTATGGATCTCTTATGAATCGTACAGTTTCTGTTAAGGATGTGGATATTACTCTTGGTAATAAATTTTATTTTCACTGTCACGTGGGATTTACATCTTTATGCAATATCAAGTTTTTTGGGTCTTTTTCGGGGTATAAAATTTTAATTTTAATTTGTGGACAATCTTTTCATGTTGAATTTCGAACTAGTCAGTTCTTAACTTGAGTATGCTTCTGTTTCATGGAGTACACTAACGTCTGCTGACAACAGCAAGCTTTAGCTTGAGCGTACAGCTTAAGTTCAAAAACTTAAACTCATTGTTACAATCGTTTGTCTTCAAATTGATTAAGTAAGGACAACGCAGTAGAACACACAACTTTCGTACAAGCGCCACTACATGTGTTCTTTTCCCTTGTCGAAACTGCTCACATTCGCAAAGTATTCAGAGAGTTACCTTTGTTTGCTGTCAGTCCAACTCCGCTAGATTCCAACCATCCGCAAATGCTATGTGTAAATATCTTGACATGTTTAGCAAATATCTGGTTATGCTTAAGCGTGTTTGTAATAATTATTTGTGCCAGTATCATCTGTTTAATAATTCTCCCTTCTGCAGGTTTATTTCATCTTATTATGTGTTGTTAATTGTTATTTCGGTTATAATGGATTTCTATAATTGGCTATTTTGGTGTTGATGTATCAAATTAAAATAAAGAATTGAATTATTATTATCGTTATTATTGCAGCATACATTACGTATGGTAGAATATTACAAAAGAGATCTACACCGTGTCCCATAATTATTTACAACTTTAACATTTAATAACCAAAAAATTTGACGAGATATCACAATGCGGTTTTTTGAATGTAAAAGAGAAACTCTGTAAGTTGTTTTCGTACTTTAATATACCTCTACGTGCTCACCATTAGTTGCACGTAGCACGTCAAGACGAAATTCGATTTCTTGCCATGTTCGCTCTAGCATCCCTTCATCAATTGTTCCGATGGCTGCAGTAATCCTTCATCTCAGGTCTTCCAAATTGAACCTCTGTTCCGTACACAATATCCTTAACATATCCCTATAAAAAAGTCCAGAGGGGTTATGTCGGGTGAACGAGGTGGCCAAGAAATTGGACCATCCCTTCCAATCCATCGATGAGGAAATTTTTCAGGAAATCACGGACAAAAATAAAGCCCAGTGCAGGGGTGCACCACCTGCTGGAAGATGATACGTGGTTGTAGGTCCTCCAATTGCGGAGAAACAAATTGTGTCATCATGTCCAAATAAACGTTGGCTGTGATAGTTTTTTCAGCGAAAAAGAAGGGACCTGACGAACACGTTCAGTATCCTTTGCACTTGTGCTTGGCCGGCAAGCGCTCTTTTCCATAAACTTCCGGTGCCAGTGACGAATTGAGCTGCTTGATGGTGGTTCTCTTCCATATGTAGTCCGGAAATTTCGTTCAACCTGTGTATCTGATCTGGTCTGTATGAACCAGGAAACACACTGCATAATTTCCTGTGAAGTAGCCATTTTCAATAAGTGTGTCATCACCTGCAAGTAAACACAAGCAGAAACTTTGAGAGTTACTCTTTCATATGCAAAAAACCGCATTGTGATATCACCTTCTCATTATTTGGTTATTAAGTGTTAAAGTTGTAAAGATAATTATGGGACAGTGTATATTAACAGACTTTTGTATTTTCGGGGATCCGACAGTTTTATTACAAGATCGCCCTGATCATTGAGGCAGCAAGTACCTCTGAAAAGTTGATAAACTTCTACAGACTAAATGGCGCTACAACCCAGAACACAGAATCTTCGGACTCACCACCATGGAAACTTCAAATCCTAGTGAATTTTATTGAGATTCCTGAAAATGTTTCTGACTCTTAGCCTCCTTTTTATTGTCTCTGTTGCTCATACATTTTCTGGGAAAAGTTACAAAGTTATAAACTTTCTCAAAACCCTTAACGCCAGGGTTGTAGTACTGGAAAAATAAAATATTCCGGGACGCTCTGCTATGCACTTCTCGAAAGGAACTGGCATCAGTCATAGGAGGCCGTTCTAATTGTTACATATAGCCTTTACTCTTTCAAATACAGAACTGACAACTACACAGCAACACGAATTTTTAATTTGTGGACGAGCTACCGTAACGGGAGCTCAAATCTCCTTATGTTTATGGTACACCATCTGTGTTTGACATGACGGCCTCTAAAAACAATATAAGGCGAGGTGGGTCGTATTTGATTGCGTGGTTCAGATGTTAGCCAGGTGGAACCGTGATACTGTCTTGAATGTTCATGGGCAACGCCCAGTCACTTCTTTAGCAGGCAGTGGGATGAAACAATCGGTGACATAGCTGAAGGACATTCTGTTAGTTATTTGGGGTTAAATTCTGCGTTAAAAAGTGTGAATATTTAAATGCTTTCGTTGTAACTCTCTTAGACAACCGAATGATGCACACATGGGCAAGTACCTCATCCCGCGTTTAGTGCTGTCGTTGACTGAAGTACGATCAAGATCCACAGGACTGGCAAAGAACTTTGACCATTTTGGTTACTGCATACGCCGCCATCGGTGGCGTGACCAATCGCGTGGCCCTGGGCAGGTTAGAAAGGAACGCACACGATCAGTTTTTGTGTATTCTGTATGTGAGAAAGTCGTGAAGACATAAACAGTGCATTAGTTGAGCTGCAACAGTGTTTTGGTTAACGACAAACTTTATTTCAGATAAAATCTGTCTACTAGCAAGGCTACATATGAAAGACAATCATTAAGTATCTAATAGTAAAATTAACATAGTACAAATATTTTATTATCTTTCATACTTCGTAAATCATTAAACATTAAGAAAAAACTTTGTTAAGGATTCTAAAGGCAAAAATGCCAGTAAAATGTTTGCGTTGACTTTTGGAAACAGAAGAGAAAGTTTTGTAGTTTTAAATGCTTTGGAACGTGGCCCATAACGTATATTCTGACGATATAGTGAGTTCAAGAAGGTGTAGCATACGACTCTTAGTCTACACTTATTAGTGTTATACAGAGTTATCGAAAAGTGACGCAACTACTCTTGACAACTGTACTGTTTTTGTTAAAAGACAAATTTTATTGAAATCAGGAAATAAAAAAGTTGGTCCAAGTCAGTGAAAAGTTTCTGAAGTGACAGAAAACGGTTAACAAGACAATACACAATCAAGTTGTTTGGCAAGGAATGATCGAGAGATATATCCTTAGACTTGTTCTGTTCAATTAATAACGAGTTGCCAGGTAATGTTTGGCAATGGACACTCGTTGCTCTTTTAAAAAAAAATCCTTTCTCTTTGACTGAAGACAGTTGACGGACAGGCGCGAGCAGGTTACAACATGACGTGACCTGAGTGGACTCTTGTGTAGTCACAGCGATGTCGTGTGTTTATAAATCCAATGTAATTATACTAAATTGCAGCTATCAATAAATATTTTAATGTGTTGCATGACTTTTCGATCAACCTATAAAACGAAAGATCAGTCACTGCAGTTATTTCTTATTATCAATGAACCCTAGAAAGATATTTAAAATATTGTCTGGTGTGACAGAAAATAATCTTCTCAGATAATTCTGCGAGGAATAGAACATTCCCTTAGAAAGGAAGCGCACCATAATTAAGGCAGGTGTTTCTAGAAACGAATTGTGTGTAAATTTAACCCCCACTACTTAAGTACATAGGTAAGTGGGGTTTCTGAATTGCCTTGTACACAGTGTGTTTAACAATGTGAGAATGAGCACGAAAAATGAAAATATTCTGTGCAGAAGTTCTCGCAATTCATAATCATTCGAAATATGAAATAATGAGGACAAATTTTGTTGTTATATTCAGTATCTACATGACCGCCATCTTGAAATACAAAATTAGGTTATATGATGGACCTTCTAACTGCGATGTCTGGTATCTTGCAGAATGTCCATGTCACAGTCTACTACGAAACTCTGTGTCCTGACAGCCAGAGATTCATTACACAGCAGCTCTACCCTGCTTGGAAGGATCTGAAGGATCATCTTGTTCTAAAGTTCGTGCCATTTGGCAAAGCGTCGGTAAGTGTCTTCAACTTCCATTGTCTCCAATACGAAAACGTTGTTATTTATATCTGAAGACTGTTTCATTCTTTATAGTTTTAAAAGCGTTTAATACCTACTAAGTGTCATGCGTGGCTTCTAGGTTAACGTAATGCATTTATTTTATTAAGTGTAGACCAATTTTTTGGTTACACAAATTAGCAAACTCTTGGGGAACATGAGTTCGCTGACGTAGATATAACAAGGAGTGTGCAATTTAGTTTTTAATAAATTGAAGTCCCTGATAATTTTAGTTACATAGTTAATTTAAGTTACTTTCATGTGTTCCGGTTTTAAGTAAATACTAACTTTTCAGAGAAGCACATGCCTAAATTTCTAGTGTAATATTGTCACAAGCCCACCCCCCCTAACACGACGGGAAGGACAGCTAGCCTGAATTTACGTCCACATTCCAGTCTCTACTCATCCGGTTTTCGTTGTGTCGCTATGCTCAAGAACTTTATTCCCGTCTTAGGTGTTTCGTCACCAGAAAATACCATTTCTACGAGACACAGAAACTGGTGAACTGTCCCAGAACAAACTCCGATTCTCTAGTTATATGTAACAAAGTAACAATTCTGTGTCGTATAAAAGACAGTGTCGCAGCGCTGAGCTTAACAGAGTAAAAGTTGCAGGCGACAATGAGTGTTGGAGTGAAATCAGAAGAAAGAAGTGTGAAGGTTGACTCGCGAGACATCATCAGAGAACTGAATTGTGCACAACCACAGCAATGAATGCTGAAGAAAACAATTCTATTAGTGGAGCAACAGATAACAATCCAAGGAAGAATCAATGTTAATAGTGTCAAACACTTTGTATTGGTCCATGATTTATCGTAATGCCTGATTCATGCTTACACTTCTGACAGCAATTTTGACGTAAACAGTGAGTTCTTAACGCAGTCTGAATCTGACACTGTACCAATTCGAAAACAGATTAATATATGATGCTGCAATAATGTCCGATTTTTGCTATGGTTCTGCACTCTACTGTCCTTTGATGCTGTACGTGTGTGTAATATTGTTTTTCCCATCTGTTTCTCGGTCTTACAAGTGCCCGCTTTCAAAATAATAAGTCATTATGCTTTCCTGTATGCCGCTATTCGACCAACATCGTGAGCCCATGCCGGGGACAGTTTCAATAAACTTTCGAGTTTAAATGACCAGGTATGATTACAGGTAATAAATAAGACGTGTTATTACAATGAATGCGCTAATCTAGATTTTGCATTTCGTATGACAATGTCGCATGTGATGTCTGATTAACCGTTCCTAACTGTAACAGAAATTTTTCTTTGATAATTCAATTCAGCCAGCTGTGGTGTGTAGGGTAATGGTTTAAGTCAGATTGGTGTTTAAAAATGGTTTTTGTATTGTTAGCACTCCCAGAAAACTAAGCAGCTTAGTTTGTAGTGCGCATGGATCTATAGAGAATATTGTCATGAATAGTATCGTTGTGTGTTTTTGGCCAGATTTAACAACAAATTTGAAGGTAAGTTTGAAGCATTGATCTAATAACACCAACTCTTCAGCCCAGAGGAGAGGTTAGGAATAAAATGACGAAATATTTTTATCCTGGAGGAAGTTCGAAAATGGTGGGGTACATTGGCAACGCTTGAAGTGCGATGCGACGAATAGGAGACTCAACAGTTTCGGCAACGGACACAGAAATACGGCTAAATACTTAGCAATAATACATTCCAGAATTAGGTTATATATAATTTATTTAATGTTCTGTCTGACGACAGGTCCACATGAACAGGATCCTTCCATCCTTTTCTCGGACGGACCTGTTCATATACATTCTTGGCAGATGATTCAAAAGTGGTTTGCCATTGCCTTCTTCTGTGTGTGTGAATGGATTAATTGTTGGGATGCCACGGAGAAACCGGGGAAGTTAGAATTAGGTATACACGGAAAGAGGCTAAAATAGTGACTGTAGATAAAATTAGGGGATTCTTGAGTAGAAATAAAAAAATACTCTGTTGAATAAGTTATTTCCCTAGGTGAAATTCAATTTTCCGTCATTGAAATATAATTAATATCAGTCAACTGGCGGGAAATTAAAACAAAATGGTAACGCAAAAGGAGGCAACAGTAAAGATATTTCTGGTACATCAAGATGTTCTGAAAACAGCTGTTTACAGCAATGAGAAAGTCCGTGCTGTTCTGTTGGCATGTGTACATACGCTTATGTAATTCCCTTTCAGATATTAACAGAAAATCTGCCCGTTTGTTATATAAATCAAAACACAGTATTCATTAAAATTAGATGCGTGCTTTCGTATAAATGAAAATATCGTATTTATGCTGTTCAGTATTAACTCACTGGAAATCGAAGTTTATCACCGCTTGTAAGAAAAACGCTCATTCTACAAAAGACTGATCCAGGTCAATCCAGTTCACAATCTCAGGATCAGTTTTTTGAGGTTAATATTAAACTCTTACATCGATCGCTATTTTTAAAGCAATCTGTCACATTCTAAAATATTTGTTTTTAAAAGGTATTTGCATTCCGTAATTTTCCAATGCAAACTACACACTCAGACTAGCCTTTAACTTTACTACATTAACGATACATATTTTGTCTCTGTAAGTTACAAAGTTCTCCGTCACTTGGTATCATCCAACCCATACATAGATAGGCCTAGGACCTCTAAATATAAAGTCCAAATAATTTTCCTTTAAACATTCTTTTAAAATAATTTTTAGACCTGCGTCTTCTCAAAGCGAGAAATTATGTCTCAGGACCGACATAGTGCAGTGTAGTAATTAACATCACAGCCCGTAACACATTCCCTCTACCACCTGAGTAGAGCAGTGTTACAACAGTTCAGTTTTGAGTGAAGTTTAAAGTTCTCACAGCGGCGACTATGAAGATGTGTGACTTCTGAGTTGCTTACTCGTCGCCCTGATGATGAAGCAGCAAGGACCTCTGAAACTGTGATAAACTTCTATCAGACTACGCGTTAGTACTGTTTATTTGCAGGTAGATGGTTCTGGTGGGTTCAGGTGTCAACATGGAGAGCAGGAATGCAAGGGAAATCTAATGCAGTCATGCGCACTCAGCTTGCTCAACCCTTCGGGACCACAAATGGAATTTGTGCACTGCGTCATGAGCAGGCCGGACGGAAGCCAAGAAGGGAAGCGTGTAAGTTTCTACGTGCCGATTTTTAAATCTTCGTTTTGAATCTTCTATGCACTTCTGTTGCAGAGACCATGAAACAGAAACAGAAACAAAAAATATAGCAGTATAATAAAAGCGATTCCATTATTTTAAGATTAAATACGATTTATGGACCATTTAAAAGTTCGTTCTGAAAGTGGTGTTCTCCCACTGCTCATGTACAGCAACAATTGAGATTTTAAGGTGAGAATTAATGCACAAACCTGATGGTACAAGCAATGTCTCAAGGACTCTACTTCATGGCATTCGTTGTGTATGACACATGAGCCCCGATTGGGGGACTGCCGGATTATGTTACTGAGGCCAAAATCATCCCAGGCCGGGAGGTGGTACGGATTGAGGATGTTAAAGCGGCGAAGTAAAAAAAAACCCAAAAAACCAAATTAAAGTACTCCGATTAATCAAAAGGTAATATTTAATAAAAATATTTAAACATAGAAATAAACAGAACAAAGACATCTTTCAGCCTAGCCTCCGAGGGCTCAATCTCCGGTTGGATATGCGACCTCAGACGTCAAACTCAACCCCCGAAAACAGACTTGCCTTCAGCCTTCCTCGTTGAGTCGTTCACTCCCCGACACACACAAACACACACACACACAGACCGCCTAACTGCTCTGCTGTCTGATCAGGGTCTCCAAGCCGCCGACTCCAAAGAACTTTGAGAGGCGAGATAAGTCACTTCGAGCCATGAGGCATGCCTCATCCCCCCCCTCCCAAAAAGAACTGCTCCCTGGGCCGGGGTTGTGGTAAATGTGCCGGTAGCTCTGATCGCAGTTGACTTCCGGTCTGCCCTAAAGCAGCTCCCACTCTTCATGCGCGATCCCATCACAGCTCCACACGGGACTTTTCTGGCTGCTGAGTTTCCTCTCTGGCTCGGTCCAGCCCTCCTAAACCAACCTGACCACCCCGGGCTCCCCCAGAATGTCCATATTGATACCGAGCTTAGCTGTGGGACACAGAACACCAGAACTCCCAACCTTCAGTCTTTCCAGCTCCTTGGAGGCTAACAGGGGTGCGCCATCACTCCCAGCACGTCGGAGCCCAAGCCCTGGCTTTCAGCTTCGTTGTGGGCACCCTCCAACAGACAGCAGGGCACTGAAAGTGCATGTACAGAGACACGCAGAGAGTCACGACCGAGAAGAACCCCCCCCCCCCCCCCCAACAAAACAACCGCAAATCAACTTGTCGTATTTTACCCAACCGAAACGTGAGCCTCTATTTGAACAACAAAGGGCACATGTAACAATCAACTGAATAATATTCTGCATAAACAAGAGACATGAATGTAACTTCACAAAAACATTGTGACAACATTTCACCAACATCTGACTACCTCCATTTAGCATTTACACAGATCGAAAGAGAAGTTTTTAACATTATAACCAACTTCGATCATACAAGATCTGTTATACAAACATTTCACATTGAAACTTTACTGCTCATTGATGCAAATCAACACATACACCACAGGTTTCAAATGTTTGCATCTCCAAGACATTACGAATACCGCACTTGATTTTATCTCCTTTCATATTTACAACACTTTCCAATACTCAAACTTAATTTTACATCTATTACACCTAGGATGGCCATCCTATTTAAAATCTATATATATTACTTACAATATACAATACCATATATGTATTCCCATGTGGTACCTATCCCCTTGCATAGCAAAGGGGTAGAGGTGTCTGTGTGTGTCGATCAGGCAGTCTTCTCCGGCTAGTGTACACGCAGAAGGAAGGCGCCTAGAACAATTTATAAATTCCTTTTCAAGTGAGAAACGTGGGCTTTCCTTACAGGTGCGCCCGTCACAGGGTTCACAAGCTGAACCGTTACAGGAGTCAGGAACCAAGAGATCACCAGAGGCTGGGACCACCTTAACATTAACTTGGCTGAGGTCTGATTAGTGGCGGAACTCGCCGGGTAAACTTTGACCAACACCCGATCCCCCGGTTTGAAAGGGTTGGGTGACCTCCCCTCGTCATATCTTTGCGCTACCCTTTTGCGGGCAACACGCAGGCTTCTAAGAGCCTCTCCCCGGACCTCCTCAAGAGGAGGTCCGTCAGGATCCCCCAGCACCTCAGAAACTTTCCAACGAAGGTTTAAAGAGTCCTTAACATCTCTCCCTAAGAATAGCTTTGCGGGCGTTTGTTTCGTAGATTCGTGCCAGGCCGAATTAAAGGCGATGGTGAAGTAGGGAAGATTGTAATCCCACGTCGTCTGCAGATAATCGTGGAAAATAGATAACGCGGCCTTAAGATTTCTGTTGAAACGCTCGACATGATTGGGATAGCGTCTGTAGGGGCTGGTAGTAAAATGTGTAACGCCCCGCCTAATACACATGTACCTGAACGCCTGAGATTTAAAAACAGAAGCGTTATCCGACACGATCTCTTTTGGAACCCCAAAATTCCCGAAAAATCGGGTCTCGAGCATGGTGATAGTAGTTTTAGTAGTAATTTCATGGACCGGATACATGTTGACAAATTTAGAAAAAATTCCGTCAATCACTACTAAGATAGCTCGGTAACCGGATTTTGACCGCACAATAGGCCCAAAATAGTCTATGTATATGCGTTGCATAGGGCATTCAGCAACGTCGGCCGAATGAAATCCGACCTGAGTGCTCCTAGCAGGCTTTACCCTTTGGCATTTAGGACAGCGCCGAACATAGTCCCTAATTTCGCCTTTCATCCCCGGACAATAAAAATCTTTGTTTATCCTATAGTATGTCTTCAGAGATCCTAAGTGAGCAACCAAGGAAGAATCATGGAAATAATCCAAAATCATGGGTCTAAGAGCTTCCGGGACCAGGACCCTTGGTCGTCTGGCTTGTCGCGGGAGGAACACAACTAGGCCACGATGCAATCACCAGTCTTTACACGAAGTGTATCCGGCGGCGATGCGTTGGTGTAAACCAACACAATAGGGGTTCTTACTTCGATGGTCCTTTAAGGTCTCGAAAGAGGCAGGGAGGGGTTATAGAACCTGCACGGCAGGTTGTGCTGTCGGCGAATCTGGAGGCTCAAACATCCTTGATAGGCAATCGGCCACAACTTCTCGCTCCCCCGGATATGGATCACCTTAAATTTGAACGGCGATAGGCGTAATAGCCATCTCCTGTGCGCACTAGTTGGCGCGGATGGCGACGCATCCACGAGAGCTCCTCATTGTCCGAATGCACAACAAATTCCTATGTTCTAAGTATGTCCGGAACCTTTCGCATCCTAGTACGACGGCAAGACATTCCTTCTTGTAGGTCGAGTAATTTCTTTCCGCGGGAGAGAAAAGGCGACTAAAGAAGGCGATGGGCGCTGGCTTCCCACCTACCTCTTGATTCAGAACACTCGATACCCCGATGTCTGACGCATCGAATTGCAACACTAATGGAAGATGAAAATCAGGAATTTGCAGTTTATTAAATATTACATTTTGATTAATCGGAGTACTTTAATTTGGTTTTTTGGTTGTTTCTTTTTTACTTCACCGCTTTACCATCCGCAAGCCGTACCACCTCCCGGCCTGGGATGATTTTGGCCTCTGTAACATATTCCGGCAGTCCCCCAATCGGGGGCTCAAAATGGTAGCAGAGCGTGGTTAACGGAAATTGGTTAACGAAAATTTGGCTTGGTTTCCAACGGTTTTTGACGGTTTTGAAGTTCCTAAGTGTGTTGTGGTGAACGCGCTATTAGGACACCGTGTGGCACAGACAGGTTCTGTTGTGGCCTGCCGACCTTGCCGGTGCTAGCACTTGTTTGTATTTGACCGTGCTAGGGGGCAAGTTTGTCAGGTGGGGCCTTGCTTTAGGTCACTAGGTGTTGCGGTTTGGTGGAATTATTTATTTATTTATTTTTGGTGTTGTTCTTTCTCTCATGGCTCCGACAGTTGGTTGGGTCTACGACCACAGTAAGGAGAACCATACGAAGCTCTGTGAGAGGTATCGGGTGGATGCCACTGGCCCTCTTGCCGAGCTTCGTGACGCTTCGTCGCGTTCTTGCGAACACAGGAGGAGCGGGAAATCTCGGCGATTCGCACGGATGTAATGGGACCTGGAGTTCCCGTTGATGTTAAGTCGGCTAAGGTCCAAACTGGAGGTCTCCCTTCGGCTGACGGGCTAATGCCCATGGAGAATTTTACTCGTCCTGTCGACACGGGGAGGGGGGTTCCCCTGAATCCACCCGCTACGTCCTCCATCCACAACATTAATATGCATGTGATGTTAGGGATGGTTAAATCCGTAGACGTGGTGGATGGTAGTTCGCCAAAGGCATTGGTGACCTTTCTGATCAAGGCCAATTCGCTGGTTAAATTGCGCCTAGTCAGGGAGGACAAAATCCTTTGGGCTCTCATTCCCAAAACAATACATCATACATACATCTTTATTACATTCCATGGATCCATAAGTTAGTCAAATGACAATAGGATGTAGGATAAGTCATAATAATACAATACATATTATAAAGTATAATTCATACTATTATATAAATTACACATAATGCAAACAAAGGGTTCACATAAAGTAGAGATAAGTTACAAATAAACCCACCCATTATATACAATAGATAAATTACGACTTACTTATAAACATTAGAAATTCATCGACAGATTAAAAGGAGTGTGTAATTAATAGGGCGGGTGACAAGAACTATGGGCGATTGTTTGAGCCTTAATCTTGCTTGGAGTCAGACCCGGCAAAGGCTCGTAGAGGAGTTTCTGCTTTCTCGCTTGCTGGAGGACCTTAAGCTTGAATTCGTCACCCGTCGCTTTCAGTCCGTCGGAGAAAGCTTTCTGGACTTCATAGACTTCGTGGTTAATGCTGCCGAGGTTCTACCAGGTTTCTCTTAGGAGGTTGAGATTGTGAATATTATTCTTCAGAATATGGATTCGGGGCAGAGGACTCACTTTGTTTTTTCTAAAAGGCCGAGGGCAGTTGCGGATCTGTATGCGTTGGGGCGTGACCTATCTAACTGTCTGGTAGCCGGGAGGCAAAGGATGGACGCCCTCGGCGCCGCGTCTACGGCGAGTGGTTCAAGAGATTATCCACTCGCCCGTCGTAACATAAGGGACTTTAAGGGAGCCCGATGCTGGAATTGTCAAGAGTACGGGCATAGGCGGTCAGAGTGTAAGAGGGGGACTCGTGGCCATGGTCGCGGACAGGGAAACGGTCCGGCCGCCCACCCGTAGATAGGAGTGAGCGGGCCCAAATATTTTCCTTCCCGAGCGCGAGATTTAGGGCTAAACCATATCGATCGTTGTGCCCATGGGTTACTGTATCTTGTAGAAGTCTCCATCAACCAGTTTTAGTAGATACGGGCTCTGTCTTTTCTCTGGTCGCTATGGATTTTGTTGAGGATTTACGGAAATCGGGCGTCCCGTTTCAGAAAATGCCGTCTGGCGTCAGTTTGGTTATGGCTGCGTCACAAGAGATTCAAATCTCCTGGAGAATCAAACTGCATTTTAAAATCCACGACTACTCGTGGGACTTCGACTTTCTCGTGGCGAGACGCTTATCAGTGGCAGTAATTCTGGGAGCAGATTTTGTCTGCCATAGTGGTATGGTTCTGAATCCTTCTCGGGGGATATACCACTTCCAGTTCAGATCCCAGCAGAAGTATCAATTTCTCTCTTATTCGACAAGCACGTCCAGGAAGACAACTATGCCTGTAGTTGAGAGGCCGGCTTGTAGTATTTCCACTTTCATTAAAGAATTTCCCGCGCTGTTTTCTGATAGACCGGGCACGGTGAGGTGACGCACTTGTGGCATCGAATTAGCTGACAATGTGCCAGTAAGATCGCCACCGTACGAGGTGTGATCGGAAAGTTTCCAGACTGCGCGTATAAAAACCCGTACACTTATCTCAGGTATTAAATTCATCCATCACCCTCGAAGTAGTTCACCTGGGAGTGAACACAACTATCCCAGCGCCGCTGCCAAGCCTGGAAGCATCCCTGGAAATCTTTCTTTGTCAGCCTGTCAAGCACCATCTGCGATTCTGCCTGAATCTCTTCTATCGTCTCAAATCTCCTTCCCTTTAGCTGAATTTTCATCTTTGGGAAGAGGAAGAAGTCACACAGAGCTAAATCTGGCGAATAAGGAGGGTGCGGGATGACGGCCATGGTGTTTGAGGCCAAAAACTGCCGAACTTTGAGGGCGGTGTGCGCTGGCGCGTTGTCATGATGCAGCAGCCAGTTGTGGTTGCGCCACTTTGCCGGCCGCTTCCGTCTCACATCTTCACGCAACCGCCTCAGGACCCCACAGTAAAATTCAGCATTGACCGTCTGACCTGCAGGAAGAAACTCCCTATGGACGATCCCCTACTGGTCGAAAAAACAGAGCAGCATTGACTTCACATTGCTCTTGACCTGTCTTGCCGTCTTCGGTCGTGGTGACGATGGGCTCTTCCACTGTGAAGATTGCTGCTTCGTTTCCGGATCGTACCCGTAAACCCAGCTTTAATCACCTGTGATAACCTTAGAAAGGAAGTTGGGGTCGGTTCTTGCAAGATCTTTGAGCTCCTGACAAACGAGAAGTCGATTCTGCTTCTGGTCGTCAGACAGGAGCCTTGGCACAAACTTGGCTGAGATGCGTCGCATGTGGAGTTCTTTCTTTAGAATCAGCTGACAGGTCCCATAGCCTATCCCAACAATGTCGCACAAGTCGTTGATGGTACGACGTCGATCTTCGTGAATGGCCTGCCGAATCTTCGTAACATTTTCGGGCATTGTGCTCGAAGATGGTCGTCCAGAACGCTCGTCACCATCGACAAAGGTTCGGCCATTTTTAAAACGTGAATGCCACACAAAAGTTTGTGCACGACCCATTGCGGACTCCCCAAATGCTTTCTTCAGCATTTCATAGGTTTCCGTAGCCGTTTTGGCGAGTTTTTGGCAAAATTTGATGCACACTCTTTGTTCATGAAAAACCGCAATCGCAGGAGGGTCGGTATAATGCACTACCAAAACGCCCGTAACTAAGAAACAAATGGTAATTCGATGATGCCGGCTGGCACACTGATTCACTATGAATGTAGGCCGCACCCCCTAGCGGCAGAAGCTCGTACTACATCCGGTTCGCCGTCTATTGATACAGTCTTGAAACTTTCCGATCGCACCTCGCACAATTTTCACCGCCTAGACTGATCGCCCTCCGGCAGCATTTGAACGACTTGCTGAATAATGGTGTAATTAAACCTAGCACTTCAAACTACGCGAGTCCGGCCTTCCTGGTCGCCAAAAAGGAAGGAAAATTTCGTTTGGTGGTCGATTATCGGAAGTTGAATTACGACTCCTTTCCGTTGCCCACTATTGAAAGAGCATTTCAACATTTCTCCGGAGCTAAGTATTTGAGTGTTTTAGACATGAATAGCGCGTATTATCAGATACCTCTCGATCATAAGATTCGGAAATATACCGCTCTTATCACCCCGTTTGGCTTGTATGAGTTTGTTAAACTGCTCATGGGGAATTGTGTAGGCGGGCAGATTTTAAGCCGTGAGTTGTATCGAATCTTTGGTGACATCAATTTTAAATTTCTGTTTAATTATCTCGACGATCTGTTGGTTTATTCCAGCACTTGGGCCGAACACATCAGGCACCTTAAGTGAGGCCTTTTCTAGACTACAAAATGCCGGTTTCACTCTAAACCCATCCAAGGTCATGTTAGGAGTTCAGGAGATCAGCTTCCTCGGCCATTTATTGTCGGGTACAGGCGTCCGCGTTAACCCCGAGAGGGTAAGCGTGATAAAAGGGTTTCCGCCACCGAGAAACTTGAAGAAAGTTCGGCGTTTTCTTGGGATGGCTGCATTGTACAGTCGTTTCATCCCTGACTTCTCTCGGCTTTCTGAACCGCTAAATTCCCTGAAGCGAAAAAACGCTAAGTTTGTTTGGGAGGTGAACCAACAACGTGCTTATGAAGCCATTAAGAAGGCTCTTTGTCAAGCCCCAAGTCTGATCAGGGTCTCCAAGCCACGAGGCATGGCTCACACACGATATTTGTGCTTTCTAGCTGTGCTTATACATAGTATATAATATTACGCCATCACTTTTTTCAACAGAACTTACCTTTGAAATCTACTACCTATAATATTTGCAAACAAAAGGAGAAGATTTTTAGTATTTTGTTATATGGTTTCCATTTTTCTTGTTATAGAATGTAAGTCTAAGCATGTTGCAAGCTGTGTGCAGAAACTCTAAGAAAACAAAAACATATTTCATTCTATCAATCAATTTTATGCTACTAATGTTAATGATAATGTATTGTACTGGATATTGGGTTTGGTTAGTATTGCAGTATGTTTTGTTCTTTGTTCATTGCATAATATTTCTATGTAAGTCTGTTTTCTGAGGATGATCTACTATATTCTGACTTGTCTTGACAGTTATACTGATATCCAAGGATATAAGGAATGCATCTCTATCTGTGTACAACATTTTCACTTCTTCCTCTGCCCCATAAGCCTAAAAAAAAAAATAAGGCCAATATGTGATTGAAAGCACAATATACGTTAGTATAACATGGTTAACACTTTAAAATGTAGATGTTACTTTATGACTTTACCTCCTAAGCCCATTGGTCCAACATAATATACTACGTAGTGTTTGATTTAATAACTTCATCTTGCCCACAAACTGTGTTAACGGGTTTTGTAGGATTACCAGAATAAACAGTGATATTTATGTAGATGTATGAATTAAACTAACAGACACAAGAATCTGATCATAAAGTTAAAACTGTTTAGAAAGTGAAAAAAGACAAAACAAGTAAAAAATCCATAAAAAGAAGAACCACTAATAAAGGTAAATAATAAATAATGTTTTTGTCATAAACTAGTAGCAGACTCATTTACTACTTGTAAGATTTGAGGTTTTCACAGCGGTGAGTATGAAGATTTCTGTCTTCTGCGTTGTTGCGCTGTGTAGTCTGGTCGAGGTTAGCCAACGTTTCAGAGGTCATACTGCCTCCGTCAGCAGGTCTAATACCTGCAAATGAAATAAAAGTATAATTAATCATCTTCTCCTGTCAAGGATTAGACCCTTGGCCTGTTCCAAACTGTTGTACAAGGCAACTTGTCTTTTTAGTCTTTTTAAGTGCCTCAGAATAGCAGTAGATAAGCCTGCTGCCTCCGCAAAATTTCTACTCATTCCTGATTTTTCTGCTAGAGCCCTCTATATGTATGAAATTAATTAATTAATTAATTAAAAAGTCTTGTGATTATGATTGAATATCAACAAAATTACATAAAATGTTCTCAGGCTACATTACTTTTCTTTTAAAAATCTATGAAAAATTTCTGATTATAGAAGAGAATTTGGTCAATAAAATTTAGTACTCTTTTGCAAAACACAGATGTGAAATATGTCTCTGATTTACTGTATCATCTAAACCAGTGGTATTCAACCTTTTTTGTTCGAATACCCCCAGATATATCTAATTTCTCTTCAACTTTGTACCCCCAAAGTTTGTGTATAATTCAAATTATACATAGTATATAATCTACATCTAAAATAAGTTAAATAAATTACATTAATGATTATTCAGTGTTTATCATAAAATAATATTTTTTTTTTAAATTTCACGTACATCCAAAGATGTCTTCGCGTACCCCCGGGGGTACGCGTACCCCAGGTTAAATGCCACTGATCTAAGGAATCAATGTAAAGACAAGTATTGTTTTATGTCTGTTATGGGAACTGGCTGCAGTCGTAAGCCTGCCTGGCCCAAGCAGATAAAATTTATTCTACATAAATTGCAAAGGACTAAATAGCCCCATTGTAATCCTGTCTTACTCATCACCAATAAACTTGGTAACCTTTACGAAAATTCTAAGAGATGTCAACCCACTACTTATTTTTCAGTGTTCAGAGAAATTTGGAATCAGTTGGGCCGCTGTTGACAGTTGCATGAAGT
Source organism: Zootermopsis nevadensis (assembly GCF_977971745.1). NCBI lineage: Eukaryota > Metazoa > Arthropoda > Insecta > Blattodea > Termopsidae > Zootermopsis > Zootermopsis nevadensis. Next base: position 7,225,941 of record NW_028259155.1, read on the forward strand.
CTCCAGTTGGCACAACCTTGCAGCTAATGGCGCAAGAAGAGACGTTAAAACTAGCTCCTTCAGGACTTGGGTTTGTTCCCACCATTACATTCAACAAAGTAAGGAAAATAACATTATGCTTGCATGCTGAGAGTAACATATTATACAATTGAGGTCACATTTACTATCAATGAGTTTGCAGCATAGGTTGTCCAGTAGGCGAGTGATGTGCGTGTGTAATCCCCTATTCCTAAGTGGAAAAAATTAGTCATCAGAAAAAATACTTCTCGCCTGTCTGTTGCTTTTCACTGCTGTGCTCTCCTTATTATTAAATGCTGTAAAATATTATCCATAAAGTTTACATGAAATCAGAACAAGCATGACCTAATGCAGTACATGACTTCCCAAGATGCATATGAAAGATATTTTATTAAATCTTGTAGACAGTGTTATTTTCCTGCTAATTTTTTTTGAATAATTTTTTCCCAAGTTATGTCCAGATCTCCCAAAATTATGTTCTTCACTCCCTTTAAGTATGAAATTGCTTTCAAAAATAGCTGCTTGTGATATTTACCGCATATCAAAAAATCGTCACTTTTGCTATTAGTTAAAGTATTCACATTGTTTCAGAAATACAGGCAACAAGACCAGAGAGAAGCATTGCAAAATTTCCGAGGCGTGTCATGCAGATACTTTGGTTCTCCAAATCTGCCTGGATGTTGAATATGAAAGTAAACAACCTTGTAATGACTTCTCCATTCTTGTCAACCCAGTTCTGGAACGTCTGTTGGGCAATGGAAAATAAAGGAGCTATCTAGAGGAAAGAACCTAGAATTTATAATTTGCTCCAGGGGCTTAGGATTGGCTTAGCCTGTCTGTATTACTGTTCCACATGATAATACGGACACTAAGAAGACAGAATTAGCTTTTAGTTTATTCTATAATTTTACTTTATACAGGTAGACTCGATTTGCGCCGATTCAGAATAACGCCGATTTTGAAACCAGAAAGTCAAAAAGTGAAAAAGAAATTTACTATTATTTATAACGTTTTACAATGTATCTCGTACTGATTCTTATCGTAATTCTTACATCGCTGATTTTGAATAAAATTATAAATACAGTCATCTCTGCAATTACATTCGTTTCGTTAACGCGAATTTGCTCCAATGAGATCGATGAAACGGTAAAAGCTGTTTGTGAAATGCAAACATTTGCATATGCGAGTTTGCTCTTATGCAATTTCATTCCTGGCGCTTTAAACTTTCAAATGACTGATTTAATCTCTGTGGAGGTACCGGGGTTATTTTTATTACGCGATTTTATATGCATGAATGCAACTATAGCAAAACTGCAGAGATGACTGTACACATCAATCACATGAAAGAATCGCAGTCAATCGCGGGGAAAACGAATTACCAATTGTAAGTGAATTTTTTTTTAAATTCCCTTTATTTTATTTACGTTATTTCATGGCTTTAAATGTAATTCCATTATATTACTCGACAATGATCTGGTGCTGGGAACGCATTTCATTGACTTCCCGTTGATTTACATTATAAAAGATTTTCAATTTATCCCGATTCCGTTTATGCCCGTCCATAAGAGCTGCAGCACTCCGTATAATTTTTCAAAAATTGAAAAAATCATTTTTTGTGTTTATGTAATTTGTAACACTTTGTTTCCTCTATATCATTATGTTAATATTGCCCCTTACGTTGGCTGCAAGAATTTTTCAGCGCGGCTAACTTGTCAAAAGTAGCGAGCGGCATGGTACAGCGCGTATCGTAACATCATTTCTCTGAAGGCCCGAGACATACAAATTCAGTTATAAGGAAGTGGATGTGTAACGTTTGGAACGAAAATTTTGTAGGTCGGTAATGTATCAGAAGGTATAACCTACTGAAGCCCGATGTTAATTAGAAATTGGTTTCACAGTAACACAGTTATCTGCGAATGAATAGGTAACTCCGCACGCGACTCGCTCTTCGATATTTTAGCCACGGGTCAAACACACTCGTGCGGTTACAACTGTGAATATTTCTCATAGGTGTGGAGGGGATGTAGGGAAATTTTGGCAAGGGCCCCCAACTCTCAGGGAATATACGGGGTAGGCGGTGGTAAGAGGATGCGAAATCTCTTGACTTAAGCAACCAGAGACGACACTGAGGATATTTTTGTAGACTAGAGTAGGGCGCTCCTTTCGGAGCTCCTCGGCGGGGTTGGTCAAGTTTGTAAAACGCCACCAACCTTGTGTAAGAAACTAATCTAACCGCCCCGAATTGAGGGTTAAAACAATTGAAATCTTAAGTAACACGCTAGTTTAGTGTCTCATTCAAGTGTTTTAACCCCTCAGTAAGAAACTAAACTAACCCCCCGAATGGGGGGGTTGGTTGCGTTTTAAAATCTTGAGTAAGACACTAAACTAACCCCCTTCGGAAGGGTTTGTTTAGTGTCTCATTCAAGTGTTTTAACCCTTGAGTAAGAAACTAAAGTAACTCTCACCCCCGAATGGGCGGGTTAAAACACTTGACTAACTCCCCCTTCGGGGTGTTAATTTAGTGTCTTATTCGGAGCACTTCCTCTAATCTGATTTTTTACTTCTTTATGTCGCTGTTCAGAGGCCAACTGTTCTTGGTCAGTCAGCTTTCTACGTCCAACCCCACCCTTGCAAATTTTCGTCTGAGTTTTTTCCCTTCTGTTTTTGATGAACTAGAGCAACGCGCTCCTTTCGGAGCGCATTCTCTAATCTGATATGTTACTTCTTTACCTCAATGTTCTTGGTAAGTCAAATTTCTACGTCCAATTCCACCCTTGCAAATGTTCGTTTGTTTTATTTCTCTACTGTTCTTGTTAAATAAGTTTTTCTACGTTTATCAATGTAAGTCTTACTTAGCTTTCCTTCTTTTGTTAATATTTTCCCTTCGATTTTTTTTAATTGTTAGATAGGTCTGATGTTTAAGTTTTTACTTCGCTATTCAAAGGCCAAATGTTCTTGGTCAGTCAACTTTCTACGATATATTATTCGATGAAGACGTATTGTTTCTGTTAAAATACTATGAGAATATAACGGAAGGGAATTTTTGAAGGCAATATACCAACACAACAAAATAGAGTAAACAAATGACGTAACATTTTTTATTCTATGATTTTTTCGAATAATAAGAGTGTTACACTTTTACATTTATCGATAAATTTTCTAGATTTTGTAATGTGATTATCGTCGAAGATAAGCCATTCATCGTTATAACGTCGCCACGCCTTAAAATGTCCGTCGTTTCCAGTACCGTTGATGTCCACAAATTCTACCGCACTTTGCAATTTCCAATGTTTTCCATACATTAATTGGTTGTTTTGTCTCATTCTCATTATTTCAAATTTGCGTAGTCCATTTAGAGTCAATCTATTTATTTCCAAAATCATGTACTTTTGACGGTCACCAACAACAATATCTGTCGTTCCACGTATGTAGTGTTGTTGACATTCCGTACACGTTCCGTTCACATCTGTTTTGGTTTGATACTCCAATAAGTCTCTGAAGTTTATCACGTTCGTTTGTGGTAAGTTCATGAACAATATTTGGTTTATATAACGTTCTTCAAGTTGATGACCAATTCTACATGGTTTTGTATTCACCGTCTCATACTCAAACATGTTTTGCATTTCAATTGGTAATTCCTCGAAAATGTTGTAGATCGTTTCGGACACTGAAAACCTCTTCTCAAATGTTCTTTCAGTTTTTGTCGTATTGAAATGACACTATGTAAGTTTTGAGGATGACTGTATCCGTTTGCAATCTCAGAGATCATTTGTGCACCATTGTTGTCGCCCTCGTAGTCATTTAATATCATATCTTTCAGACTTTCAACGAACGCAGTAGCTGAATGCAACATGTTTATTGAGGAAATCAAGAAGCAGTCTGATCCATTGGCATTCTCGAGTTTCAAGTGTTCGATAGTTGGTACAAATTCACGTGTAATCGTCGTTTCATTCCGCTTCACTCTCTGTATATGTTGTTCATTTTCTTCATGAGTTATTGTTCTTCTTTTCCCTTCAACTTTTACACGTTTAACTGCATGTTCAACTGTTTCAATTTCAATTTCGTCAAGATTAATTTCAAGTTTTCGCTTTCCTTCTTTTATTTTATTGTTTTTTCGACTAAATCGTCCGTACAAACCATGTTTTCAGGCACTTTTACCATGTCGTCGTGGTCGTTGAGGCGTCCTTCGCCGAGGTCGAGTAAGAATTTAGTCCATTTTATAGCTTGAGGTGTGGCGCGCATGTTTTCAGACAATGACGTGACCTTAAAGTGTTTCCACAAAGGCGAATATTTTATTGTTGAATACAGTGTTGACGTTTTGTTTGAATTGCGTAAGACAGGTAAAATCTGTCTAAAGTCTCCACCGAGCAACATAACTTTACCTCCAAAGGGTAAGTTACAACGTGTGAAGTCTCGCAAAGTTCTATCGAGTATATCCATACAATACCGTGGTGCCATTGGTGCTTCGTCCCAAATAAATACTTCTGTATCTATAAATTCTTTTCCTCTGTTATCCGTTATCAAAATATTGGTGTTAGAGTCAGGCAAAACAGGAACGTGCAGCCCGGCTACTCTGTGGACAGTGTTTCCTTTAGGCAACAAACTTGCTGCGATACCTGTATAAGCCATCGTAGTGACTTTCTTTTGTCGTCCTACTAACAAATGGTAACAACGTTTTATATGTGTAAGTTTTACCGCATCCTCCTGGACCATCAATGTAGAAGTACGGGTTTTTGACAGTTGGTTTTCCGTCTATATGATTAAGTATTATGTCAACGATTTCCTTTTGTTTCTTGTTCAATGATTTGTACATTTCTTCACCAATTACAATGTGTTCCTCAACAGTTAATTCTTTGTTACTTACTGTCTGTAATTTTTTAATTTCCTGAGGCAGTGTTGGAAAGTCTTTCAAACTTCTCCCTTCAATAATTAACAATTCATTAATATTAGCATGAGCTTTGTCACGTGCGTCAGAGTCAGAAATTTTATCTTGTTTTTTAAAGTCTTGCGCCATTATATCGATGAAATCATTGAAAAGCTCTTCGGGGTGCAATGGGTGACAATGGATTAGAATCTTAACAAATAACACATGTAGCTGATAAGGCATTTGGTAGATCACACCTTCTTGCATGCAACGTTTCCATTTAGAGTCATCTTCGATCAGTCCACGTGCTAAACAGGCTTCTGTGAATGTTTGGTAAGTGACAGTGTCGTAAGTCTTTAAGTCCTCATAGTTTTCTGCGCATTTCACATTCATCACAAGAACACGAAGATGGAATGTTTCTTGATCTCTAGGGCTTACACTATAAACGCGTCCGATTGTGTGTTTACCATCTCTTCGTGGAAACCATGACTTCTGTTTCTTCAAGTTCGTCTTTTGTTCGTATTCAACAGTGGAAGCTCCTTTTTCTTCTTCATCATCGATATCTTTCATTTCTGCTCTCCACGTATAGTGCTTTGGAATTTAGAAATAATAATACTTTCGTGCGTTTGGGTCCCGTTTGATCAATTCGAAATATTCAAGGAGCATTGTTGAACCGGCAATTGCTTTTCGAATGTCATCGTATGTTGCTTCTTCTCCAAATTCGACGGTTTGTTCGTTCGGCAAATGCACAGGTAGACGTATGATTGCATGACTGCGCCTGTGCATTTCATTTTCAAGAATGCGATGTGCTGCTTCTGGATCAGTGATTATGTGACTGTCTTGGTAGCTGGTGATCTCGTCGTAGTGAAGCACATCTCCTTCGATGATTGTATAGTTTGTCAAATCACCACCTTTAAAAGCATATTTGAATAGGTACTTTACTGAAGTAAACGATGATACAGACTCAACATTGATGTGACAGTTTAATTCCTTCATCAAATACGGACAGTATGGAACAACGTCTTGATTTGTTGCAACAAATCCATTTTTTGCGGAGTAAGTGCGTCCATTATTTTGTCGTTTGTAGATTGGATAACCGTCTTCGACGATTATTGTGCAAGGAGAATATACTGTTTGGGAAAACTTTTAGTACACTCATTTCCCTTCATGCAACGCGGACTACATTGATGAATCATGTTACGCGTAACAATGTCGTAAAGATTTGGTTGTGTTTCGGGGTCTGGTAGTTCAGCGCAAATGAATTTTTCAACATCTTCATCAGTCTTAATTTTTGTTCCTTCTTGGAGGTTTAAAAGGATATGTCGGTCGGTATATTTGTTTATACACGGAGGTTAGTTTAGTGTCTTACTTAAGATTTTAAAACGCAACCAAAACTCTTCTGGGGATTGGTCAAGTGTTTAAACCCCCCATTCGGGGTGGTTAATTTAGTTTCTTACTCAGGGGTTAAACACTTGAATGAGACACTAAACTAACTCCTCTTCGGGACTAACCAAGGTTGGTTGAGCTTTACAAACTTGACCAATCCCCCCTAGGAGCTCCGAAAGGAGCGCCCTGCTCTAGTCTTCTTATCTTTTACTATAAAAATTTGTGATTCCTCGTCATCAAAAAATGACGTCATCAACAATGTCAACTTATGTTTTTTTATACTCGGCATTGTTATAGAACACAACAATGCCAAGTACAACACAACAATGCCTAGAAAACAAATAATGATTCACAACAAAATCTATCAATCCAGTCTCATTATCTCTGCATCAGAAGCAGCACGTCGCATTCTTGAATATTGACTGAAAGTTGGCCTAAAACATCAGGAAAGTGAAAGAAGACGTTATCAACTATTTCAATTATCAACTCTAACAACTTCAACAAGGTAAACTGATACTCATTCGATATATTACGATTAAGAAAGTATTATGAAAACTGACATTTGATCGATATTAAGACGAAGATTTGCTAGGGTGAGGCTGCACGTAAAAAGTTGACTGAACAAAAACTGTTGGCAACTAAACAGCGACGTAAAGAACTACAACATCAGACCTATTTCAGAAAAAAAGAAAAGCGAAAGAAGACTTACATTTATAGACGAAACCATATTAAGAACACATCTAGAAAAACTTATTCAAAAAATAAACAGAAGAGCAAAAAACAAACAAACGAAGATTTGAAATGTAGGGTCGGACGAAGAAAGTTAACTGTTCAAGAACAGTTAGCCTCTGATCAGCGACGTAAAGAACTAAAACATCAGATCAATTTAACAAATAAAAAAAAGCGAAGGGAGATTTATATTAATAAACGCAGTAAAACATATTCAACAAGAACAGAAGAGCAGAAAAAAACAAACGATGTCTTGCAAGGGTGGAGTTGGAAATAGATAGTTGACTAACCAAGAACACTTGGCCTTGAAAAGCGACGTAAAGAACTAAAACATCAGACATGCTTAACAAGTAAAATAAAGGGAAGGGACATTTACATTGATAAACGAAGAGAAACTTATATAACAAGAACAGAAGAGCAGAAGAAAACAAACGATGTCTTGCAAGGGTGGGGTTGGAAGTAGATAGTTGACTAACTAAGAACAGTTGGCCTTGAACAGCGACGTAATTAACTAAAACATCATACATACTTAACTAGTAAAGAAAAGCGAAGGGATATTTACATTGATTAACGAATAAAACTTATTCAACAGGAACAGAAGAGCAGATGAAAACAAACGAAGACGTCATCAACAATGCCATCAGATATTTGTTTACTCGGCATTGTTGTGTTCCAAACAAATATCTGTTGGCATTGTTGAAGTTGACACAACAATGCCGAGTAAACAAATAACGCTTCACAACAAAAGAAATCAAAGAATATCAAGCCAGTCGCATGATCACTGCTCCAGAAGCAGCACATCGCATTCTTGAATATTTACTGACAGTTGGCCTAAAGCATCAGAAAAGTGAAAGAAGACGTTATCAAGTATTTGAAGTACCAACTCCAACAAGGTAAACTGATACTCATTCGATATATTACGATTACGAAAACTATTATGAAAACTGACTTTATGATCGATTTTAAGACGAAGATTTGCAGGGGTGGGGCTGGACGTAAAAAGTTGACTGAACCATAACTGTTTACCTCTGAACAGCGAAGTAAAGAACTAAAACATCAGACCTATGTAACAAATAAAGAAAAGCGAAGGAAGACTTACATTGATAAACGTAGAAAAACGTATTCAATAAGAGCAGAAGGGAAAAAAGCAGACGAAGATTTGTAAGGGTGGGGTTGGACGTAGAAAGTTGAGTGACCAAGAACAATTGGCCTCTGAACAGAGACGTAAAGAACTAAAACATCAGACATATTTAAGAAATAAAGAAAAGCGAAAGAAGACTTACATTGATAAACGAAACCATATTAACGACACACGTAGAAAAACAGACGAATATTTGCAAGGGTGGGGTTGCAAGTAGATAGTTGACTGACCAAGAACAGTTGCCCTCTGAACAGAGACGTAAAGAACTACAACATCAGACATATTTAACAAATAAAGAAAAGCGAAGGAAGACACATTGATAAACGTAGAAAAACGTATTCAATAAGAACAGAAGGGAAAAAAGCAGACGAAGATTTGTAAGGGTGGGGTTGGACGTAGAAAGTTGAGTGACCAAGAACAATTGGCCTCTGAATAACGACGTAAAAACTCATACATCAGACACATTTAACAAAAAAGAAAAGCGAAGGGAGACTTACATTGATAAACGGATCAGAATAAAACAAAGACATGAAAGGGTGGGATTGGACGTAGAAAGTTGACTAACCAAGAACAGTTGGCCTCTGAACAGCGACGTAAAGAATTAAAACATCAGACCTATTATCAAATAAGGATAAGCGAAAGAAGACTTACTTTGATAAACGCAGAAAAACTTATTCAACAAGAACAGAAGATCAGAATAAAACAAACAAAGACTTGAAAGGGTGGGATTGGACGTAGAAAGTTGTCTGACCAAAAACAGTTGGCCTCTGAACAGCGACGTAAAGTACTAAAACATCAGACATACTTAACAAATGAAGAAAAGCGATAAACTTATTGAACAAGAACAGAAGAGCAGAAGAAAACAAACGAAGACTTGCAAGGGTGGGGTTGGACGTAAAAAGTTGTCTGACCAAAAACAGTTGGCCTCTGAATATCGATGTAAAGGACTAAGACATCAGATCTATTTAACAAATAAAGATAAGCGAAAGAAGACTAACATTGTTAAACGAGACCATATTAACAACACACGTAGAAAAACAGACGAAGATTTGCAAGGGTGGGGTTGGAAGTAGATAGCTGACTAACCAAGAACAGTTGTCCTCTGAAAAGCGACGTAAAGAACTAATCCATCAGACCTATTTAACAAAGAAAGAAAAACGAAGGGAGAATTACATTGATAAATATAGAAAAACGTATACAACAAGAACAGAAGAGAAAAAAAGAAAAAACAGACGAAGATTAGCAATGGTGTTGCTGGACGTAGAAAGTTGACTGATCAAGAACAGATGGCCCCTGAATAGCGACGTAAAGAACTAAAACATCAGAACTACTCGACAAAAAACAGAAGAGAAAAAAAAAAGATTTGCAAGGGTGAGGTTGGACGTAGATAGTTGACTAACCAAGAACTGTTGGCCTCTGATCAGCGACGTAAAGAAGTAAAATATCAGATTACAGGAAGCGATCCGAAAGGATTAGCCATCGTTGTCGTCAAAAAATGACGTCATCAACAATATCACCTTATATTTGTTTATACACGGGGGTTAGTTTAGCGTCTTACTCAAGATTTTAAAACGCAACCAACCCCCTTTCGGGGGGTCGGATTAAACCCCCCATTCGGGGAGGTTAGTTTAGTTTCTTACTCAGGGGTTAAAACATTTGAATAAGACACTAAACTAACTCCCCTTCGGGACTAACCATGGTTGGTTGCGTTTTACAAACTTGACCAACCCCCCCCCAAGGAGCTCCGAAAGGAGCGCCCTGCTCTAGTACTATAAAAATTTGTGATTCCTCGTTGTCGTCAAAAAATGACGTCATCAATCAACAATGTCAACTTATATTTGTTTATACTCTGCATTGTTGTGGAACACAACAATGCCGAGAAAACAAATAATGCTTCACAACAAAAACTATCAAGCCAGTCGCATGATCTCTGCTCTAGAAGCAGCACGTCGCATTCTTGAATATTGACTGACAGTTGGCCTAAAACATCATAAAAGTGAAAGAAGACGTTATCAACTATTTGAAGTACCAACTCCAACAACTCCTATAAGGTAAACTGATACTCATTCGATATATTACGATTAAGAAAGTATTATGAAAACTGACTTTTGATCGATTTTAAGACGAAGATTTGAAGGGGTGGGGCTGGACGTGGAAAGTTGACTGAACAAG